>NC_137003.1:22262479-22264979 GCF_032717465.1 Coenobita brevimanus | reverse complement strand
GGAGATTTCTTGAGCACTCACAATAATAATATCTGTACAGGGGAGGACAGAGATGTGAACAAAATGAGGAGCAGATCTAAGTGGCAATGATGCAGAGACTGAGCTCATTATATAGGAGCCAGCAGAGCCTGATACAACTTGTAAGCAGGACGCGCAAATGAAGCCATGGGGACAAAGAGCTGATAATCCCGCTCTAAGCAACAGAGAGAACGACTTACTCTACTATAACGGTAGAAGGGGGGAACTGAGGCAGAACACGCTCGTGATCAAACATGCAGCATACTGTGCGTTAAAATTACACAGAGGATGATGAAATCATAGGCTATGTAACACCTCCCCACAAAGAAAAAAGAAATTTACAAAGGAAATTTCTTATTACTCTAAAACAATCTGTACATGGCATTACAGAACATGCAAATGTCTTTCCTAATGTTACAAAACATGAGATCTCCCTAGCACGTTCAGTCATAGGTACTTGCCAGTATCCCTTTAACAAATCAAACTTACTTATGTACCTAGCCTTTCCGATCTTGTCTATGCAATCTTCCACACGAGGGAGAGGGTAAGTGTCTGTTTTAGTTATCTGATTAACACGTCTGTAGTCAATGCAAAGCCTCTGTGACCCACCTGGCTTAGGGACTAGAGTGACAGGAGAACTCCACTCGCTCTGACAGGGCTCAATCATCTTGTGGTCCAACAGGTAGCCAAGCTCCTTCTGGATGAGAGGAACTTTCACTGGGTTCACACGGTAAGGAGGCAATTTAATTGGCTTTGCGTCTCCAACATCAACATCATGCATCAACACAGTGGTTCTTCCTGGAGTAACACGGAACACTTGCGGGTACTCCTGCAGTAATGCCGAAAACTCCTGCCTTTCCTTAGGAGGTAGATGAGAAAGCTTAGTCTGGAGATCATTCATGATATCAGGATTCTTCCCCAAACTATCACTCAGGCTCATGCTGCATGGGAGAACTTCACTTGTAGACTCGGGTGGAACAGCTACAGTGTAGACTGGATTATTTTCGTCCCGCCTGTGATATAACTTTAGCATGTTGATGTGACATAGTTGTTTGCTCTTTCTACGATCTGGTGTGGCGATGACATAGTTGACATCACTGAGTTTCTTCTCCACGAAATAAGGACCACTAAACTTGGCTTGAAGAGGTTGCCCATGAACTGGTAGCAGAATCAAAACCTGATCTCCTGGCTGAAAGTGGCGTAACCTGGACTTCTTGTCATACCAAGTCTTCATCTTCTCCTGAGCAGCTCCTAAATTCTCTCTCGCCAGCTGTAAAGCAGTGGACAGCCGTTCTTTGAACTTCATCACATACTCCAGCAGGTTGACGTCATCTTCCTCCGACAGCCAGCATTCCTTGAGTAACTTAAGGGGTCCTCTTACTTCATGGCCAAACAGTAGTTCAAAGGGTGAGAAGCCCAGTGATTCATTTGGAGATTCTCTTGCGGCAAACACAACGAATGGAAGACCTTTATCCCAGTCTTTCTGATGTTCCAAACAGTATTTCTTGAGCATCGATTTGAGTGTTTGATGATATCTCTCCAACGCTCCTTGGGTCTGGGGATGGTAAGCTGAAGACGTGATCTGGGTGATGCCCAACTCTTTCAGAGACTGCTTGAAAACATTCGATATGAAATTACTTCCTCGGTCTGACTGTACCTCCCTGGGCAGACCAAACTTTGTGAAGAACCCTAGCATTTCCTTAACCACGTTCTTTGCTGAGATATTTCTAAGTGGAATGGCTTCAGGATAACGAGTAGCCATATCAATCATGGTCAACACATAAGAAAATCCTGAAGAAGTCTTAGGAAGAGGGCCCACAATATCCACCAACACACGGGTGAAAGGCGCCTCAAAAGGAGGAATGGGAACTAGAGGTGCAACCTTTTCGGTCTGATTACACTTCCCCACAACTTGACAGGTGTGACAAGACTTACAATACCAGGAAACATCCCTGAAGATACCTGGCCAGTAGAAGTGTTTCAAAATGCGTGCCACAGTCTTCCTCACTCCAAGGTGTCCTGCCAAACTGGAATCATGAGCCACTCGAATGATATCCTGCCTACAAACACGAGGGATGACAACTTGATGTACAACCTCCCATTCACAGTCGGCTGATGCTGTTGGGGGTCTCCACTTCCTCATAAGTACTCCTGACTTTACATAATAACAAGTAGAGGCACCAGCTGACTCTTCTTCACTGTAAGCAGAGTTAGCTAGACCTTTCAACTCAGGGTCAGCAACCTGCAACTCAACCAACTCTTGACGAGACAAATTATCAACACTACGGGGTACTGCCTCAACTGGTGAGTGGTCCAAATTAGCAAGAAAAGTGTCAGCTAGGATAACATCATCATCATCATTATCCTCTAAATCACCAGTAACTTTAGACTTAGCCCTAGTGACAGCACATGCAGGGAACACATCAGGGACATCACAATCCTGGGACGCAGCCACTGGCTCACTAGACAACTGAGGAGCTGG
>NC_137003.1:21917479-22257479 GCF_032717465.1 Coenobita brevimanus | reverse complement strand
GGAGTACAATAGGAGAGGCGGGCACCATGTCACCAGTCCCCATCCACCTGGTGCTCACAGGAGTACATTAGTAGAGGCGGCACCATATCACCAGTCACCGTCCACCTGGCACTCGCACAACTGCAGAACAGGCCCAGGCTCCCTTCAACATAAGGTGGCTTCTCAGTGACTGCAGGGCAGCTCTGGCATTCTCATCAGGAAGTATGGGTTCACGTAGCTCTCATGCACAATGGCCACGGGGTACAGGCCTCACAACTGGCTACAGACTAGGACAAGGACCAGAACCAGCACCAGGTTTAGGGCAAGGACCAAGATAAGACCAGGACAAGGAACTCTGGGGTGAAACGAGCTGCACCCAGCGCACGGCTCACACTGCCTAATGGAGAAACACTTGGATCAGTATTTAAATTAACTTATCTTTAATATCACCAAGCACACTATTTTCCGGCAGTCATTACAATTGCTTCCTAGCACACGAAAATGAGATTCATATAACTGGGCAGCTATAAAACACACCAACATTGTGGTTGACGTTAATAGCATAATCACTTCACTCACCAGTAGAGTTAGGAGCTGCTACTTCATCGTGTGCTGGAGAGAGACTGACTGCTCGGGTGTTTGGAGTCAAGAAGAAAATTAATAACGAAGCACTGACGGTTCACTCATACGGGCAAATAACAGTACCAAGATAGCGAATCTACCGCCAAAATACGGGTCCGTTCATACCGTTATCCTCTGAACAATGAACCCCGCACTCAACATACGACAGCTCACCACACTCACTCAGTTACTATCTCAATCGTCCGAATTGCTCACACTTATCAAAGAATTAATATACCTGACATCTGGCAAGGAACGTGGGCTCAACTTGGAGATACTGGAACAGTTTGGTGGAGCAGCTTGTCACCATGGCTTCAGACGGCCATCCACTTGAAGCCCTTTGCTTTGGACCCTCTTGAGTACTTTCTTTGGGCGCGTCTTTAGTCTGGCCATCATTTCACGCTTTCCATCATCATTAACTGTCCGAGATATACCTCAGGTGACAGAACCAAAGTCCTTGTCAAGTTGCCGGCACAGTAGTTTACAAAAGCTTACGTCATTCTCAGGTGCTTTGATGGCATCTGGAGTCTCTAGCCAGTGATGTGCATCTATGAGACTCACAGAAACGGCCATACAGTGCATTCCCTGCTGCTCTTGGTGTCTGAATTTGGAGAACTGGGACTGAAGTAGAACAATCTTCACACAGTATATAGCATTTGCCATCCACCTGGCCTGATGATACGCCCATGGGGACAAAAGCTTGTAGTGTCGTAAGTCTGCCCCGAGGCCCTCTCCAGGATGGTTTCTGGTTCTCAGGACATTGGGTAGAAAATCCATTACCTTGAGTCGCATTTGTGAGAGGCAGGCATTGTCATTAATGAAGGCTTTAGCAGTTGGGTCACTATCAAACGTATCCAGGTGATAGTGGTTCATTGATGGCCAAACCTCCTTGAATCTCTTGAAAAGCAGTATTTCAGGGCCAGGTGATTTACCTAGGCACATGACAAAGACATCCTGGAAAACAGCTTCCTGAACTTGATGATGGCAAGCTAGCCACAGAGGAGACCACCTCAACTCCCCCTTCAGATGCACACACGCCCTCTGCACTAGCCCTGCTTTTGATGCTGTCATGTCGAACACCAGGCCTATGATCTTATTCTCAATCTCTGCTTAGGCGAGTTTCAAGGACCACACACGCTTGCCACTTGCTGTCCTGTTCCTTTCTTCGTTTTTGGTACTCCCAAAAGCTCTTCTACACCATCCCCAGTCACTATAACAACAATCTGATCAACTGGGTGGTGATTGCGTCTGACATCAGGAAGTAGTTTCGAGTCCCAGTGGAGCTGCAGTCGAGGCTGAAAATTACTGAGGTGGTCATTAATCTGGGTCTCTGCCACTGATCGAACCTTTTGGCAGAAGAGGTGGACTGTGCTCTTCAATAGAAACTCATCAAGACCGAGCCCCAATTATTTTGTAGTTGCAGCATAGGCTGCTTTTGCCTGCCTGACAGAAAGTATAAAATAAATAGAAAGCGTCAGAGAGCACATACCTCCGCCAATGCCATTACCATTAAAAAGGATCCGGATCCGGATCTACCCAAAAATTTAATCAATTTTTTCTTGGTCCTTGGCCCAACTTTTCTCAAAGTTTCATGGAATTTGAATGAGAAGTTTTGGAAATATAGTGCAGGATACTTCGAATCCCGATTTGGATTCCTCCCCAAATGTAGTTATTTCTTCTTTGGCCAATGGTCCCACCCTTCCACAAAATTTCATGTAAATCCGTTCATAACTTTTTGAGTTATCCTGAATCTGGATCTGGATCCGCCCCAAAATTTATTCATTTTTTTTTTCTTGGTCCATGGCACACCGTTCTACAAAATTTCATTGAAATTCAATGGGAACTTTTGGAGATATTGTGCGGGATACTCCGATCCGGATCAGGATCCAGCCCAAAATTTAACCATTTATTCCCTGCCCCATGGCCAATCCTTCTACAAAATTTCATCAAAATCCGTTCATAATGTTTTGAGTAATCCTGGGAACAGACAGACAGACAAATAATCCAATTTGGAGTAAAACATGACCTCCTTGGAGGAGATGATAAACACTAAATCTTACGAAGTAGTCCTGCAGCTGTTACAAAGAAGAGTGTTCCCTTTCACATTCACCAAGCATCCTACCCAACCATCGACGAACGTCGGTACAATCATCACCCACCCAGTGCTCAGAAAGATTCTGATGGTGCAAATCACCAAGACTGGGATTCTCCACCAGCATGTGCTGAAAGTCAAGGCAACCAGGCAATTGTTGCAATAAGTAGGGGTAGCCCCCTCCATTAAAGGTCATGCAAAACGGGTGTGCCCAGTGCAGAGTTGATAAAAAGCTGTCTTCCAATGTCGAAACAAGTATTATTAACCAATGGAGACAAGGAGTTCAACTTTTGACAAACATCACACATTTCAGCTACTGCATTCCAGCATCCGTGCCAACAATGCTGAACCTGGTCAGTTAGGAAAGCATAAAAATGTGATACAGGCAGTGTGTCCTGCCCTACACACCCTCCTTTGTTATTTACATGCTTCGCACTCATCTTTAATGAGCATGATATCTGACTGCCATTATTAGTAATTGGTACTGTGAGAACAAGCAGCAGGTAGTGTGGATACAAGTCCAGAGAGAATCAGTAACATTAAAGTTAGGACAATGTGACACTGTATATCCCTTTCTGTCCCAATTCTCTCCCGGACTACAAGGGAAAATTGATCCACACACAGGTTCCAAAACACAGATACGTTTTTCACTTTACTAATACTACCTTTGTACAAGACAGTTACATTTCAACAGCAACACCAATGGAAACAAGTCACTCAGTACATGGAGATTCAACTCAGACACATGTAATTAAACATATAAATTATGACATAATGACTCACACTTGAGTATTGTATTGTTCACTTGAATTCTTATTTACTACAAGAATAACCACTATAATGATCCTCACGACCAGGGACTAGCATTAAATAATGCTGGCTACTGAGCAGCATTTAATTGGTGTATTATTTGATGTTTACGGCAAGTGAAATTCCCTTGTCTTCTACATTCGCAATCGCCCTAACTTAGCAACTTCCACTGACCAATTTCAGTTTCTCATCCATGGTCGTGTGACTGTCTGCTTCTCTCAGTAGAACTGCTGTGCCCCTGAGACACTCCCCAAGTCCGTCCCTTCTGCCTGCCACCGAAGTCTGTTCTTTCTTGGCCATCACTGACATTGCATATATCCATTTCATGGAAATTTGTCTAGCCCCTTACTGGGGCTGTCTTGCTCCATGTATTTGCATCACTTATGCTCAAAATTAATGATGTTGTTATGGGTACCTTTTTCGTGCCCTCTTACTATAATTAGTGATACATTAATGGGTACATTTCTCATGACCTAATACTAAAATTAATGATGCAATTGAGCGCTGCTCTTTCTCATAATCCCTGTTTCTCACTACTTTCCTCACAAAGGATTCATGGTCCTCCACAAGAATCTGGCCTACATTAGAAGTCTCAAGTACCCTTGCATGTTTTACTGGGCTCTCCTATTTGTATTCCTTATTACTTCCCTCCCGTATGATTTCCCTTGTCTTCCACAGTATCTTAGTCTTCTATGCAGCTTCTCATGCTTTCTGTGATTTTGTTTTAGTCTCCTCATGATGCCTACTTTTAACAGCTCTTTATGCAACTTTCAGTAACCTGTGACACTCTCTCCATATAGCAGTATTCTCCTCGAATCCATTTTCTTTTCCTTCCCCACTTCCCTCTTGAACTTGTTCCTGGATAGGTCCTGTGCCAAGATTATTGGTTGTGTCAGGCAGGCTCAGAGCACAAAAAGCCTGGTCCATTTGTTTACTGGTTTTGTAAACTTTTGCCTCACACGTGTTGGCTTAGGCATGGGCGGGATTGGTAACATTATACAGTGACTCTCCCAACATTTCTTCCCCTGCTTTCTCATTCCACGTCCTCTAGGCACAGCAAAGTAGTCCCGGGCTCCATGGATAGGAGGACACTGTGGTGGCGAGAATATAGAGAGGTCTACCCTGGACTGTGAATGCTCCAATGATGGCAGTGGGTGATGACAGCAGTGTCTGCATAACCATCACTTGCTACGTAAATAGGAAACAAGAAACATACTTATAACACTTGAAAGAACATACACATACTGTAAACCCTTGGAGTGACTGAGTAACTGACTTGGTTAATTTCTGTGAGAGCTCAACGAGGAAAAGTCTGGATTGGAAACGTAGTAATTCATCTAAGTACAAGGGTGCAAATGAATCATTCTGGAGAAAATTTCAGGAAGCGACTGTATTGCATCCAACTCAGCACGAATGTGTGACATATTAAAATGTAAAGCACGAAGGAGTACAGACAGTTAGGGGTCCTTGGTAAGGGTGGCATAAGCCGGAAGTGTGAGTGATTCACTGTGGGTACTACAACCATCATTCAGGACCAAATGACCAATAATTTGAACAATCTGAATTGTCTTAGCAGTATCAATGACAACACAGTTAGGAATACATTGCATAGGTTTATTAGTAGAGAAACACCATTGATCATTATCTCCAGCAAAGGCAGGGAAAAATTTTATTTTGTGTTTTTTATTTATTTTTTATTATTATTTTTTTTAAAGCTGAGGCGTAATGTCTTTGTTGTGCTACGTAGCACACTCATTGGTGCTAGTGCTTGATCTCAATACAAGACTTTGTAGCTTGTAAACAAGTAATTTTTGGTGGGTATGACGCTGAGTGAAATCGTTAACCAACATATAATATAAATGATTTTCACTCAGTGCAATAAATATGGCAGAGGGGACTGTCTGTACAAAGACTCTGTAAGGCAATGAAGTGATTCGGAAGAGATCAGAAATATCTGCCTGGTCACCCTGAACCAGAATTGGCAAGTAGAAGCCCGATAAGGAGGGGGCCTTAGGAGGCACTACTCATATGAGTTCATGGTACAAGGCAAGGTATTCAGGACGGGCAGGAAAAAGAAGTCCTGGCCTTATCAATCAGATTTTATTTAAAATTGTCAGCAACAAAGTATTTGTCACAATGTTCAGATTCAGGTGGACCTGACTTAATCCCCATATGATCGGCCATGATATCCGACAAAGCTAACTAAATATCAAGGAAAGCTTCAAAGATGTGAGCTTCACCTTCCAACTGCAAGGTTTAAATAAAGAAAAGTCTAATTATTGCATGTGAAATAGCAGCTGCCTTCTACAATTTGTTAAGTGAAGCTTGCATAATTATGTTACGTATCCCTAATGGTACCATTTAAAATTTGAAAGTGAACATTCAGCACTTGATGCTTTTTTTTTCTTTTTTAGACATCTTTTTAATCTTGTCCAGTCTGGCGTGAATTACGTCTACCTGGTGCTGAGTTGCAGTACCAAATAAAGCATTAGCAATAAAACCAAGAAGATCAATTGCACCTTTGGGTTTACGACTGGTCAGTGGTTCATCTGAAAAGACATGCTCAAAACATTTTATTTTTTTAATCTTCACATCTTATATCAAACTCATGTTGGAATGAAACTAAGGTTTTGATCAATGATGGTACAAGGAAGGAAGAATTGTCCATGTGATCTACATTCTGTCATACTGAATCAACAGAATCTTATGCATCAACAAAGGGTTTCTATAGCTCATGTTGAACTAACATAATAAGGAATACAAAATAACTTCCTGTCGACATAAGCTTGGAGACTTGAGAATAGATGAGGCCTGTCGGAGCAGAATGATCAATATATGCTGCAGACAGCAAAATCTGAAACAAAATACAATTGTCCACCTACCACGACTGATTTAATCTCTATTCCTTGCTAGCACTGTTTTTCATCTTCCTATCAGTGTGCTCTAAAGTTCAGTCCATAACTAGAATTGCGTCTTGTGCTATTGTATGGAATCTCAAACTATACCTGGGAGCTGGTATTATATCCTCCAGGTCATTAGCAGAGGATGAACGACTAGGTTTTGGGTAGCCTGCCTCGAACAAGAATTCCCTGACTCCATTCACCTTACTACCGCTCTCGTTTCCCTCCCGCCGGTTTAGATGGTTTACTTCAGTTTCACCTTCATTTACCATGTCTCGCATATCTTGTGTATCTTGCACCTCCTGCATGTCTTGCATCTCTCTCACCCGTAGAATTTCGACTATCTTGCGAGTTGTCCCCAGACGAGTGTTACTGCTCCACGGCTATATACCGGTATGTCAGTGAAATCACTTAACCCATTCTCACCATCACCATCATTATCGTTATCATCAGCCTCATGTTATCTTTAGTAGTAACTGAAGCTTCAGAGACCACCCGCAAGATCAGTGTGTTGAATGGAGACAGCTTCATCCTTCACTCGACATACCCTAATTATTACGTCACTGATGCGGTCCATAAACCTTTAAGGTGCTGCATAAAGTGGCTGTGTTTCCTAACAACTCTTTGCTTAGGAAATGTACACACACATACTCTGATTCCTACATGAAGAGGTTTGAGAGCAACCTTTTTATTCTGCAGTTTTCATTCTTTGTACTAGCTCGACCCAAGTACCGATGGCATCTCTGAAAAACTTTAGCTCCCATGGCTACTAGCATTTACTTCGCATCATCCTCATTATAGTGCAGTTGCAATTCATTTTCTGTCTTACATGGCACCGGTGGGCCTCTCAGATACAAAAGGAAATATGGAGAGTCTCTAATTAACCTACTGAATCCCGAGTTGTAGGCCATGCAAGCCAAATGATTCATTCGGTGCAAATTCTTTGCGTTGCTTTCGATCATTGTACTGTACATAAAATCTGAATCACGGTTCCATTCACCGGTTTCACCAGTCCTTTTGCAGATGGGTGGTATGGCGTAGTTGTGATGTGACCTACGTGGAACTTATTCCACGTAGTGTGGCACTCACTAATTCTTCTTGGTCAGTGAGTTGTTGTAGAGTTCTGTGGCCGCATACAACTCTCTCAACGAACACACGAGCTACCTCCTCCACCGTTTTAGTTTTGGATGGTTCAGCAACGAGAAATCTGGTTAGTGTATCCACTGCTGTGAGGACATACTTGTGTCCTGCCTCTAACATATTCAACGGTACTATAATATCCATTTTGACACAATACCATGGCGCCGGTACATGCAAGTACCTCATAAGTGGGGCCAGGAGGTCCCCTGACCTCTCAAAGGCAATTCACCATTTGCAGTACCGACACAGATGGTATTATCATTGACCTTAGTTGACCAATATGCAGACCTCTTGGCATGCACAATTGTGGACTTGATCCCACCGTGTCCTGATACTAGCAAGTGATGGGCCCAATGTAATGCTTCATGTGCACACTGTTTATGTACAGCCTTCTGTACTAAGTCAATTTCCTCATAAGCTCTTGCTCTATTTCTGTAAAGCAATCTATCCTGGGAGTGGCAAAACAGTTCAACTGAGACAGCCAGTCTGGGGCCCTGAGGGGCTTCTCCGAGAAGGTATCGCTTTAGCAATCCCCAAATTCAATGTGCATCTTGCAACTTCTGCAATTCATGCAGATTCCAGCTGGCAGTGTCAGGGTTGGTCACAATTCTTGCAACACCCAGTATAACCTCTGTATCATCGTCTTATGGCTCACTATGAAGAAGTGACAAGGCATCACTACTCTATACGGATGTCCAGGTAGGTAAGACTTCGATATGTCTTGTCTATCCAGACAGTATTATTGTTCGAGCGAGCGAAGCGAGCGAGAACACCAACTTTAGTTACAGTTTGGACCCCTGACATATGTACCCGAGTGAAAGATTTATCGCATCAGCAAGAAATGGGGTCAGGGGTCAGGAGGAAAACTATGTAGTACAGTAGCGATTTTTTTTTTTTTTATCTCAGCCAATTTTGAAATTACAAGAAAGATAGACACCAGTTTGGAAATCGCATAAAAATCTTCAATCATAGTCATTTCATAGACAGCCCGTAATTCCCAATAATTTTTCGTAACAGCCAGCCACTCCAGAAGTAACGGTCTAAGGCTGAGTGAGTAGAGCAGTAGTAGTTTCCGATGATTGCTGAGAGAGTTGGTTTTAGGAAGTGTGAGGGAAAATTTTTGGTGTAAAACTATTTTTTATAAGGCAGATTAGCGTAACAGCCGGCTGCGCAAGAAGTAACAGTCTAAGGTCGCGTGAATAGCGCAGCAGTATTTTCTGATGATTGCTGAGAGAGTTGGTTTTAGGAAGTGTGAGGGAATATTTTTCCTGTAATCTAAGAAGTTCTTTTTAGTATTTTCAGGTCAGGATATTAACCACATAAGACAATATTCAGCACTGTCTGACTTGCTCACTCGCTCACTCAAACAATGTTCCACACTTTCGGTGTGGACACCTATTACATGTTAGTTATATCACAGCCTGAATATATATGACGTACCTATATCATATTCTGTAATCTGGATTTGCCATCCAATTATCCTTCCAGACGGTTTCCTTACATTAACCAACCATGTAAGGGGTCAGTGGTCTGTCTGCAACATCACTTTGTATCCTAAGATAAGGGGTCGACTGGTTCGTAGCCCATACACTATACTCAAATCTTCTTGCTCAGTTGTGACATAATCTATATCATCCTTATTCGAAGCTCTACTAAAGTACAGTATGTTAATGACCTGCGAAATCCATCCTCGTGCCCATACTGCACTACAATACCTATTGTTGTACCACTTATATACGCTCTCAAGTTGAATGGTTTGCCGAAAGAAAGGAACTTATCTGTTAACTAGCCCTTCAAAACTCTGAATGCCTGATCTGCCTTGGCGTTCCACTCAATCTTCTGTTCAGAGTTCTTTACCTCAATTTTCCTGTGAGTCAGTCTAGTGTAAAGGATCACAATCTTTGGGAAGCCATCATTGAATGCACGGTAAAAATTATTTAACAGGCTCGTTTGTTGCCTGTGTAACTGTGATTTTCTTTATGGCTCGGACCTTATCCGGCTGGAGTCGCAATCCTTCATCAGAAATTACATGTCTTGGGTATGATACTGCAGCACTGAAAAAAAAAAAAAAAAAAGCATTTCTGCAGCTTAAAAGTATGTTGAAGTCCTTCCAGTCTAGAAAAACTTCCATCCAAATTTTGTACATGTGAATCAGAATTCTTACCATAGATAATTATGTTGTCCAGGTAAGTACAACTGATACGTCGCATGAGGCCAAGCAAGACCTTATTAAATTAGGCAGTGGAATGCAGCAGGGGTATCCATCAAGCCAAAGGGTACGTTATTATACTCCCAATGACCGTCTGTTCAGGAAAATGAGGTCAACGGTCATGACTCCTCATCTAATGGTATCTGATGGTATCCCTGCCATAAAGCTAAACTACTAAAGATAGTGTTCTTTCGTAATTAGAAAAGGATGTATGTGATATTTGGCAACGAGTCCAACCCTGTGGGTAGGTCTATTGCACCAGTAATACCAAGTTCACCATCGTTTGCAGACACTAGCGTTCGGCTTACATACAGCCGGAGCACAGGTCTCGTCTCACTCAAATTCTCGTAGGTTCCTGGTTAATGAGTGATCAGCATGCCCCTGTATCTAAGAACATAAGCAATCCCTCATTTCACCTCACGCATCCATGGATACCACCAGATCTGTTGCATTTCCTTAAGTCGTGACAATTAGTTTTCTGACTTATGTGTGTGTGTGTGTTTGTGTCTTTGTGTGACGAACATTGCTCGGTACGGTGAGTTGTACCCATACCGTGATCACATTGTGTCACCTGACCTTGGGTGTCTACTTTAGAGAAACAGTGAGCTGCAGTGTGACCCGAGCCACCACAATGGAAATATCTGAGTTTTCTCCTTTCCTCAGCTGACAGGTTGTTACACTGACCCCACGAGATTGGGTTTGCGGCACGGCACATGCGGGCTCAGTGACCTGCAACTACACATCTGTTACACTTTCCTAGGTCCACAGATGATAACTAATTCCCCGTATCTATCTTCTCTCTTTTAACAGAAACTTTACCTCCAGTCATATGTGATTACTTCACGTTTTCTTTCCTTTGCCACGTTGTCCTCGTCGAGTGGGGAATTGCCCTGCTATGCCCGACTAGTGACCTTATTCACGAGTTTATCAGGATCGTTTTACTCGTCAGCCTCAACAGTGACTGTATACTGGCTGGGGAACATTTCCGTGAATAAAGTTAAGGCTATATGAATAGCAGATTCTTGAAAATCAGGCTTAATAATAGCAACCCGATTTGCTTTACTAGTTACGACCATTAATCAACGATACACTTGCTTAGATTATGTCTTGTTCGTAACAGTGCCTGATGAGCAGGCTGGAAAACTTTCTCAGGAGGGGAAAGTTTCAGGAGAGCAAAACTTCGAAATCCTCCCAGCTGCCATGTATAAGTTGTTCAGTACTGTCACGAATATCGTCTAGCGTGTATTCCCTAGCTTCATCAGACCTGCTAAGTATAGTCCACCTAGTTCCAATCGTCTTGTTCTCTGTCTCCCTTATCCATATACTAACACTGGTCTCGAGAATTTGACGTTGGTACTCAGCTAGTGTTGTGTGTATTTACTGGCCGGGAAATAAGCTAAGTCCTTTCTTCGATGTACAGTGGCTTTCTGATTGTCAGCAATTCTGTCTATCTATCTATTGCCAGACGCCACATGCTTCTGGCAATTGGACAGAAAGAATCGCAATGTCCCCTACAGCATGATCTGGTTCTCTTTCAACCATTTCTACTGATACTTCAGAATCTAAATATGATGGTGTATGTTCTGATTCGAAGAGAATAGTCTCTTCATCTCAGCTAGATTCAGTGCTAGATTCCATTCAATCGCTTTTTAGACACTCATGAATGGAACTGCGTGATGATAAAAAAGAGAAAACGATTAAGACCTACACTATCCCACCACTGCTACCACCATTGTGGTGCCATACACTCCCTTATTTGTCATTTACATGTTTTGCACTCATCTATAATGAGCACAATACCTGAGTGCTAATAACAGTACTTGGTAACGAGAGAACTATAGCAGCAGGGAGTGCAGAGACAAGTCGAGAGAGAGAATCTGTAACATTAGTGTTAGGACAATGTGACGCTGAATATCCCTTCCTGTCCCAGTTCCTTCTTGGACTACAAGGAAAAACTGTTTCACTCAGTGAATTTCCATTACAATGATACGTTTTCTTCTTTATCATTACTAACTTTGTAAATGATAGTTACATTAATTCAGCAACACCAAAGGAAACAAGTCACTCAGTATAAGGAGATTTAACTCAGTTTCATATAATTAAACATATTAAGTATAATATAATGACTCACACTTGAATATTGTATGTTCACTTGATTTCTTGCTTACTTTAAGAAGAAGCACTATAATGATCCCCACGACCACGGAATAGCATTAATTATTACTGGACACTTAGCAGCATTTAATTGATGTATTTAACTGATGCTTATGGCTTCCGAAATCCCCTTGTCCTCCACATGCACAATCTCTTCATTTTAGCAACTTCCACACACCAACTTCATTTTGCCTTCAATGGTCGTGTGACTGTCTCTTCTCTCAGCAACACTGCTGTGCCCCTGAGACATTTCTTAAGTCTGTCCCTTCTTCCACTCACCTAAGTTGGTTCTCTCCTGGTCACCCATAATGACTGTGCTTATATCCATTTCCTGTATCACTGTGTAGTCCCTTACTTGAACTGTTCTGCTCCGCATGCGCCTATCACTTATCCTTCAAATTAATTAGGCATTTTTGGGTACCTTACTGGTGATCTCATAATGATAATTTTGACGGACTTTTCTTGTGACCTCTTGGTAAGATTAATGATTCATTTGAGCAATACACTCTCTCATAACGCCTGTTTCTCGCTTGATGCACGAAAAGGGATCCTTGTAATTTCACAAGAATCTGGCCTACCTTAATTGCCTGAAATATATTCGCGTGTTTTACTGTCCTCTCCTTAATTCACTCATTTCCTCCCTCTTCTGCAATTTCACTTGTCTTCTGCAGTATTTAAGTCTTGTCTGCGGTTTCCTATGCTTCCTCTGCTTTTGTTTTAATCTCCTCATGATGCCTACTTTTAACAGCTTTGTATGCCACTTTCAGTAACTTTCGACACTCTCCATGTATAGTAGTTGTTTTCTCTTCACCAGTTTCTTCTCCCTCTCCATTTCCCTCTTCTCCTTTGTCTTGTTGCTGCTTAGGTCCTACATCAAGAATAACGGGGGTATCAGGTAGGTTATGAGCACGAGAAGCCTGGCGCATTTGTTTACTGGTTTTGTAAACTTTTGCCTTACACGTGTGGTTGGGATCTGTAACATCATCCAGTGTTTGGCTGTCCCGACAAGTGAACGCTGAGGAAGATGGTATCCCAAGCCATGAGGAGGGCGTGCCAATGCTGGCTTAGTCAGCATATCAGCCCGCTCACTCCCTGACACTCACATGGTCAGGAACTTAAAACTCCACACGATGGCCATGGATTCAAGCAATTCAGAATTAATAAAACTCAGGGAAAGAGAGAAATAAAAGTCCTAAGGACAGAAAGAGCACTGTCAGAATAGAAGAAATACAAGGAAGGCTACTGCTTTGATTGAAGGAAAGAAGATGACACCAAAGCCAACTCCATGATCACTATTTAATCCGTCTGTATAAACAGAGACGAAGCCTCTATGAGTAGAGGCATGTTCTATAAAGGGAATGAGTGAGAGGAAGGAGAAGTGAGGTCTTTTTACCAGCAAAACGTCACCCAGGGTAGTAGCCAGTAACCTACCCATGGGAATCAATGAGAACAATCTGTTAGTGAAGGGAAAGAGAAAGCACAGTACAGGGCAGACCCTGTAACCAAAGAGCTTCAGAAAAGATAAATGAGCGGCTTAAGGAGATCTAGAATCCTGGGAGATCACGACACAAGGCACTGAGTCCAGGAGGCAGTGAGGCTGATTTGAACACCTCATCATCACTGACAGACAACTTAATTCCAAAGGGACTGCATCAGCATCCACAAACAAACTCAAAATCAGGGATGATCTGAATGCTCCATCGTCAGACCAACACCAGCATGCCAAATCCAACATTTAGACACAGGAACCTGTAGCAGGAGAGTAGACCTCACACCCATATTTAAGTTTTGAAAAAATAAGAGATCCGTGCGAGAGGAGGAGGGCCTAATGGTCAGCACTTCAAGAGGTATGAGACAGAATCTTCAAGAGACTCATGGACTTATACAAGCAGCCATAACATAGTGGAAGTGAGAAACCCATCACAGTCGTCTGTCAAAAATAAGAAGCATAAACAATGTCCCTCCACACAGGAGAGCCTGCAGCCATAGAGATATATCTTGGGCTGGATGAATCTAAAGTAAACGACAAATATGGACAGCCACATCCTTTGTAGAAAAAAAAAAAAAAGGAATCCAGGAGTTTCAGCCCACTGGATAATTCTGTTAAGAGCCATCTGAAGCTTCCTTTCAACAAGAGACATCAGAGACGTAGTAACGGGTATTGACATAGAGGGAGCCACGTACACTGTCCTGGAGTACATTGTCTTTAGCCATATCGAAGAGAGTGACAGTTAGATGAAAGCTGAATAAAAACATACAATTAGTCACAAAGGCAAAACTCATGAAGAGAAGGGAAAATGCCATGATGCCAGGCAGTGTCATATGGCTCCTCCAGACCGAAAGATCGTGACCTGGTACCGGTTAGTTTAGAAAGTTTCGCAGACAGAAAACTTCAGGTACCATACTGTAGGACATTAGAGGTAGACTACATTTTACGAAAACCATACTGGACAGAGGGTAATTAGTCAACTCTCTCCAAAAGTCATATGAGCTGACCACGTACCATCTTTTCCAAGACCTACGTATATAACACCAAGACAGAAAAATAGGCTGACAGTTTGTTGCTTATATGTAATCCTTACCCAACATAGGGATAGAGATAACTAAAGCTACACCATAACAAGCCAGACAGTAGCCAGTACATCACATTCTACCATTTAATATTTTCAGTAAAAACGAAACATACCCATTAGTCATGTGATGTATAAAAGCATAAGGAATCTCATCACAGCCAAGAGAGGTGGCAAAGCAGCCTGAAGTTCAGAAACAGAACAGAAGACGTTATACAGTAAGACTTTCCCCCCAGAAAAGGGGATCCTGGGCCATGAGATTCCAAGTGACGATGGTGGCAGGCCCAAGGCAGATTAATTTCCTTTGACTCACTAGCATAATGATCTACAAACAACCCAGCAACAGTAAAAGAGTTAACCGCAATTCCTCCTGCTTAAAAAGAAAATGAATAAATAAATAAAAGCAACAGTAGAAGGAATGGTATATTATCTTGAAATTTTCCTTACTCGGTTCGACACATGAGCAAGAGATATCCTCGAATTAATGGAGGAAACACATCCTTTCTATGATGAACATCTGTCCTCCTTTAACACCTGCCATACATGAGCGTGTGCCCTCCAAAATGCTACTAAACACTAAGGATCCCTATGATGGCTACAATCACGAGAATAGGTGATCCGTTTGGCTTTCACTGCAGAACTGAGCCATAGGGGATGAAATTGACATACTGGGTCCTTTTTAACCTACCCTGGCCCAGATTCTCGTTTTTATTTCATGTACAACAGTGGAGGAAAACAACACATATATATATATATATATATATATATATATATATATATATATATATATATATATATATATATATATATATATATATATATATATATATATATATATATGTGGTTCTTATTTCTGTCGAAAAATGCCAGACCAACCAGGTCCTCAGAGAGGTACCAGAGATGAGGACTGAAGGCCTTTGCAACAGTTGATGAGAAGTCCAAGTCACCATAGTCCAAGACGTCTTAAAGAAACATGAGGTCGTTCTGAGAAGCAGATGTGACAACTGATGCTGTGAACCAGTATGGGATGTAAATCATGATGGTAAGTATGACAAACCACTCGAATGTGGCAAGCTCTCGCACTGTGAGCTTGAACTGCCTGTGAAAGAGGTAAATCTTGACTGAACAGATGTTTTTGGCCATCCAACAGGCAAGGTGGTGGGTGCCAGGCCGTGAAATGTGGAAGCCACGAGAAGGAATTCCACTGAGGATGATCACCATGAGCTCGAGCATCTCCCAGTAATCTTCCTGTGCCTGTTGGGTGGTGAGTTGAAGATGGCAGAGGTGATGAGCTCGTTGCAGCAGGTAGGAAGGTTTACGAGCAGCCTCAAGCAATAAACTACAAAGAAGGTCCATTCCTGCTTGAAATGCTTGAAGAGAGGTATGTCCGGCCCTAATGTGATGATGCAAATGCTGACTGTGAAGACTTTCTGGATGCAGATCTCACTGATGTGCTTTTTGCAGGGGAGTGCAGGGTAGAGCAGCCATCAGAGCAAATTCCTTTGTTGCTAACACCTGTGTCGAAGGTCATGTTTGTCACCGAATCCACTAGGTCCCATTCTTGCAGAGTAGGAAAGATCACATCCACCATGGCAGAGTCTCTTCCTAATTGCAGTTTGAGGACGTTCAACAGCTTCACAATTCCCTCTCCAGGCAAAAGGATGGTTAAATATTCGATCATTTCTTGGCCAGGTTCATCAGCAACCAACCAATCGTCCCAGTGAATAGTGAGGGGAACACCAAGGTTGAAGGATGAGTGCAGAGCTACTGTCTGTTTGGCATGGGCCTTGATTTGCCACCCATGGATGCTCTGCTGGTTCAGAGCCATAATTGCAGGATTCATGCCACACACAGATGCTGCAGCATCTGAGATGTGGACAGCATTGTGGTTGCTGGACTTCATGTGATCCAGAGCATCAGGCAACTCCATAGTGATGACAGGTGCACGAGATCAGGATCGTTGTCGTTTGGGTGAGAATGTGGTAGCTGACGTGGATGGTCAGGGAACAGGGTCTATGTATTCTTTGCCTTCTTCAGAGTCCTCCAACTCAACAGAAGCTTCCAATGCTGCCAGCCATTGCTGCTCCTGTAGTTCCCAAATTTGGGAAGCCTCCTCTCTCTCATGCTTCTTCACTTCAGCATTGAACAGCTTCCAGTCAGTACTGAGCAAGATGCCTTGGCGGTCTTCTTCCTGTTAAGTCTTCAGAAACACCTAGTCCTAATCATTCCTCAGCAGATTTATCTCATCCATATGCACCAAGTTGAAGAGGTTCTACATCGTCAGTCTGAAGTCACTTCCACCTCAGCCTTCCTATCCCTCCAATTGCTCAGGGAATGCCATTCCTCATACAGATTTTCTTCTTTTGGGATCCTGTGCTTGCTGTGTGTCATTGGAAGTCGGGCACTGTACCAGAATTCAAAGACCTCAGAGTCCACAATCATTGCAGTGTCCGGTAGGATCTTCTTTTCTTTCTGCAGAAAATGGAACAGCCGCTCGAGGTCCTCAACGTTAGATGGCAATTTACCACCTGTGAGCTGGGTGAGGGCCTGTCCATCCTACCAGATCTCGGTTTTTTACTTGGTTTCCTTCTCTTCCTTACATTTGTCGTTGTTGCCATGCTCCTAAAAAGAAGGCTTTTTTCAGCTGTAGCCATTGCAATGAAACCTCAAGATTGACTCTCCATCTGGAAGGATTTCTCAGATGAAAGCCTATGTAATTTGCCTTCACAATGCACAAAACAACTGTTCCCTAAGCTAGTAAATGGGGGAATGACACACTACTGAATGTATAGTTCTCTCACTACTACTCCCTACCCCAACCAGTCCAGGCGCCACTGCGTCTTCTCTCCTCCCACCCCATCGCTTTCCCACCATGACCACCCCCTCTTGCGGATCGATTCGAGGCTCCCAGGAATATGGTCCCATTCTTCTAAATAGAGAGTAACTTCAGGGCCGTTGGGGCACTAGAATTGTTTTTTTAAAAATTGTACAAAAAATTTTTACATGAGTTTTTATGTCAGTGGCACAATACTAGGGGTGGCCCGTGAAGATTTCCAATATTCTGTTTTTACTATATACTTAAGGACCACCCAAATATATATATATATATATATATATATATATATATATATATATACTGGATCTATCTATCTATCTATATATACTGGATAGATCTATCTATCTATCTATCTATCTATATCTATCTACATATCTCTCTCTCTCTATCTATCTATCTATTTATATATATCATCATCAGGATCTCCTCTACCACCCTAGGGCAGGATGAGGATTAGCAATGTCCAGACAGCCCAAATTTGCCCAATCCAATGGGCCACGCTTCCATTCACTTATCGTTCAAGCCCCCGGAATCCTGGCTCTATCAGATACGCCAAAAACATTCACCACGATCTGTAGCTTCTCATAATCGTATCCGATGGAGTCAATCCATATGCTGTTATGTTGAAAGGGGTGCCGAAATCCCTGATCATGCACTTCTCACAACATTCATCCAGCCAGCTCGATCTCCGGTCAGTTCCCTAGCCTCACCGACTTCCAAACCTATCTTCCTCACAGGTTTATCCACCATATCTCTCCACCTTCTCCATGGCCTACCTCGCCTCCTTCCTCCTTCGAATTCGCTGAGGTATACCTTTTTCATCACTCTGTTTTTATCCATTCTCTCCACATGACCATACCATCTCAGTACACTCTCTTCGATTCTATTGTCCACCAACTTCCTCACTTCGCATCTTTCATGAATCACATTATTTCATATCCTATCCACCCTCTGTACTCCACATACATTCCTCAGCAGTCCCCATCTCCACTGCTCCTACTCTTGACTTCATTTTCATGCCACACCATAGTCTCACATCCATATGGTTAAGTTGGCACTAACACTCTGTCATGTATGTCTCATGCACCTGCAACACTTAAACCTCTGTTTCTTATTGTTATCCAGCGTGTTCTGGGTTCCGACTTCTCAGTTCCAGACATGATGCGGTTCTGGGTTCTTTGTTCCTGTCCGGGTCAGTATCAGCAAGGAAGGAAACCATAAGCACCAGGAGCCAAAAGGCACACTTATATTACCACAAGATAAATACACACACCTTTCTATGAGCAAAACAGAGGAGTTACAATGACTTAAAATAGTGTTTACAACAATTGCTCTCTACCTAGCTCAGCAAGTCTGACCTTTACACAGAGTTACACCTTCCTGATATGGGGTTATGTCCACACAGCGTCACAGGCAATATTCCACAGATACGTTAGGCACTTGAAGTGCAGCATACACAGACAACATAGTACAGTATATCCAGTGCGACACATATGAGAGTATACTGTATATCCAAACCCTTAAGTCTAGGTATCCATATGACATGTACAAGGTCCTAGCTAATATAATGTATCTGCGAGACATGGACAATACCCTGGCTAATCTTAGTCTATACATGCGCTACATGGGACGAGAATATATAATGACTTAAACTGATAAACCAAGAATGGAGGGGTTAGTGAGTCTAGGGAGGATATATTCAAATGGGGACGGTGGTTGGGAACAGGGGTGTGACACGTACGACAGTATATATCCTGACCCTTTAGTCTAGGTATCTGCATGACATGTATGAGGTCCTACCAAATATAATGTATCCATGTGACACAGACGATATCCTAGCTAATCTTAGTCTATACGTGCTCTACATAGGACGAGAATATATATTGTCTTACACTGATAACCAGGGGGGAGGGGAGGGGGGGAGTAGTGAGTCTAGGGAGGGTATATTCACGTGGGGATGGGTGTTGGAGCCCGAAGAGGGAAGGGAGAGTACACTAGGAGGATTACACTGACGTCTGTTGTTTTGTGGGGGTGACACTGGGGAAGGTTCATCACTGTAGGGAAACTGGCCCGCATCGGGGGGGTGTCAAGTGCTCCGCACGTGTAGTATCATGAGTAATAAAGTTCACTATGGGACACAGGGGTGGAGGATCACACTGGAGAGGGTTGGTTAATCCTGGGGAAATGGCATCACAGACGTGAAGAGGGGAAGTGACACTAGGGAAGGGATCCGGCCGCACTAGGGAAGTACACAAACAGAAAGTCTATTACTCACGACTTTGGCAGAGGGGAGGACAGAGCCCACGGGAAGGAAGGGCCAACACCGGGAGCTTCAGATGTCGGCTGGGCATTGAGGTGTGCCGCCTGGCAAGTAGTACAGGGGGGGGGGGTCCGTGAGGTCGCCACTAGTCCTCAAGGAGTGGGCAGCTGGTGTACTGGGCAGGTCCCTAGCCGCTACAGCCGGGCAGGAAGTCTGACTTTCTGGGCTAGGGCCAAAGAAGGCCAGAAGGCGCTGGACCTTAGTCATCATCGAGGTCCTAAAGGAGGATCTGTGGAGGCCTGGGTCTGGGGTCGAGTGTAGAGAGGGCAGTGCCCTGGATGAGCTGGATGCTACAAACCCTGATGGTGGGAAGTAGGTGCCCGATGGATACGCCTAGCTATGGCCACAGCTCCAACAGAGGCTGCTGTCCAGCCTTTGGGTCTGGGACTCCTGTCCTGGAGACTGAACTGGTGGATGGCAATTTCTTGTTCACTGCTCCTTAGGGGAAATAGCAGCCCTTGAGGCTCCTCAAGCGTCCTCTGTCAAAAAAGAGGCCAATCCAGGGGACTCAGTGTCTGAGAGTCTGCTTGAGATCTTGTCACCACAAGTCCCACCCTGATTCTGGCAAGCGTTCCCTCTGCTGGAGTGTAGTGTGCTTTTCCTGCACACTGCCAGGTGGTCTGGCTGCAGAGAAAAGGGCCGTTGGGGCGCAAGGGAGATAAGATGCTCTCGCCTGGAAGGTATGACAGGTGAGCCAGGCTCCCTGTCATCTCCTAGTGGGGTGGGTATCACTCCCCCGTACTCTCCTCCTGGGGTGGTCGTGTCCGGCTCACCCTGGCACGCGGGTATTTAACCACCGTGGTGGAGATGAAAGTCACTTCCCCGTGACTGGAGTTGGAACATGTTGGAGTTTGCGGTGCGGTGTGGTGGGGTGAGGTGGCGGAGGATGTTTGACCAGTAGGTGGTTCGTGGATTGGGCTGGAGGTCTGAGGAGTAGTAGATGGTGAGGGATGACGAGTCAGGGGGTGTGCCGAAGGAGTTGGAAGAGTTGGTTGGTGCCCTGGATGCTGCGTCTGTGACCTTGGTGTGGGGTCCTGAACATGGCTGTGATCTTCATGTCTGGTGGTGGTGCTGGGGCGTGCGGAGTGAAATGGGGCTGGAGACTGGAAAGAAAGGATGCCGTTGTGCTTTTACGAGGATGTCTCATGTAAATCGGCTTAGTGGGGTGGGCAACTGGGGTATTATCTGGAAGGTGGCATGGTCTAGGGGTGAGGGGGGCAATGCTAGGGGTGAGGGTGGTGGGCGGGGAGGGAGTTTGGGTGTAGCGGGCATGTGGGTGAGACAGGTGGGCCGACCAGGTGCAGGTGGTGGTAAGTACGGGCGTGATTGGGGAGTGGTGGGTGGGGGATGGACGTGCAGGTGGTGGGGGGGCGAAGGTGGCGTAGAGGGTGGTCGTGCTGATGGGGGTTGTGAGGTAAGATGTGTGCAGTTGTGCGGATGGAGCTTGGAGGTCGATGGTGGCGGTGGCTGGAGGGGACGAGGGAGGCGAGGATGTGGTGAGAGAGGTGCAAGGGGGTGGGGTGGGGGGTGGAAGTTGGGGTGGAGGGTGGGCATGCGGATGGTTGGGGATACAGAGGTGACGCAGACTGTGGTTGTGGTTATGAAGGGTGGTGAGGTGAGGTGTGGGCGGTCGTGGGGGGTAGAGCTTGGGGGTCGACGGGTGGTGGTGGTCGGAGGGGATGAAGGAGGCGAAGAGCTGGTGGAAGAGACATGAGGGGATGGGGTGGGGGTGGAGGTCGGAGAGGGGGAGGATGCCAGGGTACTGGGTGTGAGTGACGGTGGGATGGTGGCCGGGGTAGGAGCATTGGATGTGGTGGGGGTGTTGGTGGTGGAGAAGGAGGGGTAAAGATAGCAGGCATAGGAATTCTCTGGTGTGGGGAAGGTGGTGGGGGATGGGGTCGGCGGTTGGTTTGGTTGATGGGGTGGCATGTTCGGCTTGGGGGAGCAATGCACGTGTCAATTTCTGTAGGTGCGGGTGGTTTGGTGATATCTGACAGTGACTTGGTAGGGGTTAGGGATGCTCACTATTTCGTAGGTGCTGGTATAGAAGGGAGCAAGCTTGTGTGGGGTGGGTAGGGTGGCAACCATGATGAGATCACCGAGTTTGTAAGGGTTAGCATGTGAAGTGTCAGGGGCAAGGTCTTGTGTGTTTTGCAGGTGTTGGAGCTTCTGCTTGAGGTGGTGGAGGGGGTTGGAGGAGATGGGCTTTGCAGGAGCTTATAGGTGGCAACAGAGGGGGAGCAGTATGGGTGGTTCCCCGAATACCCGCTCGTGTGGTGTGATGCCATCTTCGCGTGGGGAAGTGTTTATTCCCCATTGGACTATTTTGACATATGCTGGTCAATTGTCGCTTTGTGCAGCTAGAATCCTGGTCCACACTTGATTGAGCAGCATTTGGTGGCTGTACTTGCAGATGCCGTTCCCCTGCAGCCAGTAAGGGGAAGAGAGGGAAATATTATACTCGAAAAGAGCAGACAGTTCCGTCCAAACTATTCCTGTGAATTTGGGTGCATTATCAGACTGGAGGGCGTGGGGGATGCCAAAATTTGGGAACATGTCACGAATCAGGGCGTCTGCGATGGCAAGGGCATGGTGTTCTTTCGCCAGGCATGCTATCAGGAATTTAGAATAGGTATCTACAAACGTGATGATGTAGCAGTAGCCCGATTTATGTGGAAGGGGGCCGATGACATCAACTGCTAGTAGTTGCCATGGTTTACTGGCCATGAGGTGGCCAATGGGACCCAGTGTGCAACTGGTGTCTTTCCCAAGCGCGCAAACTCGGCAGGCCTGTACGACTTGTTGTGCAAGTTTGGAGGGGTGTGGGGCCCAGAAAGTGTCGTTGAAAGTCTAGAGTAATTTTTTTGTACCCAGGTGTATCTCCTTGGCATGGAGGTGGATGAGGGTGTCCAGGGTGGCATCAGGGTTGGGAGTTATGTGGCTGGAGTGGGTGTACAACAGGTCACCGTGTCAATGCAACTTGGAAAAAAGATGGGCGGGCATCCAATCAGGGCAGTCTCTGGCCTGCCAATGTTGCATGAGGGTAGGCACGGCCTGGGTGCGTTCACAGGGAGACTAGAGAGGGCATTGGCATGCGTGTGGAGTTTGCCTGGGAGGTAGGATATGTTGAAGCTGAATTCTTCTAAGGTCTCCTGCCAGCGGATCATCTGCACATTCTTGGTGTTGGATTGGTAGAGCCATTGGAGGGACTGATGATCCATGATTATAGTAATGTGGGTACCCGCCAGGTAGGCATGGAAGTATTCGAGGGCCCAGATGATACTGAGGCACTTCCATTTTGTGGCCTCATAGTTATGTTCCATCTGGTTGTGGGTGCAGCTGGCACAGGCGATGATATGGTCCCTGCCATCTTGTACCTGGACTAGTACAGCTCCGATGGCCACTGTGTGAGACGTTGGTGTACAGGCGAAATGGTGGAGTGTAGTCGGGGAATGCCACTATGAGGGACGTGATGAGCTTGTCCTTGAGAGTCCAGAAGGCTTGGAGGCAATCTTCTGTCCAGGTGAATGGTACCCCTTTCTTGGTGAGGTCATGTAGATGCTTAGTGATGGTGGTGAACCCCTTCACAAAATGCCAGTAGTTGGAGGCGAGGCCTATGAATGCATGGATCTCACGCACATTCCACGGCAGGGGGAGTTCAGCTATAGCCTTGAGTTTATCAGGATTGGGAGCAATGCCTTCCTTCGACATGATGTGCCCCAGGAAGGAGGCCAATTTCTGAGCCAGGACGCACTTGGATGGGCGCAGTTTGAGTCCAGTTTGGCATATCCTGAAGAAGACCTGACATAGGCACTGGAGGTGGTTGGCCCAGGTTCTCCTGAAGATGATGACATCGTTGAGGTAGGCGAGGCAAATCTCCCAAGTGAGGCCGCTGAGTATGGACTCCATCAGGCGGGCAAACGTAGCCAGGGCATTGCAAAGGCCCAAGGGGAGCATGTTGAATTCATAGTGCTTCCCTTTACTGGTGGAGAAGGCGGTTTTTCCTCGATCCTCCGGGTGCACAGGGACCTGCCAGTATCCTGACTGCAGGTCCAGGGTGAAGAATCAGGATGCCCCGTACAGGAAGTCCAGGGAGTCGTTGATTCTTGGCAGAGGAGTGGCGTCCTTTGTGGTGACATCATTTACACGATGGTAATCGACCCAAACCTGTAGCGTCCTGTCTTTCGTTTTGGACGAGGACAACCAGAGAGGACCACAGGCTGGTAAATGGAGATACGATGCCGGCATCTAACATGTCCTGGACCTGCCGATCTTCTTCTGCTCATTGCATGGGGTTCTTCAGGCGGGCAGGTTGCCAGATGGGGAGGGCCCGTCGTGTGTATCACGTG
The DNA here is from genome assembly GCF_032717465.1 of Coenobita brevimanus. Lineage (NCBI taxonomy): Eukaryota > Metazoa > Arthropoda > Malacostraca > Decapoda > Coenobitidae > Coenobita > Coenobita brevimanus. Next base: position 22,233,499 of record NC_137003.1, on the reverse strand, counting down.
GGACAGGATGGTGGTGTAGCAGATGTCTGTGGGTTCCCACAAGAAGATGTCCTGAAAGTCCAGGAGGAGGAGTTGCAGATCGGCGGTTTGTTGCGGGGATAGATGGTTGGGGAGTGGGGGCAGGACTGGGGAGGGGAGGTTGTGCAGGGCTCAGCTTCCTTCATCTCACCCACTACTAGACCCTTAGGGGAGATGAGATTAACTGCGTGGACTGCGGCGAGGTGGGGGGGAGGAAGGAGGGGGAAAGGAGACAGGAGGTGGTGGTGCCTGCTGGTGAGGTTGGGGAAAATACTACATGGGTGCTGGCAGGCCCATGCAAGGGGAGTCAGGCCTCGTGGTGGGGAGGAATGGTGACGGTGGAGCAGAGCATAGTGGGGAAGGTGGGGAGTGGGGTGGGTGGTGCAGGGGTGGGGTGGGGGAAGGGGGGAGAGGGGAAGGGGCAAGGGGAGAGGGGGGTGTGGCAGCATGGCACATGCAGAGAGGTTGAGGGGGCGGATCTGGTGACTTGTTGAGTGCAACCGCCTTCCGCGGCAGTCGATGTTGGCCCGGAGTTTCTGCAACAGATCCAACCCTAAGTAGCCGTCGTAGGCACGGCAAGTGGATTAAAAAATAATGAACTGACGTTGGGCGGTTGCTTTTTGGTGTGTCTGGACATGGATGGCCCATGTTTCCTCACGGATAGGCAGGGGGCCGTCCCCCACATCCACAAGGTTGGCCGAGGTGGGGAGGAGAGGGACAAAAGCTCTGGCGTGATAGGAGTATAAGTGATGATATAGGCAGGACCTGGCTGCTCCCGTATCAACCAGTAGTTGAGCCTTCACCCCATTCAGCTTGGCCTTATTGTAGACTGGGGGGTGGTACTTGTGCGAAGTGGCCCCCGTCACCATTGGGAGATGCAGGGGCGGTCCTGAAAATTCAGTTGGAGTGAGGCGCCCTCCCCTTCGCAACCTATGTCAGCTTCCTTGGAGTCAGTTGGAGGGGGGGGGTTCATCCGATGGGTCGTCTTCAATGGCTGACACTTGGTGGCACCCTGGATTTCCAGCCCTTTGCCGGGCGGCTTTCAATTGTTCCCGGATGCCATGTATGGGGCAGTGGTGGCTGCATGCAGTGAACTCCCAGGGATTGATGGAGATGAGGTTGGATGTTTCCCTGGGAGTGGGTTCATTTTTAGTGGAGATGGCTCGTGGTAGGGCTGGTGGTTCCTGGGGAGGTGGATTTGGGATGGGCATCTGAGGCTTGTTGGGGGGCAGCTTCCGGGTAGGAACTCTGCTTACCACCCCTATTTGCTGGGGAGTGGTGCGGACAGCGAGCAGGCACCTCACCAACTGGATATCCCTGTCGATATCCCCAGTCAGGTCGTAAATGGTAAAGTGTTCCCTGACGACGCTGGGGAGTATCCGTAGCAGGGTATTAAACCCATGTTGGTCCCAGGTTTGTAAATCCACCTCTGGGTAGGCAGTGGCAACGAGACGTGTCTGAATAAAGGTGTTGTCTAAATTCCCATTGTATGTAAGTGGGTCTAGCTAGAAGAAGGCGACAACGTTCCCTAACGAGGGTGTGACAGCTTGGGTCACGATTTGTTGAAATTGGTCCCATTTTAACTAAGGGACAATTTTAGTGCCTATACTTGAGACAGTTTTGCCGAGGTGGGGGAGCGTGACTGCTATTTTCTCTCGGTCATTCTCGAAACTTATGTCTAATATTGCTTTGATCATAGGCATGTACATCTGCATGTTACAAAGTTCGGAGTTGAACTTAGGAAGTTGTATGTGCAGTTTAGCCACCATGTCTGCGAAATTTTCCAATCCTTGCCACTCCAATGCCGGATCAAGAACCACCACTAGCCACCAGTGTTATGCAGTGTGTTCTGGGTTCCGACTTCTCGGTTCCAGACATGGTGTGGTTCTGGTTTCTTTGTTCCTGAGTGGGTCAGTATCAGCAAGGAAGGAAAACACAAACACCACGTGTCAAAAGGCACACTTATATTACCACAAGACAAATACACACACCATTCTATTAGCAAAACAGAGGAGTTACAATGACTTAAAATAGTGTTTACAGCGATCACTCTTTACCTAGCTCAGCAAGTCTGACCTTTACACAGAGTTACACCTCCCCAATATGGGGTTTTGTCCACACAGCGTCACAGGCAATATTCCACAGATATGTTAGGCACATTAAGTGCAGCATACACAGACAACATAGTACAGTATATCCAGTGTGACACATACGACAGTATATATCCAAACCTTTACGTCTAGGTATCCGCATGACATGTATGAGGTCCTCGCTAATATAATGTATCCGCGTGACGTGGATGATACCCTAGCTAATCTTAGTCTAAACATGAGCTACATGGGACGAGAATATATAATGTCTTACACTGATAACCAAGAGGGGGGGGTTAATGAGTCTAGGGAGGGTATATTCACATGAGGACAGGGGTTGGGGACAGGTGCGTGACACATACGACAGTATATATCCTGACCCTTAAGTCTAGGTATCCAGGTGACATGTACGAGGTCCTAGCTAATATAATGTATCGGTGTGACATAGACGATACCCTAGCTAATCTTAGTCTATACACGCTCTACATAGGATAAGAATATATAATTTTACACTGATAACCAGGGGAGGGAGGGGAGGGGGGGAGTAGTGAATCTAGGGAGGGATATTCACGTGGGGACGGGGGTTGGGGCCCAGAAAGGGAAGGGAGAGTACACTGGGAGGATTACACTGATGTCTGTCGTTCTGTGGGGGTGACACTGGGAAAGGTTCATCACTGTAGGGAAACCGACCCGGATGGGGGGAAGTGTCGAGCACTCCGCACGTGTAGTATCACGAGTAATAGAGTTCACTATGGCACACGGGGGGGGGGGCGGATCACACTGGGGAGGGTTGGTCAATCCTGGGGAAGCGGCATTACAGACGCAAAGGGGGGGTGACACTGGGGAAGGGATCCGGTCACACAAGGGAAGTACAAAAATAGAAAGTCTATTACTCACGACTTTGCCGGAGGGGAGGACAGAGCCCATGAAACAGAAGGGCCTACACCAAGAGCTTCAGGTGTCAGATGGGCGTGGGAGATATGCCGCCTGGCGAGTAGTACAGGGGCAGGTGGTCCGTGGGGTCACCACTAGTCCTCGAGGAGTGGGTAGCTGGCGTACTGGGTGGCTCCCTAGATGCTACGGCCCGGCTGGAGGTCAGGCTTTCCGGGCTAGGGCCGAAGAGGGCCAGAAGGCACGGTGCATGGTGCTGGCCCTTAGTCATCGTCAAGGTCCTAGGGGAGGATCTGGTGAGGCCCAGGGCTGGGGTCGGGCTAGAGAGGGCAACGCCCTAGGTGAACTGCTGTTGCATCCTGTAGAGGCAGCCATCAGGGAGGGGCTGTGGCCGCCGTCGTTGCGGGAGCCTCGACTACTGCGGCAGGCACCGGGGGAGGCCTGCTGACTCCAGGGGCTGCAGTCTTGCTGTCGGGAAGGGGCCGACAGGGCTGAGCTGTGGCCTCTCGTCCTGGGAGAGTCCAACAACACCGTGGGCTGCAAGGACAGGACACTGGCCCTCGGGGATATCACGCCTGCTCTGGTCTCTGGTGGGGTCCCTGAAAAGGAGCAGGAGTCATTGTCTCATGTAGAGGGGCTGGGAGAGGGACACCTCGCTTCACCACCGGGGTGGTGGTCAGGGCGGGAGGCACCTTCCTCTACAGGAGCCTGGGTATGGGCTGAGGGGGAGCGGCCAGGGGCCGGCCCTCTAGATGCTACAGACCCTGCCGGCGGGAAGTAGGCGCCCAATAGATATGCCCGGCTATCGCCACAGCTCCAACGGAGGCTGCACCCCGGCCGTTGTATTGGTGGCAGGGAGAGAGCACCCAATGGATACGCCCGGCTATTGCCACAGCTCTGACAGAGGCTGCTCTCTGGCCGAGGTTTTGGGGGCAGGGAGAACGAGCCCGATAGATATGCCCAGCTATGGCCACAGCTTTGACGGAGGCTGCTCTCCGGACCTTGTTCTAGAGGGAGGGAGAAGGTGCCCAATGGATACTCCCGGCCCTGGCCACAGCTCTGACGGAGGCTACTCTCCGGCCTTTTGGTCTGGGACTCCTCTCCTGGAGACAGCACTGGTGGATGGCAATGTCTTGTCCACTGCTCCACAGGGGGAATAGCAGCCCTTGATGCTCCTCCTGGGTCCTCTGTCAAAAAGCAGGCCGATCCAGGGGACTCGGCATCTGATGGTCTGCTTGGGATCTTGTCACTGCAAGTCCCACCCCGATTCTGGCGAGCGTTCCCTCCACCGGAGTGTAGTGTGCTTTTCCTGCACACTGCTAGGTGGTCTGGCTGTGGAGAAGAGGGGCGTTGAGGTGCAAGGGAGATAAGATGCTCTCTCCTGGAAGGTATGACAGGTGAGCCAGCCTCCCTATCATCTCCTAGTGGGGTGGGTATCACCCCCCCATACTTTCCTCCTGGGGTGGTGGTGTCCAGTTCACCCTGCTGTGTGGGTATTTCACTTATAAAGGCCTTCATTGCACCAGCTACTTTTCTTCCTTGTGTCACTCTGCTTTCAACTTTTGTGCACATTTTCCTCTCTTTTCTATCATTGTACCCAGGTATTTGAAATCTCTCACCAATTCCAGTCTATCTCCATTCACTGTTACATCGCACAGGGAGTCACCTTCTCTCTCAATGACCATCAATTAACTCTTTTCTACACTTTCTTTCAAGGCACGACTCTCACAAACATCAGCAAAACTCTGCACTAGCCTACCAAATTCTTGTCCAGTACTTGCAAGCAGCAGTGCATCATCAGCATACAACAAATTTGAGATATTCCATCCATTACCATTCATTACCAACACATCCCTCTCTCCACTACACGTATTTTCACTTCTCTCATCACGCAATCCATATATGTGTATATATATATATATATATATTGCCAGACGCCTCAATCCCGTTCTGGGTGGCCACAAACAACTCGCCTCCACGTCACCCTGTCCACCGCCATTTCACTGCCCTGCTCCCAACTCACACCCCCATCTCTCATATACCTCTCCACCCCATCCCTCCATCTCATCCTCGGCCTCCCCCTCCCTCTCCCCCCCTCCATCTCACTCATATACACTCTCTTCGTCAGTCTTTCACCCTCCATCCTCTCCACATGGCCAAACCACCTCAGTGTATTCCTCCTAACGCTTCCTATCACATCCACATCCACACCACAACACTCCTTCATATCCTCATTTGTCAGCCTATCTCTCCATGTGACTCCACAGGCTCCTCTTAAATGACTCATTTCCACTGCTCTCACTCTTGACTTGTGTCCTTCCAACAACGTTCAAGCTTCACTTCCATACATTAGAGTTGGTATCACAATACTCTCATGTAGTAACTTTTTCACTTCCATGCTCACTTCCATGTTTCTTATCACTGCTTTCAAGGAACCAGCAACCTTTCTTCCCTGCTGTACCCTTTGAAGCGCTTCACCCTCCAAACCCCCATCCTTACTCATCACACTACCCAAGTACTTAAACGTATTTACATTTTCCAATTTCTCACCATACAACCTCGCTGTACATTCACTGACTTCACCTCTCTCAAAGACAATCACTTTACTCTTCCCTACATTCACCTTTCGATTCCGTTTCTTACACACTCTCCCAAACTCATCCACAAAGCCTTGCAGCTCCTCTTCGTCTTCTTTCAACAACACAGTATCATCTGCAAACAACAGTACAGGGAGTTTCCAAACACTACCCTCTCTCACCATGGCCACTCCAACATCCATTACCCTACCTTGTACCTCTTTTATTACCCCCATCCATGTACAGATTGAACAACCATGCAGACATGAAACATCCCTGTTTCAACCCAACATTCAAAGAGAAAATTTCACTCAGTTCACCATCCACATGCACTGCAGCCTTAGCACCATCATACATACTCTTCACAGCAGTCAACAACTTCCCATCTACTCCATATATTCTTAATACTTTCCACAATCCTTGTCTATCGACCCTGTCATATGCTTTCTCCAAATCCATGAAAACCACATACAACTTCTTTCCCTTCTCTAGAAACTATTCCACTAAAGATCTAAGAATGAATATCTGATCTACACAACGTCTTCCCTTCCTAAAGCCTCCCTGTTCTTCTCCAACTAATTCCTCTGTTCTTTCTCTAACTCTGTCAATAAGTATCCTACCATACACTTTTCCTATTATACTAAGAAGTCAAATACCCCTATGATTACCACACACTCTTTTTCCCCTTTTCCTTTGTACAAGGGAATAATTATACCTGACTTCCAATCCTCCGGGACTCTACCTTCCTCCCAGGCCAATCTGCACATCTTCCACATCCATTCTACTACTATCTCTCCCCCATTCTTCAACATTTCACCACACACTCCATCATTTTCTGGGGCTCTCCCCAATTAAACTTTCTTCATTGCTTCCACAACTTCTATCCTACTGATTTCTTCCTAGCTTCTCACTTTCCTTCTTTCTTATACTCGCATTACTTCCATCGTCTATGTTCAACAATTCCTTAAAGTGTTCTCTCCATCTGCTCACTTTTTCTCCCTTCTCCACTTGTAATCTACCATTTTTATCTTTCATATATATATATATATATATATATATATATATATATATATATATATATATATATATATATATATATATATATATATATATATACTACTCTGCGGCCAGGTTGTGTTAGGAAGAATACTGCCACCGTATTCCCTGCGTGGCGTAAAATGCGACTAAAAGGGGCGGGGTGAGGGGACTAGGGACCCCCTCCTCTGTTTTTTAGTTCCTAAAAAAAGAGACAGGCCAGAGAAAGGGATGGGGGATGGAGTTATCCCTGTACCCTGAATATTGGGTCTGTGAATGTGCGTGGATGTAGTACGATTGAGGTTAAAAGGGAGGAGACTGGGAGAATGTTTGTGAAAAGAAAGTTGGATGTGTTAGCTTTGAGTGAAACGAAGATGAAAGGGAAGGGGGAGTCTATGTTTGGAAGTGTGAATGGAAGATTGTCAGGTGTTGATAGAGGAAGGGCAAGAGAAGGTGTGGCCTTGCTAGTGAGTCCTGAAGTACAGAAATGTGTGACTGAATGGAAGGAGGTGTCATCGAGACTGATGTGGGTGAAAGTGAAATTTGAACGTGAGTTGTTGGTGTTTGTGAGTGCATATGGGCCTGGTAGTGAAAGGGATGAACAAGAGAGGGAGTCTTTCTGGAATGATGTTGATGAGTGTCTGCAGAGTTTTGGAGCGAATGTGAATGTGGTAATGATGGGAGATCTGAATGCTAGAGTGGGAAATGTAGCAGTTGAAGGCGTAGTTGGTATGCATGGTGTGCCTGGAAGAAATGAAAATGGGGAACGAATGATAGCAATGTGTGTTGAGCGAGAGATGGTGATTGGGAATACGCTGTTTGAGGAGAAAGATATTTATAAGTATACATGGGTGAGACAGGAGGGTGGAAGGGTTGTTGATAGAGCTTTGATGGATTAAGTGGTTGTGTCTAGGAATTTAATAGGAAGATTGTTGGATGTGAGAGTTCTGAGAGGGGAGGGTGGAGGTATGTCTGACCACTACCTGGTGGAGGGAAAGTTAAGAGAAGGTAAGTGATGGGTGAGAGCTAGGAGGGTTAGGTGTGGCAGGGAGGTTTTGAAAGTGAGTGAGTTGGATAAAAAAGAGAAAAAGATAGAGTATCAGGAGAAATTGAAAGATGAGTGGAACGCACTGAAAGATCGGGAAAATGGCAGTGTGGAGGAGGAATGGCAGTTGTTTAAGAGTGCTGTGGTGGGTCATGCAGAAGAGGTGTGTGGCGTGAGACGTGTGGGTGATGGTGTAAGAAAAAGAAGTGAATGGTGGTGCGAGGAAGTAAGTATGGCTGTGGCTGAGAAGAGACTTGCATTTGAAGTGTGGTTGCAGAGGAAGGATGAGATGTCATATGAGAGGTATAAGGAAAAGAGGAATAGAGCGAGAAGGGCTGTGCCTGATGCTAAAGTGGCAGTAGATGAGAGGTGGGGTAGGCGGCTGACAGAGAATTTTCAACAGAACAAGAAAATGTTTTGGAAGGAGGTGAAAAGGGTGCGAAAGGGAGTCTGGGAAGGAAGAACGAGTAAAAGCAGAGGATGGAAGGATGTTAATTGAGATGGATGCAGTAAGGAAGAGATGGGCAGAGTATTTTGAAAGATTGTTATGTGTAGAGGAGGAAAGGGTGGGTGAGATTGTGGCAGATGGAAGGGTGCAAGGAATAAATGTGTTGGGAGAGTTGAATGATTCTTTGATCACGAAGGAGGAAGTGGAGAAGGCAGTAAAGGAGATGAAAACAGGGAAAGCTGCAGGTATGGATGGGTGTGCTGTGGAATGCCTGAAGGGTGGTGGAGTGACTATTGTTGACTGGTTAGTAAGATTGTTCAATGTGTGCTATGAGAAAGGTATGGTGCCAATTGACTTGGCAAGTGCTTGTGTGGTCCCGTTTTATAAAGGCAAGGGTGGTAAGTATGAATGTACTAGCTTTAGGGGTATAAGTCTGTTGAGTGTTGTAGGTAAGGTGTATGGTAGAGTGTTAATTATGAGAGTTAGAGAGGGTACAGAGGGAATGACTGGTGATGAGCAGTGTGGCTTTAGGAGAGGGAGGGGATGCGTTGATCAGGTGTTTGCTGTGAGACAAGTGTGTGAAAAGTATTTAGCAAAAGGCAAGGATGTGTTTTGGGCATTTATGGATTTAGAGAAAGCATATGATAGAATTGATAGGGAGGCTTTGTGGACTGTTTTAAGATTGTATGGACTTGATGGTAGGTTACTGAAAGGGGTGAAAAGTTTATATGTAAATAGTAGAGCGTGTGTAAGAGTGGGAAATGCTGTGAGTGATTGGTTTCCCGTGAGAGTTGGGCTGCGACAGGGATGTGTGATGTCGCCTTGGTTGTTTAATATTTACATGGATGGAGTTGTATGGGAGGTGAATGCAAGAGTTTTAGGTGGAGGTCTGAGTCTGGTGAATGTTGATGGTGGAGAGTGGAATCTGAAGCAGCTGCTGTTTGCAGGTGATACTGCACTGGTGACTGATTCAGAGGAGAGATTGAGACAGTTGGTAGAGGAGTTTGGAAGGGTGTGTGAAAGGAGGAAATTGAAAGTAAATGAGAATAAGAGTAAAATGATGAAGTGTACGAGGTTGATAGATGGTAGGGGGATGAATATAGTTTTGAATGGTGAGTTGCTTGAGGAAGTAGATTGTTTTAAATATCTAGGGTCACATGTTGCTGTGGATGGAAGAATAGATGAAGAAGTGAAGTTTAGAATAAATGAAGTAGGAAAGGTGCTGGGAGGAATAAAAAAAGTGTTTAAATGTCGTTCGCTTAGAATGAATGTAAAGAGAAGGCTGTATAAGGGTATTGTGGTACCGACTGCGTTATATGGGGCTGAAACATGGAATATGGGTGTAGCAGAGAGGAAAAGTTTGAATGTAATGGAGATGAGGTGTCTGAGGAGTATGTTAGGAGTGACGCGTATGGATCGGGTGTGAAATGATGAAGTGCAAAGGAGAACTGGAGTTGTTCGGGAGATGGCTGGTAGAGTTGAGCATAGGGTGTTGCGATGGTTTGGGCATATGGAGAGAATGGATAATGAGTGATTGGTGAAAAAGATAACTTGATCTGATGTGAGAGGTGTAAGGCTGAGAGGAAGACCACGAATAGGGTGGATGGACAGTGTGAAGAGAGCACTGGATGCGAGAGGGATGTCTGTTGAGCAAGGAAGAGTGGCTGTGCGTGACAGAAATAAATGGAGAGAAATTGTGAATGAATAAGTGATGACGCAGCCCTGAGGGGATATTCTCCCGCATTTGGTCTGATCAGCTAGTCAGGTTAGGTGCGGGTAAGGGGATGGGTCTGTTATGATGCGGCAGGGGTAAACCAGTTCTGCTGTCGGGCCCTGCTGCGGATGTCACTGATTGCATTGCGCAGTTGACACTTGTGCGATGTGGTGCAATGAGGATCTGTCCGTTCTCCTCTTTGGGGCTAAGATGCGAATGAATGTGTTTGAATGGATAAGTAAATTGGGAGTGTGTCGTCCTGTCTCGGCTACCTCCCTTTCCTTGGGAGAAGCAGCCTAGGTATATATATATGCTGAACAACCATGCGGACATCACACAACCTTGTCGCACACCCACACCGATCGTGAACCATTGACTTAGATGCCCATTAACCCTTACACATGCTTCACTACCATAATAAAAACTCTTAACGGCACCTAGCAGCTTATCCGTACATTCGCAGATCTTTCCACAATCCTTCTCTGTCCACTTTGTCATAAGCTTTTTCCAGATCCATGAATGCCATAAACACCTTATGGTCCTTCTCACAAGCCATTTCTACTATCTGTCTCACTGGAAATATATGGTTCACACATCTTCTGCCACTTCTAAAGCTACCCTGTTCATCACTCACTAGGACTTCTGATATCTCTCTTACTTTCTCTTCAATAATTCTTCCATATACCTTCCCAACCACACTCAAAAAACTTAAGCCACGATAATTCATGCACTCACTTCGCCCACCTGTATTTTTGTACAGGTGGTACGTTCACAGCCTTTTTCCACTCTCCAGGCAGTTTCACTCCTCCATGCCTTCTTACATATCTCCAACAAGCATTTCGTTCCACTCTCTCCACTACACTTAAGCATCTCTGCATGCACCTCATCAGCCCCAGCTTCTTTCCCAATTCTCTCTCTCTCTCTCTCTCTCTCTCTCTCTCTCTGTACCATTTAACACCCTGAGTGGTAACCATATAACTAAATTATGGCGCCTGGTGGTTTAGTGGGTAATTAAGGCGCTTCGATAGGATTGCGCCTGTGTGGGTTTTTATCCAAGGGATGGTCTGGGTTTATTGCTCACGTAATACCATTCACTGATGAGTGAGGCTGGTCACTCTCATCTTAAATGTCAGGACCAACTCGCCTAGCCCAGGGCTCCTACGCTTCTCATGGGGCGACATGCTATTGGATGATATATATATATATATATATATATATATATATATATATATATATATATATATATATATATATATATATATATATATATACTGTATATATATATATATATATATATATATATATATATATATATATATATATATATATATATATGTATATATATATATATATATATATATATATATATATATATATATATATATATATATATATATATATATATATACAGTATATATATATATATATATATATATATATATATATATATATATATATATATATATATATATATATATATATATATATATATATATATACCCCGAGGTGCGTAATGTGTTTCCCAGTATCTGGGATAAACTGTGATGGATGATATGCAATGACAAATCTGTGAATAACTCTGTTGCAAAAATATTTTAACGTATTTTGTCTTTAAATACTGTAAAGGGACACACTTTCTCACTTCTTTGCAGAACTCTTTTCTTCTATACCTTTAACCTATGATACACAGATGAAAAATTTAAAAATTGTCAAAGGTAATGATGAACGTATGTTTTACTGCAATGACGTGTGCATATAATATTTGTAAATATTTACTTCCAGATAAGCAAGGCTTACATGTAAGTGCCGCTGCCAAATATGTGGTATCTTCAGTGATTAGCGTGGATAAAAATATAATCATATTCATATGTTACTTTAATACAGTATGAAACTATAATAAGAAATTTTAGGAAAATAGGTCTTCAGCACAGTAAGTGGTTTGTGTACCACGTTATAATAGTGAAAAAAACAAAAAAAGTCAGATGCCATCCTCGTTTACCTTCTGGTTCTATGATATTTCTTCTGCTCATTCTTTTCAGAGAATTTTATGCAACCTAGAGAGCTGCACGGACTAAGCCAACAGAAGAGCCATGCACGGTATTAATGTCGTACTCCTGGTCCTAACAGCATCTGCTGTTAAAGCTGTGACATTCCAACCCCCACCCTCAGCAGGTCAGATATTATTAATAAGTTTATCATATGGTCATTTTTGTTTTATTTAGTGTATGTGTTCTTTACGTATTTTATTCATGTACTAAATCTTCATCAATTTTCTCACTGTTCCTAGAAATCTTGTTTACTTTCAAAAGTAGTTCATGGAAGCTGGTACGCAATATCTGTTCTGGAATTAAGTCAATTCATTGGCACTGCTGTTCCAGGCTGTAAGACATATTTTTAGCTTAATCATATGGTCATATGGTGTGCTGACCATTCTTTTTGCATTTTTTAACCCCCTCTCAACTGCGATTTTTGTACATCGGCCGTATTCACCTCTGTCTGAATTAAAGAAAGGGTAGTGGAGGAGGGGGCACACCAAACACATCACTTGCTATCAGGATGGTCACAGAATATATGTGACTGAGTAGCTGGTTGATTAACCTCAACAAAACTGGTGGCGCAACTGCCAGGGTCATATGCTACCGGACAACAGTGAAAAAAACGACAATGAAAACGACGAGGACAGTACGGTAAAATAACAGACGTAATATTAAATACGAGTAGAATTGCTCTGGGACCTGCAGTGAGGCTCTTGTTTCAAACAATGTGACGCTCATCGGCGCGCACCCACTTAACTAGTTCCTTCACCTTCGACAGGCTCACTATATGGAGAGTGTTGAAGTCCCAGGTCCACTTTTTGCCTATCTGAGGATTGTGTGTCTTTCCCCTTTGGCCAATGCCTTTGACTCTCTCCTGCAAAGGCCTCCTTTTAACAAATCTGCCAACAGCAGTAGACGAAAAAGAAGAAGAATGCTGGTCACTCACTGACCAGGTAAAAATATATACAATAAAACCACTGAATGCTAAATCTTACAAGGGGTGCCTCCAGAAAGGAGAATGTTCCCCCTTCCATATCACAGTCATCCTCTCTAAGCACCGACATTAATTTGTACAAACCGTCAGTTGCCTAATACCGAGAGAAGTGTTGATGGCATAAATCCCAATGACTGGGCCAGTCCACCATCAAGTGTCGAAGTCAGAAGAAACTCACAGAATGGAGGGGGAGTACCCTTCACTAAAAATACACGAAAGAATTGAGCGTCGGCCGATTTGGCTTATATGTACACGCCCAGCGTCGGGACTATGGAAAAAATTTTTATTGGCTAGATGGGTCAGAAATGCTGAAAAAACATGAGTTTCATTCATGAAAACGTTCGTTTTCAACTCGAAGATTGTTTTTTTTCCCCATTCGGGCATTGCCGAAAATTACGTTTTTTTCCCCCATAGAGTTTTACAGCCCTTACGTAATTCGGTCGCGGCTAGTCAACAACGATTTTCGTAAGCCTTATCCATTTACTACACATGTCTAAGATACCAAAATACTTACAATAGACTAAACTATTCACAAAATATACATATCTTGATATATTATATATTGTAGGCATAAAAATGTAACATAAAATGCAGATGAAAGGTATAGAAATTAGAGAAAAGTTACTGTAACAGAAAAGTAAGGTATTTGGAAAAAAGGAATACTAATAAATAGGGAAAAAAAAAAAAACATGAGTTTCACAGATCAAGTCACTCAAATCCACAAGGAAATACTTTTTTTTTTCGTATATAAGAATGCTTACTTTTCATTCCCATCCCGTAGACTTCAGAGATTTTACGTATATTTGGTGGGGGAAAATAAAAATGCAGTTATGACAATTCTAGGCTTACATTTTCGTATTCAATGCTTACATAAACAACCCCTGTTACTGTTGGTAAAGTTATTTCACCTTTCATCAGTTCTACTCGTTTGCCAGTACCACTAGATTCTGATGTTTCACTTCCGTTATTAGGAGGTAAATACTCATCCTCACTATCATTATCCACTAATGATGCATCGCTATCAGCATATACAACACTTTCACTCATCTTAGACGATACAGTATCGTCTAGAGCTTTGTCTATTTCTTCTTGGGAGAGACCGGAACGACGAGCTTGAGACCTCTTGACAGCGTAAAAGCTCAACTCAGAGTGATGGCCTAGGTAGGCCAAGGAGGGGGTAAGGGAGGCCTGGAGGGGTCAGGTTGTACAGTGAGACAGTGGAATGAAACAATAGTGTTCATAGAAGGTCGCGTTCACACTGTCACGACATGTAAAGACTTACTACAAGTGCGCGAACATGAGGTGGTATATATACCACCGCGACGCTCTAGTCACTGGGAGCTCAGGTGGTATATATACCACCGCGACGCTGTACGGGTTAAGAGCCAGCATAAAGCCGTTTCCAACCATTGAGACAAGCCATAGGAACTGAAGGAGCCAAGCTCGCCACATACTGCATGCATCTTGCTGGCCTCCACTACATCCCAGATTCTTGCCAACAATGGCGAACCTGTTGAACAATATTTGGAAAAACATCAGATGCATGCTGCCAGTGCAGACGATGGAACCCCAGGGCTGGAGAAGAGCAAGCCAATGCTGCCTCAGTTAGCAAGTCATTCTACTCATACCCTGACACCCTCACGTGGGTTGGAACACAACAAATCCCCACATGATGGCAACAAAGGCCAAGGAGGAAAGGCCACTCTGATATTGATAAAACCAATGGATGAGAAAGATTAAAAGACTCCACTGCAGAGAGAGCACTGTAGGAGTCACTGAAAAGCACGATGGCAGACTGTAGGAGAGTAAATTTTATTTGGAAAGCAAAGAAAATAAGGCATTTCCGCAATAGAAACTGAAGAAATACCCAGGAAGGCTGGTATTATTTCGTATTAACACCCAACTCACTGACAAGAAAATGGGCTAACTCACCTTATCTTTTGCCAATTCTAAGCCTTTTTTCTTCTGTGGCAATTCCGCCGTCAATCAACCGTTGATAAGTTATGCAATATATATTGTTATTATTTTCAATGGGAGACAGCCATATTTCCCCTGCCGTGGTTGAACAGTTGTGTGTGTTTGTTTTTGAGTGTTATGTGTGTGGATGGATAAAGCGCATGCATCACACATGATTCAGCCAATCACAAAGTACGATTTCAAATGCCCCACACTAGGGCCTGCAGGATTTGAAAGTCAGTTCGTCTCCAGCCATGAATTGTGAAGGCTGCAAAATTAATTACTTCAGTGTTATTTCACAGTTCTACCAGCAAGAAGATGAAGCTGTAGCCTTTGTGCGATCGCATGGTATTTTACCATCAACAGCACCAAAATGCCCAATTCATGGGAAAATTCTCATTTTTCGTGAGGATCAGAAAGTGTGGCGGTGTCACCATACACATGTACTGAGAAAGACCAAAAACGAGTGTGGATATTCGGTGTCTGATTTTAAAGACTCATTTCTAGACAATGTACGGCTACCTGTGTGGAAAATTGTTGTTTTTGTGACCCACTTTCTCAGCAAGCACTGGGATCGTGCAACAGTAACTGAGTGCCTGAGTATTTCTCGAGGAATATCAGTGGATTGGCTGTCTTTTTGCAGTGAAACGGACAGTTGGTTTTCAAACCAGCAGGCGATCGATGATGAAAATGTGATCGTCGAGATCGACAAAACCCTTGTAGAGTGGAAGAAATATGACCGGGGAAGACAACTGTCGCAAATTTGGTTGTTCAGTGGTGTGGAACGGTTATCAAAGATGTAGTTTGTCGTGCCACTTCATGGACCAGTAGGAGAGAAGAAAGACAAGGGAACATTACTTCCTCTCATACGGCAGTATATTCTACCTGGCAGTGTAATTATTAGTGACACATGGGGTGCCTACTGGGGATTAACAAGAGCCTTGGTTACCAGCATTTCATCATTAATCTCGGTGAAAACTTCGTTGCGCCAGAAACTTGATCATTCATACACAGAACAGCAAGCGTTTATGGCGTGATCTGAAAGAGTGAGTCAAGAGACCAGGTATCAGGGTGAGGTTCTTGTACCAGTACATCACTAGGTACCTTTTCATCCAGTCATGCCCACGTGAGGAGTTGCTTTACCACTTCTTCATTCAAGCAGGACAACTTTACCCGCCGTTGGGAAACCACGTGTGACACCCGTCACCAGTTACCGTTACAACTACAGAAGACTCTTCAGATGAAGAGGAGGAACTGTAAAGTGGTAGGTAAAGGCAATATTTTGTATTTACACCCGGTTAGGATAGGTTAGATGAGGTTTGGTTAATGTCAGGGTGGTCTGGGGGGCGAAACCCCCCAGTTAGGAAACACAAACTCCCCAAGAAGCTTAAAATTATATATTTCCGAAGGATTTTTAATGTTCCTTGTGTGAATTTGATACCAGTTTCAGTCAGAAATCACTCGTTTTTGCATGTTTCCCCCACCCAAAACCCCGCTTTCTCACAGGTCTCCCATTATTCTTGGTGGGGGGGCATTGTGAAAAAAGTGATTTCTGACAGAAATGAATATCAGATTCAAACGAAAAACACTAAAATCCTTCAGAAAAATATAATTTTAAGTTTCTTTGGGAGTTGGGTGTAAATACGAAAATTTACCATGGCTTCCCTCCCACCCGAATGAAAGAAGGAAAGACAAGACTGAGGCCCACCTCAGTACCTGTCTTCGATCCATCTGTATAGACAGGGTCGGAGCCCTCACGAGTAGAGGAATACTCTAAAAAAAAAGAGGGAGGGACACCTGCAAGGGAAATGAGTCAGGTTCTAGGATTAATCACCTCTCCTCCCCTCACTGGCTCTGTTCAGCTTCTTTTTATTCATCACAGTATTGTAATTAGCACTTAATTTTACCAATACTGATCAAGTCACTGTTATTCTGAACACCTTACCTTGAGTTCATACCCTACTACGGGGAGCAGGAAGCACCCATATAGCAATAGTCTCATGCCTTTCCATCCCAGGTCTCCAGTTAGAGCTAATCATTATTCATTTTCATGAACAGTATATATCCATGAGCTCAGTAATGGAACTGTCCTCACAATTTCTTCCCAACTAGCTATTAGCTTTTTTTTTTATTTTTTATTTAAGTTGTCAGGCTTACCCAGACCAACTTGCACAATACCCTTCTCATATCCCTGATTGCCGAGGAGAGAGTTCCAACATTCTTGACGTCTTTCTTACAACTAATCCTACTGCTTATTCTGTTAACCCTTTCATTCACAGTAAGTTTCAATAAGTTTTCTATTCCATGGCACATCGGCTTTCTCCCCTCCCCTCCCTCGCCTACCGCGCACTCCAAAAAAGTGTATTCTCGGCTTATTTTCGCCACCCAAACATATTTATTTTGCCACAAAACTACATATTCCTATTCCTCGATGTTTGTTCTACACGATAAGCCAAAACACACACACACACACACACACACACACACACACACACACACACACACACACACACAGGGAGTCAACCGAGGCAGACGTCCGACATCGGAGCTCCGTACCGAACCAACACGGCCAGTGGCATTACCTAAATTAGTATCTTTGTATGACTCAAGCTCTGTACCAGGTTAGACTAAATGATTTTTCATTATTAAAAGGAAAAAAAAAAACTTTAAACAACACTTGTTCAAACAGAAAAAAGAAACAAGAGGAAAAAATGCGCTGAGTCAGCTGAGGTTTGTTTAGACTACAGCAACACGGGGAAAGTGTACATACTCTGTTCTTTTAGTATTGCAAAATGGATACATACTTTAGTAAAACAAATTTGGAAAAGAAAAGGGATAAAAGTAAAAAGCAAAATGATGATTTCTACCAAGAACTGGTTGAAGTGGAGACTCGCAATAGACTGGTTGAACGTGTACACAAACTAGAAATGGCTTTCAAAAATGAAATTGATGAAATAAAGAAGCAAATGCACTTGCAAAAGGAAGAAATAGAAAACTAGGAAGGGAGGCCAATAAGAAAGACACAACCATCAGTGAACTAACAGAGGAATTGAGTATGCTTAGGAAGAAAGTGAGAGAAATGGCAAGTACAGTAGTCAATCACGAGAGTGTTATGGAAGAGTTCAAAAATGACACAGAGACAATTAGGCAAGCAAGCAGTCTTATGGACCAGAGCAGTGATATTGAGGAGAAGATAACACAGGTGAATGAAGCTGTGCAAAGCTACAAAAATGATGTAGAAACCACGTATGCTGAAATGGTGAAAGTAAAGAAAGACTTAGAAACAATGGTGGAGGAAAAAAGCATTTAAAAGGAGGTGAAAAGAATAATCCAAAAGAATCCAAAGTTAGTCAGAGATTCAGTAGATATAAACAAACCTATAGTAATCACTGGTATAGAAGAGGAAGAAGTAAAAAACAAGATCACAAGAGACAAAAAGGAGATGGCAAATGTAATGAGCTTACTGAAAGAAGTATCAGAGGAAATCTGTAGTAAAGACATAGAGGAACACAAAACGTTAGGGAAATACGAGAAAAGCAAGACAAGACCTCTAAAGGTGACTTTCCAGAGTGTAAACATTGTGGAAGAGATACTAAAAAATGCACAGAATCTTATGGAAAAAGAGGAGTTCAAAAATGTATGGATAAAAAGATGCCTAACACAAGAGGAACTGGAATTACTGAAAGAGAAAAGGGAGGAAGCAAAAACAAAAAATGAGGGAAGATCAGAAGAGAAGAAGAAATTTTTTTTACAAAGTAATAGGATTGCGGGTACGAAAGTGGTACACAAACAGGATGGAAGAAAAAGGAGGAAGGTAGTAGAACCATGTCATGACTAGTATATAAACAAGATGATAAAGTTGATGTACTCAAATGTGGATGGAATGGTATCTAAATTACTAGAGATGAATGATTATGTCAGAGAAAATGAACCACAAATAACATGCCTAACTGAAACAAAATTAACACCAAGGATATCCAATGACATACTAAACTTAGAGGAATACAATATATGGAGAAGAGACAGAAGTTTAAAAAAAGAAGGAGGAATTATAATATTAACTAAGAAAAATCTAAAAGTCAATGAAATAAAACTAGATATACCATCACAAGTAGAACTGATTGCAGTAGAGATCAACACATCTGAAGGTAAAGTAATTGTAGCCAATTTGTACATGCCACCCAGATCAAACACATGGGAAAAAGACGAATATGAGGACCTGGCAGAGAGTACAATTCAGAGTATAAGATCATTACTACATAAAATGGAAGAGAAATCAGAAAGAATTTTACTAACTGGGGATTTCAATACAAATATAAATTGGAATACTCTAGATATAATTAGACAAGAAAGCTGTTGGGACCAAAAGCTCCTGGATCTCGTGCAAGAGTTTTTCCTAACGCAACATGTGAGGGAAACCACCAGAAAAAGAGGACTTTATGTACCTTCAGTGCTAGATCTAATATTTGCTAGGCAAGAAAATGATATTGACAGTTTAATATATCACCCTCCACTCGACAAAAGCGATCATGCAGTACTAAATTATAACTTCAGGAGAGCATATGACATAGTAAACAGCAATGACAGTTACAAAAAGAGCCTAAACTATAAAAAGGGAAATTATCAAGACCTAAAGAAGTATTTCTTAGAAGTTGATTGGGAAAATGAGCTTAGAGGACAAGATTTAAATGCTGTATATAAAAAATTCTGTGAATTATATGAGATAGGAGTCCAGAAGTACATCGCACAGCACAAAGAAGCAGATAAGAAAATACAGAAATGGTTCAATACAGAATGTAAAAAATCAAAAGAAAGAAGAGATTTGTTGTGGAATAGATACAGAAGACACAATAGTGAAAGGGTGTATAATAATTACAAACAGGCAAGAAACGACTATACAAGAATAAGGAGGGAAGCCCAAACACAGTTTGAGGAGGATATAATAAATAAAAGTAGTGATCAACCAAAGCTGTTTTACAACTATATCAGAAGCAAAACCAAAGTAAAAGATACAAGCCATTACGGACGAGGGAATCACTTATACACAAGAGAAAGATATTTGTGAAGCACTAAATAAGAATTTCCAATTAGTTTTTACAGAGAAAAAAAATTTGAGAGGGACTATGTGGAACACGCATGTCCACACATACTACCAGATATACAAATAGTAGAAAAAGTAATACAGGAGAAGTTAAGTAGATTAGACAGAGGAAAAGTAAGTGGTCCTTATGAAATTTCATGTTGGGTATTACGAGAATGTGCAAAGGAGTTAAGTAAACCATTATTTTTAATTTTCAAGAAATCCTTGAGTCAAGGTAAACTACCTGATATTTGGAAAAAGCAAATATTGTCCCCTTATTCAAGAAAGAAAATAGACGAAATCCACTCAACTACCGACCAGTATCACTGACCAGTGTTGTAAGCAAGGTATTAGAAACGCTTATAAGAAAAGCTTGGGTAAATCATCTAGAAGAACACAGTATGACAACAGAAAGACAGTTTGGTTTCAGAAAAGGAAAATCATGTGTTACTAATCTGTTGAGCTACTATGACAGAGTAACAAATACAATACAGGAACGGGAAGGATGGGTGGACAGTATCTATTTAGATTTCAAGAAAGCTTTTGACCCAGTACCACACCAAAGACTTTTATGGAAACTGTACCATCAAGGAGGAATTCGAGGCAAACTGTTTTGTTGGATGCAAGACTTTCTCATAAAAAGATAAATGAGAACAGTACTAAGAGGAAACTACTCATCATGAAAAGAAGTGACTAGTGGAGTACCACAGGGTTCAGTGCTGGCACCAATCATGTTTTTAGTGTATATAAATGATATAAACAGTAACACTGGAAATGAGAGCTATCTGAATATGTTTGCAGATGATGCAAAAATACAAAAGAGAATTACTAACACAAACTCTTGTAAAGAGCTACAAGAAGGATTAAATAAACTTCATGAATGGAGTAGTACATGGCAAATGGAATTCAATGTGGACAAGTGTCATGTAATCAAGTTTGGTAAAAGTGGAGAAAGACCTGATTGGGATTATAAGTTAGGAAATAAAACCCTATACACATCAGAAAGAGAGAAAGACCTAGGTGTGATTATCAATAACAGACTATCTCCGGCTGACCACATCAGCGAGAAGGTATGGAACATGTATACACTGCTTGCAAATATGAGAATAGCATTCACATACATAAATGAAGACATGCTAAGAAGGATAATAACATCATTCATTAGACCAACCCTGGAATATGCATCAGTAGTCTGGAGTCCTCATCTCAAAAAGCATATAGACAAGATTGAAAAAGTTCAAAGGGCCGCTACAAGATGGATACCAAGCTTAAGGGACCTAAGCTACGAAGAAAGACTAAATAAACTGAATATACCAACACTACAGGAGAGAAGGAAAAGAGGTGACATGATTATGCTATATAAGTGCATATCAGGGAAGGAGAAAATAGACATAAATGATTACTTAACATATGGAGAAGCATCAGCAAGAGGACACTGCAAAAAACTGCATAAGAAGAGAGGTGATAAAGACGTAAGGAAATTCAGTTTCCCAAACAGAGCAATTGATCAATGGAATGCACTACCGAATGAAATAGTGTGTGCCAAAACAATTCACAAATTTAAGGATATGTACGATAAATGTGGTTTAAGACACGGGGCAGTATGAGCTTGACTCATTCCTGTAAAGATACAATTAGGTAAGAACAAATAGGTAAGGTAAGAACACACTCACATACTATATGTACATTAGGGCGGTGTGAATAAGCATTCAGGAACATTCATCTCAATTCCCAGCATCAAAACTTGAATGTTTACTAACATATCTCTACATGTTATACGATCATTTAAATAAGAATTTTATTAACTTTCGTTTGGTTCAGTTGGCACTTTGATACGAGGTGTGGTTTTCGAGTAATAAGCGAAAAAGTAAAACCTTTTTTCGACAGACAAGGTTTTATTTGGGGAGCTCAAGTGAAAAACTTTCTTGGCAGAATTTCATGGGCTTTCACATGGTATAATCAGAGTTCTATGCCTCATAGTATTCGAGAAATATGCAAAAAAAATACGGTGTACCCACCTGTGCACTGAACCGCCATCAGCCACGGTCACTTATGTTATTTTTCCATGGCACACAAACATTTTTATGGTTGTTAGATATGCTTTTTTTGGTTTTATTCCAATTACTATTGTAAAATTACATCCGGTTTTCTTTACAGTCCTCTTAGAAACCACACATGCTAGCAACTAAAACTGAAGCTATACTTATTTCCCTGCCATTTGTGTTTACGTAAATAACAATATAAATCTATGTGTAAATATACTGATATAAAGATAGGGAAATCGATCATTTAAAAAAGAAATCACTTACTTGCTCCAGTGGTGATGCTGTTCCTGCAGGACCAGATGAGTTTGGAGGTGAGGAGTTTTGTACTGTGTGTGTGTGTGTGTGTGTGTGTGTGTGTGTGTGTGTGTGTGTGTGCACTCCACTAGTGAGGATATTGGTCGGTATGGTACCGCATGAAACAATCTCCCATGCAAAGTAGCACATCACATACAGGACACGTGTTTCTTGTGTCCTTCCCTCACTCCTAACCTGAAGCACAGGGTACACCTGAGCCTCTTCCCGTTGGGGATCCTCACCCGGTGGTGGCCCAGAGTGTGGTCCAACCTGGAGTCATCATCAATCACACAGCAACACTTGGTTGGTTGCCCTAGCGCTCCCTGGTCCTGTCGAGCAGGAGGGATGGCTGCAGGCCCAGGCACAGGTTCTGACAGACCAGCAACTGGAGGTGGTGGCAGTGAGGCACCCATGGTGGTCCTTCTGCAGGCGGTGCTAGTGGCAGTGCTGGAACTCGTGGTGGTCCCACTGCAGGCAGTGCTAGTGGCAGTGCTGGCACCTGTGGTGGTCCTCCTGCAGAAAGTGCTAGTGGCAGTGCTGGCACCCATGGTGGTCCTCCTGCAGGTGGTGCTCGTGACAATGCTGGCACCCGTGGCAGTCCTCCTGCAGGCAGTGCTTGTGGTGGTGGTGGTTGCACCCGACCTGCTGCTGGTGCCAGTGCCTGCTGGGTGCTAGGTCTTGGTGGTGCTGGCTGTCAAGTTGGATGATCTGGGGCATGGTGGATTACATGTTCAGACACTGGCCAATCCTCTACACGGAAATGCAGATCATAGATGATCTGCTCCACAGATTTAAGGAGAGTTATATTCCCGCATCAGTACTTCTTGTAGAAGACAAACGTATTCAAGAATGCCATGTGAACGGAGTAGGTGATCTTCTTTGTCCACTTGATGGTTTGCTGTTGGATGGGGTAGCAGTGGATCATCTGGTCGAAATGTTCCAACCCATCCATGTACTTGTTGTAGTCCTCCACAACGATGGGCTTGTTGACAACCCTCTCCACATAGGTTGTCCTCCCATCATGGCCCCACAGCTTCCTTCAAGCCCTCTTTGGAATGGTGTTGCTGCCGTGGAAGATGGAGATCATGTTGACAATGTGCTTGTCCGTCCACAGCAATACGAGCACATTGTCCTTGTGCTTGTACATCATGCTCCCCTTGGGCAGGCTCTTAGCCCTGGTGATGGCCTGCAGCTGGTGTGGCACTCCTCTAGGCAGCAGTAGGGTCCCACACATGTAGATGCTTGCAAAGAAGAGTCGTTCGCACATGGCTACCGAATTGTAGTAGTTGTCCATGAACAACTTGTAGCCCTGGTCCTTCAGCGGTACCCCAAGGTCACTCATGGTGTTATCGAGGGTCCGCTGCACCCCTGTCTAAACCTCGAGGTACTAGATGTAGCTCGAGGACAACTCAGCCACCATGTAAAGCTTGATGGAGTACTTGGTGGGCTTCTAGAGGTTGTAGACGTGAAAGGACAGCCTGTCTTTCCACCCCAGAGCCCTCATCGAGGCTGAGATGCTCCTCGGTTTGGTAGGTGGTTTGGAAGCACTGAAGGAGGCACTCCATGACCGTGTGAACTCGGATGAGCCAGTCTTGGTTGTCCTGGGGTATGGTGAATGGATTGACGGCAAGGAAGTGCTTGAGGATAGCACTGAATCGCCTTCCACTCATTGTTCGCCTGAACCTTAGGTAGTCATGCAGGTCGGTGCTCCTCCAGAGTGCCCGATGGTCAGCATATGCAAAACCCCCATGAACAGGTATAACCCCAGGAACTTGGGCATCTAACTGAGTCCCCAGGAATGTGGTGTACTGGTTGGTCTCCACAATGAGATAGAAAACCAACTCACAAGTGAAGAGCTGGAAGAAATGCAGCCGAGTTGTTGGGATATACACCTTGATTCCTGGGGAGCCAGTGAACGGGCCGTTGTTCAGTGTGAATGGGCCACTGCTCCACCCGAGATCATCTTCGGTGGATGTGGTGACAGTGGCAGTGGGTTGGCCTTCTGGCTTCAATCCCTTGGCCATCCCCTGTGGCCAGGCAGCAGACCACAGCACCCTTGTCTAGGATGGGATGGTTCGGACGAGGACAAGGACAAGACAGAAGGCTCCAGGGACAACATTCTCCACAGCCTGGCCGGCGAGGATGTCACCATAGCATCCTGCACAGCAGACACGGGTGGAGGGGCCAGTGACACATATGATAGCCCAGTTTCCGGTGACAATGGCTCGGCCAATTGGGCAGAGGGGCCTGGAGATGGAGAGGAGACGAAGACAGCACTGGGACCAGCAGGTCATAGAGGTGGTGAGTGCTCCACAGTCGGTCCCCCCGCCTATGGTGGTGTTTGCCCCACAGCAGAAGGTGCCGGGAAGCTCCACTGGAGGGCCGGGAGGTGGGATCTCAATCCACTCCTCCACCCGAAACTTGTCACTATCACTCTCGCTGTCCATCTCAATCTTGTTGAGGAGCTTCAGCCACTGTTCTGGTGCCAACCCCCACTGCACGTCTCAAATGCGTTTTGTAGTAAGCCAACTGCAGTAAAACTTTGCTGTGCTAGGGTTGTGTGCTAAAAGAAAGCAATCAATATACTGTATTCACTGCCAACTAAGAACTGTGCTCGACATTGGCACAACACAAAGGATTGATGATATACGTGTACGTCCTTGAAAAACATCGTCTGGTATGCCTGAGTTAGCCCATAGGTAGGAAACACCTACGTGACTTATGGAACACGTGCATTTACTGTTGTGTGAAATTATATTGTTTTTCTTTAAATTGATAGAATTGGTTATGTTTCATGTGAAAAAAAAAAAAAAACGTAAACAGTGCACCGTGTGTTCGTAAGAGAAATATAGTCTGCCAGACCTGAGTTGGCACACAGGTAGCAAACACTTACATGACCTACGGAACACATACATGTACTGTTGTGTTAAAGTAAACTGTTTTTCTCATCAATTGATAGATTTAGTTATGTCTCATGTGAAAAAAAAAAAGCATAAACAGTGCACCACATGCTCATAGTAAAACTATTATCTGCTAGACCTAAGTTAGCGCACAGGTAGCAAACACCTACTGTACATAACCTATGGAACACATGCATGTGCTGTTGTGTGAAAGTATATTGTTTTTCTGATAAATTGATAGATTTGGTTATGTCCCATATAAAAAGAAAAAAAAAAACGTAAACAGTGCACCGGGTGCTCGTAATAAAAATATCGGCTGCTAGATGTGAGTTACCGCACAGGTAGCAAACACCTACATGACCTATGGAACACCTGCAAGTACTGTTGTGTGAAAGTATATTGTTTTTCTCATAAACTGATAGATTTGGTTAGGTTTCGTGAAAAAAAAAAAAAAAAAAGCTGTGCACCATGGGCTCGTAATAAAAATATCATTTGCTAGACCTAAGTTAGTGCTCAGGTAGAGAACACCTGTGTGACCTACGGAACACATACATGTACTGCTGTGTGAAAGCATATTGTTTTCCTCATAAATTGATAGATTTGGTTATGTCTCATATGAAAAAAACACGTACACAGTGCACCGCATGCTTATGACAAAATTATCGTGTGCGCTAACTCCAGTCTAGCAGATGATATTTTTATAATGAGCACGCGTTTCACTGTTTATGTTTTCTTTTCATGTGTGACATAACCAAATCTATCAGTTTATGAGAATACATTATACTTTTACACAACAGTATATGCGCATGTTCTGTAGATCACGTAGGAGTCCACTACCTGTTATGTAACTCAGGACTAGCAGACGATATTCTAATTACGAGCACACGGTGCACTGTTTCCATTTTTCTTCACATTAGACATAACCAAATCTATCAATTTATGAGTAAATCAATATACTCTCACACAACAGTACATGGACGTGTTCTATAGGTCACATAGGAGTTCTTTACCTGTGCATTAACTCAGGTCTAACAGACGATATTTTTATTACGAGCACGGGGTGACCTGTTTCCTTTTTTTTTTTTTTTCAAATTAGACATAACCAAGTCTGTCAGTTTATAGGTAAACCAATATACTTCCACACAACAATACATGCACGTGTTCTGTGGGTCAAGCATGTGTTCGCTACATGTGAGCTGTCAGGTCTAGCAGATGATATTTTTCTTATTAGAACTTGCTGCATTTTTCACATTTTTATTTCACATTAGACATAATCAAATCTACCAGCTTATGAGAAACATTATATTTCTCCATGACAGTACATGAACGTGCTCTGTAAATTACATGTGCAATACCTCAGGTATCACAGATGATATTTTCTTACGAGCATGCAGTGCACTTGTTACATTGTTCATTTCACAAGAGACATAACGAGTCTATCAATTTATGAGATACACATGATATTTTCTGCAGTACGGTATATGAACGTGCTCTGTAGGTCACATGTGCACTACCTCACGTCTTGCAGACGATAATTTGTTATGAACACTCAGTGCACTGTTTACGTTATTTTATACAAGCATACAATATATATATATATATATATATATATATATATATATATATATATATATATATATATATATATATATATATATGTGTGTGTGTATAAGTAATCCCTCTAATATCCAAACGCCCAATATCCGAACATCCTCACTAACCGGACATAATCGTCCCGGGATCCAATATTCCCAAAATGGTCCGAAAACTGTAAAAAATTCGAAAAAAAAAGAGAATTTTTCGCGCCCGTAATTTGAACTTGGCGCGCGGGGCGCGGGACAGCCTTGTTGTGGTGCGTCATTCCTCCGACGTCCGATAGAGCGCCCCTGCATCCTCCCCACTTTCCACCTGTCTCTCGCCGTGAGTGCAAGCTCGTCGTTATGGCTGCTCACGTGCTCGCTTTTGTGGTGGTTCCTTACCTGCTGCAGGCACTCCTGCTGCTCTCGTGCCTCTTATTAGTATGTGTGATGATGGCCCCGCTGCCTGAGAAGAGGAAGAGAGTGGTGTTGACTCTGGAGAAGAAACGGGAGATACTGGAGAAAGAAGATGTGGGGTGGTCTTCTTCCCGCATCCTCTGCAAGTTCAACCTGGCCCGATCTACTTTGTTCGATATCAAGAGATCCCGAGACAAACTCATGCAGGACACAGCTGACTTCTCGTCGAGAAGCAAACGCAATGTGGAGAGGAAGGTGATGTTTACTCCCAAGTTTGCTGAAGTCGACCGCTCCACGTTGATTTGGTATTGACAGCAACGTGCTGCTGGTGTGATGGTACGTGGTACAGAGCTAAAGGATGCTGCAGAGAAGTTCGCCAGGCTTCACGACGCCCTAGACTTCAAGACATCTGAGGGTTGGTTCTTCGCATTCAAGTTACAGCATGGCCTTACCACCCGTAAAGCTCATGGCGAAGCTTTGGACGCTAATGAGGATGGAGTTGACGAGTTTCAGCACAAGGTGAAGGGCTTGATCGACAGGGAGGGCCTCACTCAGTCAAGTCTACAATGCTGACGAAACTGGCCTATTCTATCGCTCGCTGCCAACGAACACTCTAGCCGAGGAGACGGAGAAGCGTGTACCTGGCCGCAAGCTCTCCAGGCAACGGATATCTGCTTTGTGTTGTGCCAATGCTAACGGCATGCACCGGCTTAAGCCCGTTATTGTTGGCCATGCAAAGCAGCCTCGGTGTCTTCGTGGGGTGATGGATGTCCTTCCTGTCGTCTGGTACCATTCTTTGAAGGCATGGTTTACAGCCCAGATCTTCAAAGACTGGTTCCTCTGTCACTTCGTCAAGGAGGTCATACATTACCAGATGAAGACACTGGGAATCCCGTGCAACCAGGTAAAGGCCCTCCTTCCCCTCGACAATGCACCTGCCCACCCGTGTGACAAGGACTTGGTGGCTGAGAATGGCCGGATTAGGTGCATGTTTCTGCCACCTAACACGACTGCTCTCATTCAACAAATGGACCAAGGAGTGATCATGGCAACAAAGCACCTATACCGAAATAAGTTCCTGGACAAGGTGATGGTTGTTCTCGAGGATGAGGACGAGCACAGGGAGGGATGGGACACGCGAGGCCAGCGGACTTTGGAAAACTTTCGCCGCTACAACATCAAGTCTGCAATCTACAACTGGGCCAGTGCATGGAAGGAAATCCCTGTCAAGACTCTAGAAAATGGTTGGTCTCGTCTGCTTCTCGGAATGGATGTGGAGTACGATTTCCTAGGTTTTGACGTGGATGACTCTACGTATGCATGGCGATGATATTGATGTGGACGATGTGCGAGAGTGGTTGGATGACGACGAGGGCGATCCTGGGTATCAGACATTGTCTGATATCGAGATCGCATCTTCAGTTGCAGGTGTCAGTACCCAGCTTGAAGATTCCGACGAGGACAGCAACGATGATGCCGACTCCTCTCAGCATGACATGACACTACTCCAGCCATCCCCAAGCTGAGCGCACCCCGGGAACACCTAGAGTTTGTTCTCAACTACCTGGAACACACGGACTGCAACAGGGAGATGGGGCCCTTGGGACTTGTGGAGGAAGTGTGTGCTTTCAGGCAGCGCATCATCAATTGTCAGAATCGTCGTTCCTTGCATCAATCAACGATTGACAGTTTTTTCAGCCCCGTGACCCCCGCTGTGCCCAGCCCTGGCTCCACTCCGTTGCCTCCCCAAGACAGGCCCTCATGCTCTGAGCCACAGCCCAGCACATCAGCCACGGTGGAGTCACCGCTCGACATGAGTTTGCGTCTATCTTCAGAGTCATCTACAGTGGGTACGCGATCACCACGACCCAGCGATGCACCCCTAGGTCACCTGCCGGTGATACTCTCGGACTCTGACAGTGATTAAACAGCAAGAACTTCTCCACTAGACCACACGGGAATTTACAGTGTTGTGCAGTGAAAAAAACAGTGCGTTGTGTTAAGGATTTACAGTTGTGAGTGAAAAGACAATTTTTGAACTAGATTTAACGTAAATAGACTTGTTTGTTTTTGCTTTAGAAAATGGTTAGAAGAGTGGGAAAAGTTAAATTGCAGAGTGCAACACTTAGTAAGTTACAATCGAGCATAAGTTCGACAAGAGTGCGCACTGTGAAGAGAACGGACTTCTGAGTGTGATTAACTAAGTTCAGTGCAAGACTTCATGAACAGTGTACTGCAAGTGCTTCAGGAAATCCTTCTTACCGTCAGAGTCCGAGAGGAGGCGGTTACTCATCGAGATGGCCATGGACTTGCTGTAAGTAGGCAGAATGTTTCATACTGTACTTTTTTCCATACTATATTTACCTCAAACACCTCATTTCACTCTTTAATGTTCTTTATTGGTGTGAATAGGGTGTTATGAACTATGCATGTGCAGTAGGAAGGTGTTTTTCTGAGTTAGGCTAGGTTAGGGTCCATAAGTACCAGTCCAGGAGCCAGGAACTTGTAAGTAACCAAAATGTTGAATATTGTATGAACCTACCTCAAAAACCTCATTTTATTCTTCTTTTTCATTTAATTCAGTCTTGTATGTGCCTTATTGGTGTGATTTGGGTCTTAAATAGGTGCTATGCATGTCCAGAGGGAGTTACATAGGTGTTTCTCTGAGTTAGGGTCCATAAGTACAAGTCCATAAGCTGGGGCCCATATCCAGACAGGACCACTATCCGGACCTGCCTATGGCTCTATTATGTCGGATTTTGGAGGGATTACTTATATATATAAATCATTATAATACTCATATTTATTTATTTTACACAACAAGCATACAGAATAAATATAACAATAATAATGAATTTCCTTAAACCTCCTCTATTTTATTCCTTTCATGACAACGGCATGCTGTGGCTGTAGAGCGTTCGTGACATGCCCTAGCCGATAGTTTATTACATACATTCTTTGCACTGTAATTCTATTTATTGCACTATTACACTATCTCAGATATATCATTATAAAACAAAGATTTCATCAACACCTCAGCAATTATTCCATTCATGACAACGCCATGTCGTGACTGTATGCCAGTTTCCCACCTCCCCCTAAGCTGCTGCATGTGTTTCACCATTTCTTTGCTCACTAGGTACTGCACTCTACACTATATTCATGTGATTCACTGTCACTAGTTTTTATTGCTGAATACTCACATTTTGTGCATGGTAGAGGCAGTGTACTTCTGGGGCCAGGGTTAGAAACAATAGCACAATCTTCATTGGGCCAACAGCTGATAACGGACAGGAACACTTCACAAACACCTGATTTCCCGTTGCAAACATCGAATCTAATCACATTAGTGCCCAAAAACTATACATAAGCACTATTGGTATAGTGAAATATGTTGTGTGGCCGAGATGGGGATAATAGAGGAGTTAAAGAGACAAGGGACCACACCCTACCTTCCCCACTGACAGCTCGTGTGATACTGAAAAACCTTTATGCACTGTCATGGGTATTGGGACCTGCTGTTGCCAACTCACTACTTTTGATGAGAGCCAGGCAAGGTATGATGCCTCCAAAAATGATGCAAATCAACCAAAAAGTTTCTTTTGGCAATTTTTTTTTTTAATGATTTGTGACACGAAACATGTCACTGTGCATTTACGAGGAAAGACCCTAATGCCCCCAAACGCGTCACCGTGTATGAAGGGGTTAATCTTATCTTTCCGTTGGGCTCCTCCAGTCACTCCAATAAGGCCTGTGAATCCTTCTCAAGAAGTGGCAGCTGTGTCACTTTGGAGCTGCTGCCTAGGAAGTCCTCAGGCAGTAATTCTTTGAGTTCTCCTGGAATGATTATTACTTGCATGATGATGAGCCATCTGAGAGTGTATCCCACATTATGGAGGTTATTCTCTCGGGCATGTAAATATACATTCCTTTTTCTTGTCCTGTGAATAATGTGGAAAAAAAAAAAACTTGGTTTAGTCGTGCTTTCTCAAATGCTGTCCACAACCATCAGACAGGAAGAAGGCCTATGTCTTTGATGGAAACCATCATAAGTCTGTTTTCCATTCTACTACGAATAATTGTATTCATACTAAATGTTCTGAACTATGCAGCTCAGATTCCTCCTGCTCCTTCTTGCACCATGCCAAAAACCTCTCAGACAACTGTACTTCATCCTCCTTTCCTATTTTTTTTTTCTGCTCTCAAGGCTCTGCAGCTGTTTCTTCTACTTAAAAAGCAGAACATTTTGCTCAGACTTTCTCCCCCAGTTTCACCCTAGACAATTCTGATGCTGTTCCTCCCTCTTCACCCCGACTCCTCTGGCTTCCTTATAACTGACAATAAAATTTCTCCCGTTGATGTACTTTCTGCCCTCACTGGCCTCACTACTAAAAAGGCATGTAGGCCTCATGGGGTCCCTCCTGTTGTGTCCTCAAGAACTGCGCTTATGTGTTTACACCCCCATCTACTGCAGGTAAACTCTTTTCTCTTTGCTGTCGACTTGTATCACTCCTGCTTGTTGGAAGCTTTCTCTCATTCAGTTTGTCATAAAGAAGGGTAACCATTTGTAGCCCACTAACTATCACCCAGTTGCATTAACATCATGTAATTCTAAAGTTTTATAATTTTTTTTTGGACAAAAAAGAATTGAAACACCTTTTCATCAGAACCTTTCTTATCATCAGTTTGGAATTAGCCAGAGATGCTCCAGTGATGATCTTGCCTTCTTTTCAGACTCCTGGTCATCCTCCTTACGGGACTTTAATGAAAGCTTTGCCATTGTTTTTGCCATCTTAAAGAATTTTGACTGAGTTGGGCATAAATCTTCAATTTCCAAACTCCCCTCTTACGGCGTCTATCCTTCTGCCCGTGCCTTCATATCTAGTTTCCTTTCTGGTTGTTGTATAGTTGCTGTTGTAGATAGCCAACGTTCTTCTAGACCTGTCTGCAAGGTGCTGTCCTATCACCAACTCTCTTCTTTTTGTTCATGAATGAGCTTGTAAGTTGTACATGTAACCCTATCCACCCATATGCTGATGACTTCACTGTTCACTATTCCATTCACGTCTCATAGCATCCATCTCAGCAGTCACTTCAACAAGGGATGAGACTATGGCACACCTAATGTCTGACTTGGCTCATATCTCTGACCGGGATAAAAGTGATCTTTTTGTTTTTAATGCATCAAAAACTCACTTACATCTTTCAACCTGGCAAAATCTTCCACAGGGTATCCTCTAGTTTTTAACAGTATCCTGCATCATCTTTGAACATAAATGGGTTTTCATTCCTCGGGATTTATCTTGGAAAGATATTATCTCTCTTGTACAATCTCCATCCGAGAGATTAGGTGTGCTAAGCCGACTCTGTGCCTTCTTTACTCCTGCACAGTTGTTCACTTTCTAACTCCTTAAATCCTAATCGCATCAATTGATGCGATTTGAGTTTTATGCCAAAATGCCTAATCGCATCAATTGAACGCGGCCTGTAAAAAACTGTGGAGCACTTGTTCCACCCCGATTATGATGTACATGGCTTCAGGCCAATGAGAACTCGCCCCTGATGTGGCGTGAGGGGGGGGTCGGACCAACCCGGGCGGTGGGGGGGCACCCCCCTCTCGGTCGCCTCCATGCCACCCTCTACTCCACTCCCTCACGCCCTCCTTGTCCCCCATCGCTCTCCCACCCCTCCAGGCAACTGCATCTCTCCTCCCACAACAACCTGCGTCTCTTCCCACCCTCTCTTGCCCCTCCTCCCTCCCTGCTAGCCTCGTTCCCCCCCCCCCAAACCTTACCCCATCTCCCTCCTTGTCCCTCACTACCCTTCCAACCCCCAACAGGCCCCCGAGTGTCAGGCTTGATGTATGTAACTGTTTCATATTATTTCTACTTCATCCCAAATTTTTACACCTCACTCTGTTCATTTCTCACTTCGTACCTACCAGTTTCTGTATGTACGTAGTTGGAGAATGCTGTATGTTGTACTACATATGATGCATTTTTTTTTTTTTTCATTCTCCCTACCTGCCCAGATTACCACCTCTGAGTAGTGTCAGTGTTAGTTTTCGAAAGACTATGAGGCCTTGTAGGGCTACTCCCTGCACCTGTTTCATCTCCCCACACATACAAACACACCTGTTTTCATGGCTGGTGTGATAAATTCCAATGAAATGGAGAGTTTCCACAGGAGAATTTGGTTGCTGCCGAAACTATAATGATAAGTGTGATGAAGTGTAATGATAATGTGATAATTGTAATGGTGTGATTAATGTGTAACGAGATGTTGGGACAGTAATAAGAGAAATCGGAAACAAGTTATTGTTTTTTTTTTTCCTTTCTTATGCATGCACTTATAGCATTATTCTACTTTATTTTGATGTCCTTGATGGTTATAAACATTTATATACATCTGTGTTAGTTTTGGAATGACTATGAGGCCTTGTAGGGCTATTGCCCACGCCTGTTTTATCTCCCCACACCTACATATACACCTGTTTTTATGGCTGGTATGACCAATCCCATTGAAATGGAGGGTTTCCACAGGAGAGTTTGGTTGTTGCCAAAATTTTCCTCCCAAGTACCACCAAGGCCTTGTATGCCTACTCCCCACACTAGTTATCTCCCCACACCTACATACACACCTGTTTTCATGGTAGATTTTACAGAACACAATGATGTGCTTTCTTTTCATGCGAAAAGCTGGTTATTTCCAACCATCGTACCTATAGGCCTACTCTCCACAGCCTACTTTATCTCCCCACATTCTAGTAATCTCCCCACACCTACATACACCTGTTTTCATGGTTGGTGTGACAAAACACTTTGAAATGACACGTTTCAATAAGAAAAATGGGTAGTTATCAAAATTTTCATGTTTTCGAATGTTTTCGAGGGGTAACTATCACAAACTTTTTTTGAACTTTGACGTGCGATTGTGCGGTAACCATTAGGCCTACGGGGGTACAAATTGCGTTGTCAGGTGTGTAAATTTTTCCTCTTTAGCCAGAACGCAGTCAATTTGCCCTTGGTGAAAGTCGCCAAAACACTCCTGTATTGCTGTTGTGGGAGGTAGCCTGCCTGAAACAATTGCGGTCTTAAGGGGTTAAGGGGGTTTTATTCACACCCGTTTAGAGTACAACTATCATGTGTGGGGAGGCTCCCCACATACAGCTTCTGTCAACAAGACTGAGTCAAAGGCTTTTCGTTTCATTAACTTTCTTTCTCTGATTAACTGCCTTCAACATCTGTCTCTTTGGCGCCCTGTTGCATCTTTATCTCTTTCCTGTCGCAGTTGCAATGGTCACTGCTCCTCTGAACTTTTTTCTTGCAACCCTCCATCATTACGACAGGTGTGTAACACCTGTCTTGCAGTGAACTCTCATCCATTTGATGTCCAACTCTTTAACCCCTTAACCGCAGGGCGTCACTTTCGTGACGCTCGGCCACAATGGATCATACCGCGGGGCGTCACTTTTGTGATTCTGTGTTATTTTGAATTATCCCGGGCTCTCAAGTGGTGGCTTGTATCATCTATCAGTACTGCCAATGTCCAACACTAGTCAGCACTCCAAATCTCATCTGTACTCCCATCCATTGTTGACAATTTAGCGATTTTACCCCCTTCGTGACTCCCCTCCCTACCTGCCCTCCATTACCCTGTCCTCTCACCTCCCACGCCGCGCTGCGCTACGCAAATTTCCCCCGGATTTTTCCACAGATTTCATCCATTGAAATAAGCCCTATGCCCTATACTTATACAAAATAATATATACCAAAAAAAAAAAAAACAGGTAAGTGATAGTGTTATACACCAGAAATTGGCTAATTATCACCTGACAAAACCTCACGTGCATTCATTCACTACATTACCACGGTAATTTCCCCTTTGAATTATGCCTTGTAATCGATGTCTGTAATAAAAATATATATCAGAAAGAGAAGGGAGAATCCTAATTGACATTTACATTCACCTGGAATTACCTATTCCTTTATGTATTGCCGAGATTTTCTACCTATAAAAAATTAGCATGTAAGTTAGCAGCAGTCAGCCTAAAGTGTCAATGTCAACCCTTCCCTTCTCAGATAAGCCGCGGCATTTAGTTCCTTGTCCTCCGCTGTAGAGAAACGATGTCGCACTCGCGCCCCGCCATTCCTGCTGCTTCTGCACCCATTGCAAAGGGCCCCGTGACCTCTACTCCTAAGAAAAGTAGTGAGGCAAGCAGGAAAGGCCTTAGTGACTCTGCAGTGGCAAGTGAACTGGCAGAATTGTCCATGATTATGATGGACAGTGACTATGACGATTCGGGTGAATCTTGTGATGAGCTGGGTGAGGTTATCGTGCCAGAAACAGCAACAACGAGTGCTACAGTGTGTGAATCAGTGTCTAGCTCCAAGGGAAAGGAGCCTTTAGTGCAGCAAGGACAGGAATTTGGGAAGGGAGTGAAAAGGCGGCGTGTTAGCCCCAGAACAATGCCCGTACGTGACCCAGCCCGCCATGAGTCATGAGTGCATTCACCTCCCCGTTCCCCAAGCCCCACTTCACTCATTTCTTCATCATCGTCAGCTGAGTTATCTCCGGAGTCTTCGTCGTCGGAGTCACCACCAGCATCAACAGTGAAGGCAGGCCGTATAGGTAGAGGTAAATCAAGGAGAGTGAAAAGTATTGTAGCTAGTAGGGTAAGGGCTGCTAGTGCTGTACGGCAACCTAGGGTCAGTGCGAGTGACCTTGACCGAGATAAATCTGCCTCACAGCCAACCTCCACCACCACCACCACCACCCGCCCTACACCGCCAAGACAGGGAATCCTGGACGCCTTCACGGGGACGGAAGGGTCAAATTTTGTGCCAGAAAATTTAGTTTTTGATGAGAGCTCCTCAGGAGTTCAGCCTGCCTTCACTATGGACGAAAATGCTGAGTGTGTCGACTACCTTTTGGCCTTCCTAGATGACGAAGTCATGCAGCACATGTGATGAGACCAACAGGTATGAATCACAACGTGCTGCAAGTGGTACAGGTGCAGCCAAGATGCAACAGTGGTCCATGCTGGGAGTGCAGGAGCTGTATGTGTTCTTTGCCCTCATGCTTCTCATGCCACACTCCAAGAAGCATGAGTTGGAAGAATACTGGTCCATGGACCCCTTACTACCCTCACCCACCTTCAATAAGTACATGGCCAGAGATCGCTTCCGCAACATCATGAGAAACCTGCACTTTGCCGACAACGATGTACCTTCCCAAACCGACCCACTCTGGAAGATCCGGGAGATTCTGAGCAGAATGAAGGATAAGTTTATGTCATTCTTCCACCCCTTTCAGAAGGTTGTCATTGACGAATCCTTGGTTTTGTTCAGAGGACGTCTTCAGTTTGTTCAGTACATTCCTAAGCAAACGCCATTGCTTTGGAATTAAGTTCTTTGTACTGTGCGACTGTAAGACAGGGTACATCCTTGACTTCGTCATATATTCAGCCAGCACTGTCGATCTGGATAAAACACACCCCCTTGGCTTCTCAGGCTGTGTAGTGAAAGTGCTCCTAGAAAAGTATTTTGGTGGGAATCATGTGCTGTATACAGACAACTACTATACAGCACCCAAACTTGCCAAATACCTTTCTGAGCACCGCATTGGCTGCTGCGGCACTGTGAAAAGTAATCGTGCCCACTTCCCCAAATTCCCAGAGGCAGGAACCTCGCAGTGAGGAGACGTGCACCTATGCAAGTCTGAGAAGATGCTGGCAATACGGTGGCATGACAAGAGGGTCGTGCACATGCTCACCACCGTACATAAGGGGGAGATGAGAGACAGTGGGAAGGTCGACCGTAGGACAGGCGAACCTGTGATGAAACCTGATGCTGTGTTGGACTATAATATCAACATGCAGCAGGTGGACAAGTCCGACATGATGATTGGTGAGATCGACTGCCTCAGGAAGAATACTAGGTGGTACAGGAAAGTTTTTCTGCATCTGATAGATATGACGATGCTGAACGCCTTCATCGTGTACAAGATGAAGGTCAAGCCACCCAAGTCCTTCTCCCCGAGGTTGTTTGCCAGGACTTGTGTCCAGCAGCTGCTGGAAAGATATGGTAGGGTGACAGCAGCAACTCCAAGGCGCCATCCAGTAACACTTCCCCACCGACTTGAGCAGAGGGCGTATATGGATCGGCACAGACTTGAACTTATGCCTGCCACAGGGAAAAGGAAGGCTGCGATTCGCAGGTGTCAGGTATGTGCGCATACCACCCGCTGCACACCTGAGCACAAACGCACCTCTTGGCAGCGTGCTGAGTGCCAGGTTCCCCTCTGTGTTACCTGCTTCTTCGATTACCACAGCCAGAAGCAGTTCTAATAGTGCAAATGTGGAAGCAGAATGATTTGGAAATAATGTGTAAATAATGTGTAAATAGCAGGTGAAGGCAATGGATGATCAGTACATATGATTGACCAGTGTATTATAGTTTTATCTTACTGAAAGTGACAGTGAATAACATAGTGTAAGTAAAATAGAAGGGTAAATATTGAAAATAGAATAGAAAATGTAAATAGTAATGTAAGTAATTAGTAATATAAGAATATGAGTATAAATAATTTATGTTATAACAGTGAAAGTGAATTCGTGGCTCTCTACGTATTTTACTGAATGGAAAATTGAATGACTTCAGTGACAATAAACTAATACGACTGAAGGAAACTTATGGAGAAAGACTCCAGATATATATAAGTGTGATATAGTAATAGAAGTATAAAGCGTGAGGGGTTTTATGAATAATAAATGACAGAGTACCAAGAGCGAACTAGCGCAAGTGCGACGATCAGACGCGCTCGTAATTTCCATTGCTTTCACAGTGCTTTTTTTTTGGAGTATGGATCCCAAACTACTTGAAAATTATAGAGTAGTGTTTATAGTGTTTATATCTGGCTGTGGTAATCATATTACGGGTTGTCGGGAAGTGTAAAGTGGAGACTTCGTTACCCTACTTCAGAGATCTCCACAAGTCCTACGGTAACGACGCCGAAGGCTCAACAAACTTTCCAGGAGAAAGCTGAAGGTATGTGCCATAAGCATATATAATTCTATTATTCTAGGACTAATAACTGATTTTTGGCAAATATTTTTTGAGAGTCTGTCAGAGCCTGAATAACCCCGCAGGACACGCAAAACATTGGTAATCAAGCCCGCGGTGTAGGGGTTAATACAAGAATTAACCGTTACTCTCATTCCCTCATGTGTGCAACAGGTCAACTCTGGAATTGCCTTCCTCAGTCAGTATTTCTTCTTCTGATGACCTTGAGTCTTTAAATCGCAGTGCGTGCGGGCATCTTGAAATGAATGGGTCTTGAATTTTGCTCTCTTATATTTTGTTTACATTCTTTTATGGAATGAAGTCTTGTGGGCTTCTGGCCTTTGGTTTCTTCTTCCTTACATAAAAAATTATGTATGTGCTGAAATGCGGAAAATTGAAATAGCCTTTCTTACTGAATCACTTTAGTTGGAAGGCTCAAATTTTGCGTGCTCATTGAGCTGGTATTGTTCTGTTTTCCATAAAAAGTACCCCCTCCAAATCTGCCATTTCTAGCCGCAGACAGAAATTCTGCTTTTTCTTCATTGAATGATTCAGAACAATATGGGCTTTGCCAGGCTCAGTAGTGTACTTTCCGATCTGGACTGGCCTCTCATAATTAGTCCTTTGGCTCCCAGAGTTTCTCTGTGAGGGATTTTGCTGGAAGGGCACTGGGAGTACTGCCTTCCGCCTATTGGCTCACAGTCGCGAAGCTCATAGGTCCATACCCCAGGGCTCCCTTCTTTATTAAATTTTAAAAATGCCCAGTTCCATCCTATATAGAGGGCGCTGGGCACAAATGGGTTAAAGAAACTGATAGATTTGGCAATGATTAACTCTTTAGTTCCCAGAGTACCTGGGCGAGGGATTTTGCTGGAAGGGCACTAAGTGTACTGCCCTCCGCCTATCGCCTCATAGTCGCGAAGCTTATAGATCCCTACCCTAGGGTTCTCTTCTTTATTAATTTTGAAAATGCCCAGTTCCGTCCTATATTGAGGGCGCAGGGTACAAATGAGTTAACGTGGAGTAATCAGGTCGTTCTAGATCAGTGTAAACAACTAATTCCCAAACAGACACAATCAAGTCACCCAAATCCAGTCGGTTCTTAATATCCATTCAGGCTCAGACAGTCTACCGCTAGAGGCCACCACCGTTAATAGCTTGTCCTCCCCGAGTACATATTAAATTACCGTGATTTTTCTCTGTTGATATGAGAACCTGTGTGGCAAAATACCATCATGCGCTATTGAAGTATTGAAAAAATTTCGTAACTAAAATATAACAGGGAGAATACATTGCTCTCGTTGTTTTATTTCTCCGAAACGAGGCCCGAGTTTTGAAAACCTGGCACTTACATATTTCTTTTCGTCTTTTTTAATTAAGCTGCTACAAAGCTGAGTAAATTGTTGCCTTCTGAAATGTTCAACATATACTGTAGTTTTAGCCATGCACTTGTTATGTTTGTGTCAGTTTCTCTTGGCGGAAATGTAATGATGATGTATTAAATTATTCTACATCAGGCATCCTAGCACAGGAACTATCCCGATCCCTAGATTTGATATGACTTATTTGAAAGTGGTGGCAGCTCGTTTTCCTAGGGAGATAAGTCATGATCAGATATTGGAAGGGGAACTGGCTGATGTAGAATAATTTAACCTTGGAACGCATTCTTTTTTTTTTTTTTTTTTTTTTTTTATGTGACCGACTCTGGGCATAGGCTTCACAGCCTGCTTTCAAGGCCCAGTAGTCCTCCTACGTACCGTATTCGAGGACACTATTGTGACCCACAAAAACTTTGGCCACATGGCCCTTGCTTCCTATGTGGCCCAAGTGGGTGGTGTTCTCAGTAGCTTACTAAAATGATGCGCTTTGTCGGGTGAAGGTAGTTGGTGTGCGCTCCTAGGATAGGTTTTTCATATAACACAGGTGTGGGCTATAAAAGTGTCCACAAATGTGTTACAGTACTAGACATTTAGTGCAGGGACTTTTCTTTGATGTTTTTCTGCCAGGAGACTGGGAGTCAGCCAGCTGCCCCCCACACCTCCCTACTGCCCACTGGTCACCGGACATCAGAATCCATTCATTATACTCGTGCTTATAGTCTCTACTTATTTTTTGAAAATTGTCTTTAATTACCCCTGGAGGATTGCACTATTTTTTTTTTTTTTTTTTGTCAGACCGTACTGTTAAGAGTACATTTTAAGTCCATACTTTGTAAGTTTAATCAAAACAACTCCATTTTTTTTTTTTTTGGTACACAATACTGACCACGAATGTGGTAGCTTAAAAAAAAAATCGAATGTGTTCCAGGGTTAATGAATCATTATTGAATTACTGCCCAAAGAGCAACTAACACAAACATAACAAGTGCTTGGCTAAAACTACAGTATATGTCGAACAATTCAGGAGACAAAAGTTAACTCAGCTCTATGGCAGCTGCATTCAAAACGACGAAAATAAATACATAAGTGCCGGGTTTTAAAACTTCGGTCTTCGTTTTCGGGGAAATAAAATAACGAGAGCAATGTATTCTCCTCTGTTATAATTTTGTTAAGAAGCTATTTCAGTATTTCAACAGCGTATGATGGTATTTCTCCACACAGGTTCTCACATCAACAGAGGAAAATTACGGTAATTGAACATGTGCTTGGGACACATATGCTGTTAACACTAAGAGACAACTGGTGGCAGACGATTTCCAGAATTCTCCCATTTGTCACGTCAAATCTGTTTATGGCCGTTTGCGTCCTGTGGCATTAATTAGACCCATTAAGGCCAATAATGATTTTATCGATAACTTCCAGTCCACTTAGGTCCACTCATGGCTTATAAGGATAATTCAGTTCTTCACATCCAGTCCGGGTTAGTCTTATCAACTTTTATCCGAACCAGACAAGTTCACTTAGGTTTATAAATGCCAGTTTGCCATGTTTAGGTCGTATTAATAACACAAGTTCAACATGTAAGTTCAATTTCCACGCCTGCTAGCTTGTTGGATGAAGGCATTCCAGCTGGATGTTACCTATAAAGGATTATATCCCATAGATGGTTGTGGTTCATTCCTCACACACTGTCTTTTAGGACGAGTTACCCGTCCTTATGCCTTAGTTAAGTACTACAGAGCAGGACTAGTACGACTGTAACGGAGCAGGAAAGGAGTGCATGACAGGTAAAGTAGATACTGTAAAGTAGTATTTTTATATGTGCATGGTAATACTATAAAATAGCTGCTTTACATCTGTCTCTGTTTCATTTCACAAGAATCAAATGACCTGTTGTCGGACGTGGGTATGGCTGTGATTGATGTGCTGGACGTGGTAGCCGGGGAAAGGTGTTTCCAGATCCTGCTCAAAAGCCGTATCAATTCTCACGTCACTATATTAAAGGTAAGTAAAATATGCATAAAAACACCATCCATCCATCCATCATCTAATCCTGTGTTGCCCCATGAGAAGAGTAGGAGCCCAGGGCTAGGCATGTTGGTCCTTGCACTTAAGATGAGAGTGACCAGCCTCACTCATTCCTGTGTGGCATTACTTGAGCAATAAACTCCAGCCATCCCTAGGATATAAACCTTCACCGGCTCAGTCCAATTGGAGCGCCTTCATTCCCCACTAAACCACCAGGCACCATAATTTTATTATACTGTATGCTTACCACCCAGCTTAGTAAATGGTTCCCTGGTGTACAGGAAACCATTTGGCTTGTTACTCAGTGTAGAGACTATAAGGCTGCACTACACTGAGTGAGTGGATGATGGGTGCCCCCACCTACCACTTAAAAAAAAAAAAATACAATATAAAAAATTATGTCACTGATTATGAGCCGTACTCGTAGTACTGTCTGTTGATAAAAATAATTACTCAGAACTTTCTTTAAAGTCACATTGTCTCTCTAAGTTATTCTTTCCTCTCAGAACATGAATGAAGTAGGACTGGCTTGGGGTGTGAGTGTGTTTGAGGTGGAAATGGACGATCAAGACACTAACATGACGGAGGCACAGCTCTCCTGGGTGGTTAGCCAGGCTCGCCAGGTAGGTCACTCTAACAATACCGATAATTATGCAATTCTGTAATTATTGCTGAGGGGCAGGTCACTCTCTAATTGCTTCTGAAGAAAGCAGGTAACTCTCACATAATTGCTGAGGTAGGTAGGTCACTCATCTTTCGCTGCCTAGGAAAGTAAATAATTCATACACTGCTGCCGAGGAGGGTAGGTCACTCAGCTAATTTGTGTCCTGGTGATGTCAGCAGCTGCGGCAAATGTCATGGTGCGTGACGATGGTGGTGGTGAGTGACGACCCAGCCTTCCTCGTGGCCTTCGCCGAATGGTCCCTCAATGGTCGCCTCCTGGTGTGGTCAACGAGACTCTTGGTGGTCACTCGCCTGCCCAGGGAAGACCTCGGGGCCTTACTTGCCTCTTACAGGACCTTCTCCATGATGAATACTATGGCACTTCATGTTGACTTATTATCTAATGGAACACCAAGGTAGGGTACTCATCAAAGTTGTTACTGGCTGAGAGAGAAATGGTTGGATAGGACATGTAGCGTAGAATATGCTTTATGATAAAAAGTACTGACGATGGTGTGTAACAATGTCACGACCAAAGTAGGAGAACGCGTTGAGAGATTGTTGAAAAGATAACAAGATCAGAAGTAAATGACCTGAAAGAACACGAAGGAAGTGAAAGGTCATATGAAATACTGAAAAGAAGTGAAAGACGGTATCAGTCAAAGAACGCAGGGCATCGAGGAGAACTGGAGGCGTACATCTAAAATATACTGTACGTGGAGAGAGAGCGATTCTCTATGGATATACGGCTGTCTGTTAATGATTTATAACAAACCAGTGCTGAAGTGAGAGGGGTAAACTGCAAAACAATAAATTGGTTCTTATTATGAATGCTTCAAGCCTGCCTTGATGTAGGTCGCTATACATGACATGCAAAAAGATATATGTGAGTGGAAGTAAGTGCTTTTTCCTGCTTTTTGGTGCACCCCAATAACTAGAAAACGATGTGTGCATGTAAATAAAATGTTACGAATTAAAAGGGATCCTGGAAATTTATTAATATTACCAGTTCTTTCCAACTTTGAACAACACCTGATATTCCCATTTATGTTGATCGTTCATAGGTGGTTGGCGGGTATATTCATACATTTGTTACGGAACAGAGAGATAATGAACACTTCAAGTGAGAATACTAAAATCACTACTGTCCCGCAAAGTTCCAGGTTCAAAACAAATGACTTAGGTAAAATTACAAATTAAAGTTTAATGCTCGAACTAACAATTAAACATTCAGGACTCATAAGGATAATGTAATGGCAAAACAGGTTACATATATGGTTAACTGCAATAGCCTCTATTAACA
This sequence comes from Coenobita brevimanus, assembly GCF_032717465.1. Taxonomy (NCBI): domain Eukaryota; kingdom Metazoa; phylum Arthropoda; class Malacostraca; order Decapoda; family Coenobitidae; genus Coenobita; species Coenobita brevimanus. Next base: position 22,189,947 of record NC_137003.1, on the reverse strand, counting down.
CGAAATTAGCAAGAGCAAATTTATCTAAGTCAGCCCTGATAAAATGAGAAAACCGGATAATGCTGAGTTAAAGCAAGATATAATATTATTACAGATACAAAATATTACTAATACTGGCTGACAGTATGGAACCAATAAAATCATAAAAACTTTACCAGGCTTACGAATTAACGCCTTAGGCTATACCGTACAAGAAAAATGGTAATAACACTTATACTCAAATTATACAGCAGCTAGATGGCTGGAGACTTCCTGTGCACTCACAAAAATAATAATATACTGTACAGGGGAGGACAGAGATGTGAACAGAATGAGGAGTAGATATAAGTGGCCACTAATACAGAGACTGAGCTCATTATACAGGGGCCGGCAGAGCTTGATTCAACTTGTAAGAAGGACGCGCAAATGAAGGCATAGGGGACGAAGAGTTGACAATCCTGCTCTGAACAACAGAAAGAATGACTTACTCTACTATGAGGGGGAGAAGGGGGAAGTGAGGTAGAACACGCAAACCTTGTCACTATGGAAGCCACGTGGCGAATCGTGAACAAACATGCAGCATACTGTACATTAGGATCATGCAAAGGATGATGCAGTCATGAACAAAACTGTATCATAAGTTAGAATTATACAAGGGATGATGAAATCATAGGCTATGTAACACCTCCCCACAAAGAAAAAAAAATTTACAAAGGAAATTTCTTATTACTCTAAAACAATCTGTCTAAAGTCTAGATAAGCAATCTGCAATAACATTTTCTTTCCCCTTGACATGTTGTATGTCTAATGAATACTCCTGAAGAAGTAGACTCCATCTTGTCAATCTCTGATTTTTATCTTTAAACTTACTAAGAAATTTCAGTGGGTTATGATCGGTATAAATGACTATGGGGTCAAAACCAGAACACAAATAAAATGAAAACTGCTGTAAACCCAAAATCAAGGCCAAAAGCTCTTTCTCAATAGTTGAGTAGTTCTTTTGAGGTGGAGTGAACTTCTTATTGTAATAAGATACAGGGTGTTCAATACCCTGATCATCCTCTTGCAGCAAAACAGCCCCAGCTCCTGTATCACTTGCGTCAACAGCCATCTTAAAAGTCTTAGCAAAATTTGAAGTAGCGAGCATTGGCTGACTTAATAGGATAGCTTTAAGTTTACTGAAAGAGGATTCACAGTTATCGGTCCAGACAAATTTAACTCCCTTTTTCAGTAGGTCTGTAAGTGGTGATACAAGAATTGAAAAGTTAAGAACAAATCTCCTGTAATAATCTGCCATTCCCAAAAATCTTTGTAGCTCTTTCCTACTTTTAGGTCTGGGAAGATCACTTATAACCTGAACCTTAGCTCCTGGTGGTCCAACCTGTCCATCACCAATTACATACCCAAGGTACTGAACTTTAGCTTGACCAAACTCACACTTTGATAAATTAGCTACAAGATTAGCCTGAACCAAACGCTCAAGAAATTTACTGACATGGCATAGGTGATCTTTCCAGTTGTCACTGAAGATTAATACATCATCAATATAAACAACACACCCTGCCAAACCCTCTGCTACAACATTCATGAGCTTCTGAAAAGTGGCTGGTGAATTCTTCATACCATACGGCATTACAGAACATGCAAAAATCTTTCCTAGTGTTACAAAACATGAGATCTCTCTAGCACGTTCAGTCATAGGTACTTGACAGTATCCCTTTAACAAATCAAACTTACTTATGTACCTACCCTTCAGATCTTGTATATGCAATCTTCCACGCGAGGGAGAGGGTAAGTGTCTGTTTTGGTTATCTGATTAACACGTCTGTAGTCGATGCAAAGCCGCTGTGACCCTCCTGGCTTAGGGACTAGAGTGACAGGAGAACTCCACTCGCTCTGACAGGGCTCAATCATCTTGTGGTCCAACAGATAGCCAAGCTCCTTCTGGATGAGAGGAACTTTCACTGGGTTCACACGGTAAGGAGGCAGTTTAATTGGCTTGGCATCTCCAACATCGACATCATGCATCAACACAGTGGTTCTTCCTGGAGTGGAACAGAACACTTGCGGGTACTCCTGCAGTAATGCCGAAAACTCCTGCCTTTCCTCGGGAGCTAGATGAGAAAGCTTAGTCTGGAGATCATTCATGATATCAGGATTCTTCCCCAAACTATCACTTAGGCTCATACTGCATGGGAGAACTTCACTTGCAGACTCGGGTGGAACAGCTACAGTGCAGACTGGGTTACTTTCATCCCGCCTGTGATATAACTTTACCATGTTGATGTGACAAAGTTGCTTGTTCTTTCTACGATCTGGTGTGGCGATGACATAGTTGACATCACTGAGTTTCTTCTCCACGAAATAAGGACCACTAAACTTGGCTTGAAGAGGTTGCCCATGCACCGGTAGCAGAATCCAAACTCCTGGCTGAAAGTGGCGTAACCTGGACTTCTTATCATACCAAGTCTTCATCTTCTCCTGAGCAGCTCCTAAATTCTCTCTCGCCAGCTGTAAAGCAGTGGACAGCCGTTCTTTGAACTTCATCACATACTCCAGCAGGTTGACGTCATCTTTCTCCGACAGCCAGCATTCCTTGAGTAGCTTAAGGGGTCCTCTTACTTCATGGCCAAACAGTAGTTCAAAGGGTGAGAAGCCCCGTGATTCATTTGGAGATTCTCTTGCGGCAAATACAACGAATGGAAGACCTTTATCCCAGTCTTTCTGATGTTCCAAACAGTATTTCCTGAGCATCGATTTGATTGTTTGATGATATCTCTCCAACGCTCCTTGGGTCAGGGGATGGTAAGCTGAAGACGTGATCTGGGTGATGCCCAACTCTTTCAGAGACTGCTTGAAAACATTTGACATGAAATTACTTCCCCGGTCTGACTGTACCTCCTTGGGCAGACCAAACTTGGTGAAGAACCCCAGCATTTCCTTAACCACGTTCTTTGCTGAGATATTTCTAAGTGGAATGGCTTCAGGATAACGAGTAGCCATATCAATCAGGGTCAACACATAGGAGAATCCTGAAGAAGTCTTAGGAAGAGGGCCCACAATATCCACCAACACACGGGTGAATGGCGCCTCAAAAGGAGGAATGGGAACTAGAGGTGCAACCTTTTCGGTCTGATTACACTTCCCCACAACTTGACAGGTGTGACAAGACTTACAATACCAGGAAACATCTCTGAAGATACCTGGCCAGTAAAAGTGTTTCAAAATGCGTGCCACAGTCTTCCTCACTCCAAGGTGTCCTGCCAAACTGGAATCATGAGCCACTCTAATGATATCCTGCCTCCAAACACGAGATTATTACAATTTGATGTACAACCTCCCATTCACAGTCGGCTGATGCTGTTGGGGGTCTCCACTTCCTCATAAGTACTCCTGTCTTTCTATAATAACAAGTAGAAGCACCAGCTGACTCTTCCTCACTGCAAGCAGAGTTAGCTAGACCTTTCAACTCAGGGTCAGCAACCTGCAATTCAACCAACTCTTGACGAGACAAATTATCAACACTACGGGGTACTGCCTCATCTGGTGAGTGGTCCAAATTAGCAAGAAAAGTGTCAGCTAGGATAACATCATCATCATTATCCTCTAAGTCACCAGTAACTTTAGACTTAGCCCTAGTGACAGCACATGCAGAGAACACATCAGGCACATCACAATCCTGGGTCGCAGTCACTGGTTCACTAGACAACTGAGGAGCTGGACACACTTGACTTCCACCAATATCATTTCCAAGTAAGAAAGTTACACCCGACATTGGGAGTGTCTCAACCAACCCAACCATAACGGAACCATTAACAAAACCAGACTCTAAATTCACTTTGCACAGAGGGAAAGAGAAGTAATTATTCCCTACACCTTTTAAGATTACAGTTTCATCAGAGGAATTAACATTAGAGCCTAGAACACTGGTCAGTATAAGGGATTGGCAAGCACCTGTATCACGATATATTTTAACTGATTTCCTGTCATTACTGTCCAGAGGACTGACAAAACCATCAGACAGGAAATTAGCACATGAACTCTTGAGAGGTGTCACCCACGTTACTGCTCAAAAGAGGAGCTTCATCATGAGAATTTAATTTGCCCCTCAGAGCAGGTTCAGCTAACTCGGTTAAAGAATTCTGGGAACTCTCAAGGGTGGACACTAGACCAATTGACTGAATATTTAAAGACTCCTTTTTGTTCACATCACGCTGTCTCCTGAAACATTTCTTCGTATTATGACCAAGCTTACTACAATAAGTACATTTACTTTTCTGAAATCTAGAGGTGGAGCTGGTATTTACTTCCTGAGAAACATCATCTTTATTCTCTTTCCTGTTACTTGTACTGTGAGTAGAGGCAACGTACTTACTCTCAGCTTTCTTTTTGACTTTGGAATATCTCTTGTGAGTGAGAACTATCAGCTAAAACTGCAGTATCAGACAAATTATCTATTCTTTTCTCATCTAGATATAGGCTTACATCTTTATTAATACACCCTTTGAAGTCCTCCAGCAAAATCATCTGCTTAAATGTATCAAAATCAGAATTTACATTCTTAGAATTTAACCACTGCTCTAACAGATCTTCTTTGATTTTTGCATACTCAACATGAGATTGCTTATCTTGCTTATAAGTTGTCCTAAATTTTACTCTATAGGCTTCAGGAACAAGCTCATAGGCCTTAAGAATCAAGCTCTTAACTACATCATAATTTTCAGATTGATCCTGAGGCAAAGATGCATAATTTACTTGAGCTTTACTGGTGAGAACACTCTGAAGGAGTACTGGCCAATGCTTTTGGGCCAATTAAAACCTGTAGCTACCCTCTCAAACAACTGAAAATACTTTGTTAAATCAGATTCATTAAAAGGAGGGACAAGTTTAACATTTTTAGCCACATCAAAATCATCAGAGCTAGATGATCCAGTTCCACCTTATTTCATGCGATACTCATGGTTTGCCTGAATCCTAGCAAGTTCAATTTGTGTCTGAGCCTGTGCCTGTGCCTCCTGAATACGAGCCTGAGACTCAGCCTCCTTAGCACGTGCCTGAAACTCAGCCTCCTTAGCACGAGCCTGAAACTCAGCCCCCTTAGCACGAGCCTCCTGCAGGGCTAGCTGAAACTTAGCTATTTCAATCTGCGTTTGCTCATCTGGAGGAGTTACATTAAACAAGCTTTTATTAATCATGGCAACAATTTGATCTTTAGAATGATGAGAGTGAACAGCAATTCCCAATTGTTGTGCAACAAGCTTAAGTTCATTCTTTGTTCTGTTTTCTACATCACACACTGTTTGCACATTTGACAAAAAATCTTTGGCTTCATCCAGAGTAGTAATAGTAGACATCATGAATATATCACAGTCACAAAATGTCAAGCAATATCCTTATGATAATATCCTGAATATCCTGATAAGGGGTCGCCAAATTTATGTTACGGAACAGAGAGCTAATGAACACTTCAAATGAGAATACTAAAATCACTACTGTCCAGCAAAGTTCCAGGTTCAAAACAAATGACTTAGGTAAAATTATAAGTTAAAGTTTAATGCTCGAACTAACAACTAAACATTCAGGACTCATAAGGATAATGTAATGGCGAAACAGGTTACATATATGGTTAACTGAAATAGCCTCTACTAACACGAAATTAGCAAGAGCAAATTTATCTAAGTCAGCCCTGATAAAATGAGAAAACCGGATAATGCTGAGTTAAAGCAAGATATAATATTATTACAGATACAAAATATTACTAATACTGGCTGACAGTATGGAACCAATAAAATCATAAAAACTTTACCAGGCTTACGAATTAACGCCTTAGGCTATACCGTACAAGAAAAATGGTAATAACACTTATACTCAAATTATACAGCAGCTAGATGGCTGGAGACTTCCTGTGCACTCACAAAAATAATAATATACTGTACAGGGGAGGACAGAGATGTGAACAGAATGAGGAGTAGATATAAGTGGCCACTAATACAGAGACTGAGCTCATTATACAGGGGCCGGCAGAGCTTGATTCAACTTGTAAGAAGGACGCGCAAATGAAGGCATAGGGGACGAAGAGTTGACAATCCTGCTCTGAACAACAGAAAGAATGACTTACTCTACTATGAGGGGAGAAGGGGAAGTGAGGTAGAACACGCAAACCTTGTCACTATGGAAGCCACGTGGCGAATCGTGAACAAACATGCAGCATACTGTACATTAGGATCATGCAAAGGATGATGCAGTCATGAACAAAACTGTATCATAAGTTAGAATTATACAAGGGATGATGAAATCATAGGCTATGTAACACCTCCCCACAAAGAAAAAGAAATTTACAAAGGAAATTTCTTATTACTCTAAAACAATCTGTCTAAAGTCTAGATAAGCAATCTGCAATAACATTTTCTTTCCCCTTGACATGTTGTATGTCTAATGAATACTCCTGAAGAAGTAGACTCCATCTTGTCAATCTCTGATTTTTATCTTTAAACTTACTAAGAAATTTCAGTGGGTTATGATCGGTATAAATGACTATGGGGTCAAAACCAGAACACAAATAAAATGAAAAATGCTGTAAACCCAATATCAAGGCCAAAAGCTCTTTCTCAATAGTTGAGTAGTTCTTTTGAGGTGGAGTGAACTTCTTATTGTAATAAGATACAGGGTGTTCAATACCCTGATCATCCTCTTGCAGCAAAACAGCCCCAGCTCCTGTATCACTTGCGTCAACAGCCATCTTAAAAGTCTTAGCAAAATTTGAAGTAGCGAGCATTGGCTGACTTAATAGGATAGCTTTAAGTTTACTGAAAGAGGATTCACAGTTATCGGTCCAGACAAATTTAACTCCCTTTTTCAGTAGGTCTGTAAGTGGTGATACAAGAATTGAAAAGTTAAGAACAAATCTCCTGTAATAATCTGCCATTCCCAAAAATCTTTGTAGCTCTTTCCTACTTTTAGGTCTGGGAAGATCACTTATAACCTGAACCTTAGCTCCTGGTGGTCCAACCTGTCCATCACCAATTACATACCCAAGGTACTGAACTTTAGCTTGACCAAACTCACACTTTGATAAATTAGCTACAAGATTAGCCTGAACCAAACGCTCAAGAAATTTACTGACATGGCATAGGTGATCTTTCCAGTTGTCACTGAAGATTAATACATCATCAATATAAACAACACACCCTGCCAAACCCTCTGCTACAACATTCATGAGCTTCTGAAAAGTGGCTGGTGAATTCTTCATACCATACGGCATTACAGAACATGCAAAAGTCTTTCCTAGTGTTACAAAACATGAGATCTCTCTAGCACGTTCAGTCATAGGTACTTGACAGTATCCCTTTAACAAATCAAACTTACTTATGTACCTAGCCTTTCAGATCTTGTATATGCAATCTTCCATGCGAGGGAGAGGGTAAGTGTCTGTTTTGGTTATCTGATTAACACGTCTGTAGTCGATGCAAAGCCGCTGTAACCCTCCTGGCTTAGGGACTAGAGTGACAGGAGAACTCCACTCGCTCTGACAGGGCTCAATCATCTTGTGGTCCAACAGATAGCCAAGCTCCTTCTGGATGAGAGGAACTTTCACTGGGTTCACACGGTAAGGAGGCAGTTTAATTGGCTTGGCATCTCCAACATCGACATCATGCATCAACACAGTGGTTCTTCCTGGAGTGGAACAGAACACTTGCGGGTACTCCTGCAGTAATGCCGAAAACTCCTGCCTTTCCTCGGGAGCTAGATGAGAAAGCTTAGTCTGGAGATCATTCATGATATCAGGATTCTTCCCCAAACTATCACTTAGGCTCATACTGCATGGGAGAACTTCACTTGCAGACTCGGGTGGAACAGCTACAGTGCAGACTGGGTTACTTTCATCCCGCCTGTGATATAACTTTACCATGTTGATGTGACAAAGTTGCTTGTTCTTTCTACGATCTGGTGTGGCGATGACATAGTTGACATCACTGAGTTTCTTCTCCACGAAATAAGGACCACTAAACTTGGCTTGAAGAGGTTGCCCATGCACCGGTAGCAGAATCAAAACATGATCTCCTGGTTGAAAGTGGCGTAACCTGGACTTCTTATCATACCAAGTCTTCATCTTCTCCTGAGCAGCTCCTAAATTCTCTCTCGCCAGCTGTAAAGCAGTGGACAACCGTTCTTTGAACTTCATCACATACTCCAGCAGGTTGACGTCATCTTTCTCCGACAGCCAGCATTCCTTGAGTAGCTTAAGGGTCCTCTTACTTCATGGCCAAACAGTAGTTCAAAGGGTGAGAAGCCCCGTGATTCATTTGGAGATTCTCTTGCGGCAAATACAACGAATGGAAGACCTTTATCCCAGTCTTTCTGATGTTCCAAACAGTATTTCCTGAGCATCGATTTGATTGTTTGATGATATCTCTCCAACGCTCCTTGGGTCAGGGGATGGTAAGCTGAAGACGTGATCTGGGTGATGCCCAACTCTTTCAGAGACTGCTTGAAAACATTTGACATGAAATTACTTCCCCGGTCTGACTGTACCTCCTTGGGCAGACCAAACTTGGTGAAGAACCCCAGCATTTCCTTAACCACGTTCTTTGCTGAGATATTTCTAAGTGGAATGGCTTCAGGATAACGAGTAGCCATATCAATCAGGGTCAACACATAGGAGAATCCTGAAGAAGTCTTAGGAAGAGGGCCCACAATATCCACCAACACACGGGTGAATGGCGCCTCAAAAGGAGGAATGGGAACTAGAGGTGCAACCTTTCAGTCACATTACACTTCCCCACAACTTGACAGGTGTGACAAGACTTACAATACCAGGAAACATCTCTGAAGATACCTGGCCAGTAAAAGTGTTTCAAAATGCGTGCCACAGTCTTCCTCACTCCAAGGTGTCCTGCCAAACTGGAATCATGAGCCACTCTAATGATATCCTGCCTACAAACACGAGAGATTACAATTTGATGTACAACCTCCCATTCACAGTCGGCTGATGCTGTTGGGGGTCTCCACTTCCTCATAAGTACTCCTGTCTTTCTATAATAACAAGTAGAAGCACCAGCTGACTCTTCCTCACTGCAAGCAGAGTTAGCTAGACCTTTCAACTCAGGGTCAGCAACCTGCAATTCAACCAACTCTTGACGAGACAAATTATCAACACTACGGGGTACTGCCTCATCTGGTGAGTGGTCCAAATTAGCAAGAAAAGTGTCAGCTAGGATAACATCATCATCATTATCCTCTAAGTCACCAGTAACTTTAGACTTAGCCCTAGTGACAGCACATGCAGAGAACACATCAGGCACATCACAATCCTGGGTCGCAGTCACTGGTTCACTAGACAACTGAGGAGCTGGACACACTTGACTTCCACCAATATCATTTCCAAGTAAGAAAGTTACACCCGACATTGGGAGTGTCTCAACCAACCCAACCATAACGGAACCATTAACAAAACCAGACTCTAAATTCACTTTGCACAGAGGGAAAGAGAAGTAATTATTCCCTACACCTTTTAAGATTACAGTTTCATCAGAGGAATTAACATTAGAGCCTAGAACACTGGTCAGTATAAGGGATTGGCAAGCACCTGTATCACGATATATTTTAACTGATTTCCTGTCATTACTGTCCAGAGGACTGACAAAACCATCAGACAGGAAATTAGCACATGAACTCTTGAGAGTGTCACCCACGTTACTGCTCAAAAGAGGAGCTTCATCATGAGAATTTAATTTGCCCCTCAGAGCAGGTTCAGCTAACTCGGTTAAAGAATTCTGGGAACTCTCAAGGGTGGACACTAGACCAATTGACTGAATATTTAAAGACTCCTTTTTGTTCACATCACGCTGTCTCCTGAAACATTTCTTCGTATTATGACCAAGCTTACTACAATAAGTACATTTACTTTTCTGAAATCTAGAGGTGGAGCTGGTATTTACTTCCTGAGAAACATCATCTTTATTCTCTTTCCTGTTACTTGTACTGTGAGTAGAGGCAACGTACTTACTCTCAGCTTTCTTTTGACTTTGGAATATCTCTTGTGAGTGAGAACTATCAGCTAAAACTGCAGTATCAGACAAATTATCTATTCTTTTCTCATCTAGATATAGGCTTACATCTTTATTAATACACCCTTTGAAGTCCTCCAGCAAAATCATCTGCTTAAATGTATCAAAATCAGAATTTACATTCTTAGAATTTAACCACTGCTCTAACAGATCTTCTTTGATTTTTGCATACTCAACATGAGATTGCTTATCTTGCTTATAAGTTGTCCTAAATTTTACTCTATAGGCTTCAGGAACAAGCTCATAGGCCTTAAGAATCAAGCTCTTAACTACATCATAATTTTCAGATTGATCCTGAGGCAAAGATGCATAATTTACTTGAGCTTTACTGGTGAGAACACTCTGAAGGAGTACTGGCCAATATTTTTGGGCCAATTAAAACCTGTAGCTACCCTCTCAAACAACTGAAAATACTTTGTTAAATCAGATTCATTAAAAGGAGGGACAAGTTTAACATTTTTAGCCACATCAAAATCATCAGAGCTAGATGATCCAGTTCCACCTTATTTCATGCGATACTCATGGTTTGCCTGAATCCTAGCAAGTTCAATTTGTGTCTGAGCCTGTGCCTGTGCCTCCTGAATACGAGCCTGAGACTCAGCCTCCTTAGCACGTGCCTGAAACTCAGCCTCCTTAGCACGAGCCTGAAACTCAGCCCCCTTAGCACGAGCCTCCTGCAGGGCTAGCTGAAACTTAGCTATTTCAATCTGCGTTTGCTCATCTGGAGGAGTTACATTAAACAAGCTTTTATTAATCATGGCAACAATTTGATCTTTAGAATGATGAGAGTGAACAGCAATTCCCAATTGTTGTGCAACAAGCTTAAGTTCATTCTTTGTTCTGTTTTCTACATCACACACTGTTTGCACATTTGACAAAAAATCTTTGGCTTCATCCAGAGTAGTAATAGTAGACATCATGAATATATCACAGTCACAAAATGTCAAGCAATATCCTTATGATAATATCCTGAATATCCTGATAAGGGGTCGCCAAATTTATGTTACGGAACAGAGAGCTAATGAACACTTCAAATGAGAATACTAAAATCACTACTGTCCAGCAAAGTTCCAGGTTCAAAACAAATGACTTAGGTAAAATTATAAGTTAAAGTTTAATGCTCGAACTAACAACTAAACATTCAGGACTCATAAGGATAATGTAATGGCGAAACAGGTTACATATATGGTTAACTGAAATAGCCTCTACTAACACGAAATTAGCAAGAGCAAATTTATCTAAGTCAGCCCTGATAAAATGAGAAAACCGGATAATGCTGAGTTAAAGCAAGATATAATATTATTACAGATACAAAATATTACTAATACTGGCTGACAGTATGGAACCAATAAAATCATAAAAACTTTACCAGGCTTACGAATTAACGCCTTAGGCTATACCCGTACAAGAAAAATGGTAATAACACTTATACTCAAATTATACAGCAGCTAGATGGCTGGAGACTTCCTGTGCACTCACAAAAATAATAATATACTGTACAGGAGGACAGAGATGTGAACAGAATGAGGAGTAGATATAAGTGGCCACTAATACAGAGACTGAGCTCATTATACAGGGGCCGGCAGAGCTTGATTCAACTTGTAAGAAGGACGCGCAAATGAAGGCATAGGGGACGAAGAGTTGACAATCCTGCTCTGAACAACAGAAAGAATGACTTACTCTACTATGAGGGGGAGAAGGGGGAAGTGAGGTAGAACACGCAAACCTTGTCACTATGGAAGCCACGTGGCGAATCGTGAACAAACATGCAGCATACTGTACATTAGGATCATGCAAAGGATGATGCAGTCATGAACAAAACTGTATCATAAGTTAGAATTATACAAGGGATGATGAAATCATAGGCTATGTAACACCTCCCCACAAAGAAAAAGAAATTTACAAAGGAAATTTCTTATTACTCTAAAACAATCTGTCTAAAGTCTAGATAAGCAATCTGCAATAACATTTTCTTTCCCCTTGACATGTTGTATGTCTAATGAATACTCCTGAAGAAGTAGACTCCATCTTGTCAATCTCTGATTTTTATCTTTAAACTTACTAAGAAATTTCAGTGGGTTATGATCGGTATAAATGACTATGGGGTCAAAACCAGAACACAAATAAAATGAAAAATGCTGTAAACCCAATATCAAGGCCAAAAGCTCTTTCTCAATAGTTGAGTAGTTCTTTTGAGGTGGAGTGAACTTCTTATTGTAATAAGATACAGGGTGTTCAATACCCTGATCATCCTCTTGCAGCAAAACAGCCCCAGCTCCTGTATCACTTGCGTCAACAGCCATCTTAAAAGTCTTAGCAAAATTTGAAGTAGCGAGCATTGGCTGACTTAATAGGATAGCTTTAAGTTTACTGAAAGAGGATTCACAGTTATCGGTCCAGACAAATTTAACTCCCTTTTTCAGTAGGTCTGTAAGTGGTGATACAAGAATTGAAAAGTTAAGAACAAATCTCCTGTAATAATCTGCCATTCCCAAAAATCTTTGTAGCTCTTTCCTACTTTTAGGTCTGGGAAGATCACTTATAACCTGAACCTTAGCTCCTGGTGGTCCAACCTGTCCATCACCAATTACATACCCAAGGTACTGAACTTTAGCTTGACCAAACTCACACTTTGATAAATTAGCTACAAGATTAGCCTGAACCAAACGCTCAAGAAATTTACTGACATGGCATAGGTGATCTTTCCAGTTGTCACTGAAGATTAATACATCATCAATATAAACAACACACCCTGCCAAACCCTCTGCTACAACATTCATGAGCTTCTGAAAAGTGGCTGGTGAATTCTTCATACCATACGGCATTACAGAACATGCAAAAGTCTTTCCTAGTGTTACAAAACATGAGATCTCTCTAGCACGTTCAGTCATAGGTACTTGACAGTATCCCTTTAACAAATCAAACTTACTTATGTACCTAGCCTTTCAGATCTTGTATATGCAATCTTCCATGCGAGGGAGAGGGTAAGTGTCTGTTTTGGTTATCTGATTAACACGTCTGTAGTCGATGCAAAGCCGCTGTAACCCTCCTGGCTTAGGGACTAGAGTGACAGGAGAACTCCACTCGCTCTGACAGGGCTCAATCATCTTGTGGTCCAACAGATAGCCAAGCTCCTTCTGGATGAGAGGAACTTTCACTGGGTTCACACGGTAAGGAGGCAGTTTAATTGGCTTGGCATCTCCAACATCGACATCATGCATCAACACAGTGGTTCTTCCTGGAGTGGAACAGAACACTTGCGGGTACTCCTGCAGTAATGCCGAAAACTCCTGCCTTTCCTCGGGAGCTAGATGAGAAAGCTTAGTCTGGAGATCATTCATGATATCAGGATTCTTCCCCAAACTATCACTTAGGCTCATACTGCATGGGAGAACTTCACTTGCAGACTCGGGTGGAACAGCTACAGTGCAGACTGGGTTACTTTCATCCCGCCTGTGATATAACTTTACCATGTTGATGTGACAAAGTTGCTTGTTCTTTCTACGATCTGGTGTGGCGATGACATAGTTGACATCACTGAGTTTCTTCTCCACGAAATAAGGACCACTAAACTTGGCTTGAAGAGGTTGCCCATGCACCGGTAGCAGAATCAAAACATGATCTCCTGGTTGAAAGTGGCGTAACCTGGACTTCTTATCATACCAAGTCTTCATCTTCTCCTGAGCAGCTCCTAAATTCTCTCTCGCCAGCTGTAAAGCAGTGGACAACCGTTCTTTGAACTTCATCACATACTCCAGCAGGTTGACGTCATCTTTCTCCGACAGCCAGCATTCCTTGAGTAGCTTAAGGGGTCCTCTTACTTCATGGCCAAACAGTAGTTCAAAGGGTGAGAAGCCCCGTGATTCATTTGGAGATTCTCTTGCGGCAAATACAACGAATGGAAGACCTTTATCCCAGTCTTTCTGATGTTCCAAACAGTATTTCCTGAGCATCGATTTGATTGTTTGATGATATCTCTCCAACGCTCCTTGGGTCAGGGGATGGTAAGCTGAAGACGTGATCTGGGTGATGCCCAACTCTTTCAGAGACTGCTTGAAAACATTTGACATGAAATTACTTCCCGGTCTGACTGTACCTCCTTGGGCAGACCAAACTTGGTGAAGAACCCCAGCATTTCCTTAACCACGTTCTTTGCTGAGATATTTCTAAGTGGAATGGCTTCAGGATAACGAGTAGCCATATCAATCAGGGTCAACACATAGGAGAATCCTGAAGAAGTCTTAGGAAGAGGGCCCACAATATCCACCAACACACGGGTGAATGGCGCCTCAAAAGGAGGAATGGGAACTAGAGGTGCAACCTTTTCGGTCTGATTACACTTCCCCACAACTTGACAGGTGTGACAAGACTTACAATACCAGGAAACATCTCTGAAGATACCTGGCCAGTAAAAGTGTTTCAAAATGCGTGCCACAGTCTTCCTCACTCCAAGGTGTCCTGCCAAACTGGAATCATGAGCCACTCTAATGATATCCTGCCTACAAACACGAGAGATTACAATTTGATGTACAACCTCCCATTCACAGTCGGCTGATGCTGTTGGGGGTCTCCACTTCCTCATAAGTACTCCTGTCTTTCTATAATAACAAGTAGAAGCACCAGCTGACTCTTCCTCACTGCAAGCAGAGTTAGCTAGACCTTTCAACTCAGGGTCAGCAACCTGCAATTCAACCAACTCTTGACGAGACAAATTATCAACACTACGGGGTACTGCCTCATCTGGTGAGTGGTCCAAATTAGCAAGAAAAGTGTCAGCTAGGATAACATCATCATCATTATCCTCTAAGTCACCAGTAACTTTAGACTTAGCCCTAGTGACAGCACATGCAGAGAACACATCAGGCACATCACAATCCTGGGTCGCAGTCACTGGTTCACTAGACAACTGAGGAGCTGGACACACTTGACTTCCACCAATATCATTTCCAAGTAAGAAAGTTACACCCGACATTGGGAGTGTCTCAACCAACCCAACCATAACGGAACCATTAACAAAACCAGACTCTAAATTCACTTTGCACAGAGGGAAAGAGAAGTAATTATTCCCTACACCTTTTAAGATTACAGTTTCATCAGAGGAATTAACATTAGAGCCTAGAACACTGGTCAGTATAAGGGATTGGCAAGCACCTGTATCACGATATATTTTAACTGATTTCCTGTCATTACTGTCCAGAGGACTGACAAAACCATCAGACAGGAAATTAGCACATGAACTCTTGAGAGTGTCACCCACGTTACTGCTCAAAAGAGGAGCTTCATCATGAGAATTTAATTTGCCCCTCAGAGCAGGTTCAGCTAACTCGGTTAAAGAATTCTGGGAACTCTCAAGGGTGGACACTAGACCAATTGACTGAATATTTAAAGACTCCTTTTTGTTCACATCACGCTGTCTCCTGAAACATTTCTTCGTATTATGACCAAGCTTACTACAATAAGTACATTTACTTTTCTGAAATCTAGAGGTGGAGCTGGTATTTACTTCCTGAGAAACATCATCTTTATTCTCTTTCCTGTTACTTGTACTGTGAGTAGAGGCAACGTACTTACTCTCAGCTTTCTTTTTGACTTTGGAATATCTCTTGTGAGTGAGAACTATCAGCTAAAACTGCAGTATCAGACAAATTATCTATTCTTTTCTCATCTAGATATAGGCTTACATCTTTATTAATACACCCTTTGAAGTCCTCCAGCAAAATCATCTGCTTAAATGTATCAAAATCAGAATTTACATTCTTAGAATTTAACCACTGCTCTAACAGATCTTCTTTGATTTTTGCATACTCAACATGAGATTGCTTATCTTGCTTATAAGTTGTCCTAAATTTTACTCTATAGGCTTCAGGAACAAGCTCATAGGCCTTAAGAATCAAGCTCTTAACTACATCATAATTTTCAGATTGATCCTGAGGCAAAGATGCATAATTTACTTGAGCTTTACTGGTGAGAACACTCTGAAGGAGTACTGGCCAATACTTTTTGGGCCAATTAAAACCTGTAGCTACCCTCTCAAACAACTGAAAATACTTTGTTAAATCAGATTCATTAAAAGGAGGGACAAGTTTAACATTTTTAGCCACATCAAAATCATCAGAGCTAGATGATCCAGTTCCACCTTATTTCATGCGATACTCATGGTTTGCCTGAATCCTAGCAAGTTCAATTTGTGTCTGAGCCTGTGCCTGTGCCTCCTGAATACGAGCCTGAGACTCAGCCTCCTTAGCACGTGCCTGAAACTCAGCCTCCTTAGCACGAGCCTGAAACTCAGCCCCCTTAGCACGAGCCTCCTGCAGGGCTAGCTGAAACTTAGCTATTTCAATCTGCGTTTGCTCATCTGGAGGAGTTACATTAAACAAGCTTTTATTAATCATGGCAACAATTTGATCTTTAGAATGATGAGAGTGAACAGCAATTCCCAATTGTTGTGCAACAAGCTTAAGTTCATTCTTTGTTCTGTTTTCTACATCACACACTGTTTGCACATTTGACAAAAAATCTTTGGCTTCATCCAGAGTAGTAATAGTAGACATCATGAATATATCACAGTCACAAAATGTCAAGCAATATCCTTATGATAATATCCTGAATATCCTGATAAGGGGTCGCCAAATTTATGTTACGGAACAGAGAGCTAATGAACACTTCAAATGAGAATACTAAAATCACTACTGTCCAGCAAAGTTCCAGGTTCAAAACAAATGACTTAGGTAAAATTATAAGTTAAAGTTTAATGCTCGAACTAACAACTAAACATTCAGGACTCATAAGGATAATGTAATGGCGAAACAGGTTACATATATGGTTAACTGAAATAGCCTCTACTAACACGAAATTAGCAAGAGCAAATTTATCTAAGTCAGCCCTGATAAAATGAGAAAACCGGATAATGCTGAGTTAAAGCAAGATATAATATTATTACAGATACAAAATATTACTAATACTGGCTGACAGTATGGAACCAATAAAATCATAAAAACTTTACCAGGCTTACGAATTAACGCCTTAGGCTATACCGTACAAGAAAAATGGTAATAACACTTATACTCAAATTATACAGCAGCTAGATGGCTGGAGACTTCCTGTGCACTCACAAAAATAATAATATACTGTACAGGGAGGACAGAGATGTGAACAGAATGAGGAGTAGATATAAGTGGCCACTAATACAGAGACTGAGCTCATTATACAGGGGCCGGCAGAGCTTGATTCAACTTGTAAGAAGGACGCGCAAATGAAGGCATAGGGGACGAAGAGTTGACAATCCTGCTCTGAACAACAGAAAGAATGACTTACTCTACTATAAGGGGAGAAGGGGGAAGTGAGGTAGAACACGCAAACCTTGTCACTATGGAAGCCACGTGGCGAATCGTGAACAAACATGCAGCATACTGTACATTAGGATCATGCAAAGGATGATGCAGTCATGAACAAAACTGTATCATAAGTTAGAATTATACAAGGGATGATGAAATCATAGGCTATGTAACACCTCCCCACAAAGAAAAAGAAATTTACAAAGGAAATTTCTTATTACTCTAAAACAATCTGTCTAAAGTCTAGATAAGCAATCTGCAATAACATTTTCTTTCCCCTTGACATGTTGTATGTCTAATGAATACTCCTGAAGAAGTAGACTCCATCTTGTCAATCTCTGATTTTTATCTTTAAACTTACTAAGAAATTTCAGTGGGTTATGATCGGTATAAATGACTATGGGGTCAAAACCAGAACACAAATAAAATGAAAAATGCTGTAAACCCAATATCAAGGCCAAAAGCTCTTTCTCAATAGTTGAGTAGTTCTTTTGAGGTGGAGTGAACTTCTTATTGTAATAAGATACAGGGTGTTCAATACCCTGATCATCCTCTTGCAGCAAAACAGCCCCAGCTCCTGTATCACTTGCGTCAACAGCCATCTTAAAAGTCTTAGCAAAATTTGAAGTAGCGAGCATTGGCTGACTTAATAGGATAGCTTTAAGTTTACTGAAAGAGGATTCACAGTTATCGGTCCAGACAAATTTAACTCCCTTTTTCAGTAGGTCTGTAAGTGGTGATACAAGAATTGAAAAGTTAAGAACAAATCTCCTGTAATAATCTGCCATTCCCAAAAATCTTTGTAGCTCTTTCCTACTTTTAGGTCTGGGAAGATCACTTATAACCTGAACCTTAGCTCCTGGTGGTCCAACCTGTCCATCACCAATTACATACCCAAGGTACTGAACTTTAGCTTGACCAAACTCACACTTTGATAAATTAGCTACAAGATTAGCCTGAACCAAACGCTCAAGAAATTTACTGACATGGCATAGGTGATCTTTCCAGTTGTCACTGAAGATTAATACATCATCAATATAAACAACACACCCTGCCAAACCCTCTGCTACAACATTCATGAGCTTCTGAAAAGTGGCTGGTGAATTCTTCATACCATACGGCATTACAGAACATGCAAAAGTCTTTCCTAGTGTTACAAAACATGAGATCTCTCTAGCACGTTCAGTCATAGGTACTTGACAGTATCCCTTTAACAAATCAAACTTACTTAAGTACCTAGCCTTTCAGATCTTGTATATGCAATCTTCCACGCGAGGGAGAGGGTAAGTGTCTGTTTTGGTTATCTGATTAACACGTCTGTAGTCGATGCAAAGCCGCTGTAACCCTCCTGGCTTAGGGACTAGAGTGACAGGAGAACTCCACTCGCTCTGACAGGGCTCAATCATCTTGTGGTCCAACAGATAGCCAAGCTCCTTCTGGATGAGAGGAACTTTCACTGGGTTCACACGGTAAGGAGGCAGTTTAATTGGCTTGGCATCTCCAACATCGACATCATGCATCAACACAGTGGTTCTTCCTGGAGTGGAACAGAACACTTGCGGGTACTCCTGCAGTAATGCCGAAAACTCCTGCCTTTCCTCGGGAGCTAGATGAGAAAGCTTAGTCTGGAGATCATTCATGATATCAGGATTCTTCCCCAAACTATCACTTAGGCTCATACTGCATGGGAGAACTTCACTTGCAGACTCGGGTGGAACAGCTACAGTGCAGACTGGGTTACTTTCATCCCGCCTGTGATATAACTTTACCATGTTGATGTGACAAAGTTGCTTGTTCTTTCTACGATCTGGTGTGGCGATGACATAGTTGACATCACTGAGTTTCTTCTCCACGAAATAAGGACCACTAAACTTGGCTTGAAGAGGTTGCCCATGCACCGGTAGCAGAATCAAAACATGATCTCCTGGTTGAAAGTGGCGTAACCTGGACTTCTTATCATACCAAGTCTTCATCTTCTCCTGAGCAGCTCCTAAATTCTCTCTCGCCAGCTGTAAAGCAGTGGACAGCCGTTCTTTGAACTTCATCACATACTCCAGCAGGTTGACGTCATCTTTCTCCGACAGCCAGCATTCCTTGAGTAGCTTAAGGGGTCCTCTTACTTCATGGCCAAACAGTAGTTCAAAGGGTGTGAAGCCCAGTGATTCATTTGGAGATTCTCTTGCGGCAAATACAACGAATGGAAGACCTTTATCCCAGTCTTTCTGATGTTCCAAACAGTATTTCCTGAGCATCGATTTGATTGTTTGATGATATCTCTCCAACGCTCCTTGGGTCAGGGGATGGTAAGCTGAAGACGTGATCTGGGTGATGCCCAACTCTTTCAGAGACTGCTTGAAAACATTTGACATGAAATTACTTCCCCGGTCTGACTGTACCTCCTTGGGCAGACCAAACTTGGTGAAGAACCCCAGCATTTCCTTAACCACGTTCTTTGCTGAGATATTTCTAAGTGGAATGGCTTCAGGATAACGAGTAGCCATATCAATCAGGGTCAACACATAGGAGAATCCTGAAGAAGTCTTAGGAAGAGGGCCCACAATATCCACCAACACACGGGTGAATGGCGCCTCAAAAGGAGGAATGGGAACTAGAGGTGCAACCTTTTTGGTCTGATTACACTTCCCCACAACTTGACAGGTGTGACAAGACTTACAATACCAGGAAACATCTCTGAAGATACCTGGCCAGTAAAAGTGTTTCAAAATGCGTGCCACAGTCTTCCTCACTCCAAGGTGTCCTGCCAAACTGGAATCATGAGTCACTCTAATGATATCCTGCCTACAAACACGAGGGATTACAATTTGATGTACAACCTCCCATTCACAGTCGGCTGATGCTGTTGGGGGTCTCCACTTCCTCATAAGTACTCCTGTCTTTCTATAATAACAAGTAGAAGCACCAGCTGACTCTCCCTCACTGCAAGCAGAGTTAGCTAGACCTTTCAACTCAGGGTCAGCAACCTGCAATTCAACCAACTCTTGACGAGACAAATTATCAACACTACGGGGTACTGCCTCATCTGGTGAGTGGTCCAAATTAGCAAGAAAAGTGTCAGCTAGGATAACATCATCATCATTATCCTCTAAGTCACCAGTAACTTTAGACTTAGCCCTAGTGACAGCACATGCAGAGAACACATCAGGCACATCACAATCCTGGGTCGCAGTCACTGGTTCACTAGACAACTGAGGAGCTGGACACACTTGACTTCCACCAATATCATTTCCAAGTAAGAAAGTTACACCCGACATTGGGAGTGTCTCAACCAACCCAACCATAACGGAACCATTAGCAAAACCAGACTCTAAATTCACTTTGCACAGAGGGAAAGAGAAGTAATTATTCCCTACACCTTTTAAGATTACAGTTTCATCAGAGGAATTAACATTAGAGCCTAGAACACTGGTCAGTATAAGGGATTGGCAAGCACCTGTATCACGATATATTTTAACTGATTTCCTGTCATTACTGTCCAGAGGACTGACAAAACCATCAGACAGGAAATTAGCACATGAACTCGTGAGAGTGTCACCCACGTTACTGCTCAAAAGAGGAGCTTCATCATGAGAATTTAATTTGCCCCTCAAAGCAGGTTCAGCTAACTCGGTTAAAGAATTCTGGGAACTCTCAAGGGTGGACACTAGACCAATTGACTGAATATTTAAAGACTCCTTTTTGTTCACATCACGCTGTCTCCTGAAACATTTCTTCGTATTATGACCAAGCTTACTACAATAAGTACATTTACTTTTCTGAAATCTAGAGGTGGAGCTGGTATTTACTTCCTGAGAAACATCATCTTTATTCTCTTTCCTGTTACTTGTACTGTGAGTAGAGGCAACGTACTTACTCTCAGCTTTCTTTTTGACTTTAGAATATCTCTTGTGAGTGAGAACTATCAGCTAAAACTGCAGTATCAGACAAATTATCTATTCTTTTCTCATCAAGATATAGGCTTACATCTTTATTAATACACCCTTTGAAGTCCTCCAGCAAAATCATCTGCTTAAATGTATCAAAATCAGAATTTACATTCTTAGAATTTAACCACTGCTCTAACAGATCTTCTTTGATTTTTGCATACTCAACATGAGATTGCTTATCTTGCTTATAAGTTGTCCTAAATTTTACTCTATAGGCTTCAGGAACAAGCTCATAGGCCTTAAGAATCAAGCTCTTAACTACATCATAATTTTCAGATTGATCCTGAGGCAAAGATGCATAATTTACTTGAGCTTTACTGGTGAGAACACTCTGAAGGAGTACTGGCCAATACTTTTTGGGCCAATTAAAACCTGTAGCTACCCTCTCAAACAACTGAAAATACTTTGTTAAATCAGATTCATTAAAAGGAGGGACAAGTTTAACATTTTTAGCCACATCAAAATCATCAGAGCTAGATGATCCAGTTCCACCTTATTTCATGCGATACTCATGGTTTGCCTGAATCCTAGCAAGTTCAATTTGTGTCTGAGCCTGTGCCTGTGCCTCCTGAATACGAGCCTGAGACTCAGCCTCCTTAGCACGTGCCTGAAACTCAGCCTCCTTAGCACGAGCCTGAAACTCAGCCCCCTTAGCACGAGCCTCCTGCAGGGCTAGCTGAAACTTAGCTATTTCAATCTGCGTTTGCTCATCTGGAGGAGTTACATTAAACAAGCTTTTATTAATCATGGCAACAATTTGATCTTTAGAATGATGAGAGTGAACAGCAATTCCCAATTGTTGTGCAACAAGCTTAAGTTCATTCTTTGTTCTGTTTTCTACATCACACACTGTTTGCACATTTGACAAAAAATCTTTGGCTTCATCCAGAGTAGTAATAGTAGACATCATGAATATATCACAGTCACAAAATGTCAAGCAATATCCTTATGATAATATCCTGAATATCCTGATAAGGGGTCGCCAAATTTATGTTACGGAACAGAGAGCTAATGAACACTTCAAATGAGAATACTAAAATCACTACTGTCCAGCAAAGTTCCAGGTTCAGAACAAATGACTTAGGTAAAATTATAAGTTAAAGTTTAATGCTCGAACTAACAACTAAACATTCAGGACTCATAAGGATAATGTAATGGCGAAACAGGTTACATATATTGTTAACTGAAATAGCCTCTACTAACACGAAATTAGCAAGAGCAAATTTATCTAAGTCAGCCCTGATAAAATGAGAAAACCGGATAATGCTGAGTTAAAGCAAGATATAATATTATTACAGATACAAAATATTACTAATACTGGCTGACAGTATGGAACCAATAAAATCATAAAAACTATACCAGGCTTACGAATTAACGCCTTAGGCTATACCGTACAAGAAAAATGGTAATAACACTTATACTCAAATTATACAGCAGCTAGATGGCTGGAGACTTCCTGTGCACTCACAAAAATAATAATATACTGTACAGGGGAGGACAGAGATGTGAACAGAATGAGGAGTAGATATAAGTGGCCACTAATGCAGAGACTGAGCTCATTATATAGGGGCCGGCAGAGCTCGATTCAACTTGTAAGAAGGACGCGCAAATGAAGGCATAGGGGACGAAGAGTTGACAATCCTGCTCTGAACAACAGAAAGAACGACTTACTCTACTATGAGGGGGAGAAGGGAGGAGTGAGGTAGAACATGCAAGCCTGGTCACTATGGAAGCCACGTGGCGAATCGTGAACAAACATGCAGCATACTGTACATTAGGATCATACAAAGGATGATGGAATCATGAACAAAACTGTATCATAAGTTAGAATTATACAAGGGATGATGCAATTATAGGCTATGTAACACAGTACATCCAAAATAGTGGTAGGTGGTGGCGATCATCATCCACTCACTTGATGTAGTGCTGCCTACTTCTTCCTTACCCTTTATCATTCTTTCTCTGTGCCTACCCTCCTTTCTTCCTATTTCTCCCATCTTTCCTCTCACTTCTTATTGCTTTTCTTTCCATTACAGGTGGCTTTACATTGAGTGACAAGCCAAATGGTTTCCTGTAAACCAAGAAACCATTTACAACTGTGGGTGGTAACCATATAACCAAACCATACGTGCTCCCTACGTGTCAACAAGTGGGTTGGTGGACGGTTAGTGCCCCTCCCTGTAAAACAAATAACTCGGAGTCAAATGGCCACCCCTTACGGGCTTATGGCGTCTGGCAATAGATAGATAGATAGACATCCAAAATACACCAGCCAATCCATTGAACTAATTGTTTTGTAAATGTAAGGAAAGAATTAAAATTTGAGCCGGGACTAAACGCTATTCATAAACCCCCTGCAGTTTGAAAAAAGATTGGTTAAGCTAGCTGACCCTTTCTGTCCAATGACATATTTTTCTTGATAGTTCGGCTACCACCAGACGATTTCGTTCAGACTCAGAGAGATCTCTTGCACTGCAGGGGTTAATGAATCCAATACGTCACCTTTTCAGCTGGATGGGTTCTACTAAGCTGAATACAAGTGTTTGGTGACAAAATGCATAAAACAAGAATGATGGTAACGTGCTCAGTGGGTTACAATGGTTTTCAGGTGGAATGAAAAAGCTAAAGAATGACGCCATCTTACTGAGGAGGTTAGCCTTTTTGACCCCCATTTTTTTTTTCAACCACATTCTCGCTATTACTAGATTTTTTTTTTTTTTTTTAGGATAAACTGTTCCTGATTTAGGGGCTATATACAGTCATCATTAACCCATTCATCATCAGTCTCATGGGTACTGAGAAATAATCGCTTCATGGCAGCAACGATAAACTAATAAGAGACTTCATGGCGAAGAGGCATCCCTTCAGCCCGAGGACACCCTTTGTATTATATTTTCACGACATCCAGACAATTGTTTTTAAAACAGACTCTCCAAACTAGCAGCGCTGCATAGTCTTGTGCAGGTTTCTTCCATCAACTGAAAAACGCACCCTGCAGTGAACATTACATTACATGCTATCGAAGCGAGAACCCCATTCTATATGGTGACGTCTTTCTTGGTAAATTATTACTCCCAGTTGTTAGCTTAAAAGAAACCTTTTGAACAGAAGGAATTACACTCTTATTCAGTCCCTTCACAAATACAGCTACTTCCTGTAGCTGAAGAAAGTTGTGGCTGCAGGAATAAACTAATGAAGTAATTGCCTTAGAAGAGCATTAGCTCTTATGCTCGTATTCTCGTCGGTTAAGGAAGCCATCTAACACCTCTTATTACCCTCGCCAAGGAGTTTACGTTTTTCCGGCGTTCGTTTGTTTGTCTGTTAGCAGGATTACTCAAAAAGTTATGAACGGATAGTGCTGATTTTTTTTTTTTTTTTTTGAGGGGTAGTGTATGGCCCAAGAAACAATCCAATAGATTTTTGTGGTATTTCAGATCATTATTCGGATCCAGGAGTATTTTAAAAGATTCTCTTCCATTGCAGTATAGTGGCAATTTCACCACTTTTGCTTCTAACTCGATAAATAAATGCCAACAATGCTTGCACAAAAATTACAAGATAACATCACCATAAGACCTACCACATAACCGTGGCGGAGGTTTGCAATCTCGGATTGCTCGTGTGTTTTTTTTTTTGTGTGTGTGTGTGCAAGGAAGAAGGAAACACTGACCACGAACCCGCAAACCTTTCCTCCCAGAAAAAAAAAAAAAAAAAAAGCCAAACTTAGTGACTTGTTCCTGGATATGGGTGGGTAATATCATTTTGTTCGTTATTTATACAGAGTATGTCGATGCTGAAACGTTTTATGTACCACAACACAGAACACTGTAAGGTGTAATAAGCAATTGTATTTTGTTTGAGAAAAAGTGTTAAGGAGCTTCCTTAACCGACGTGAATACCGGCCTTAGTATAGTAATATTTGCCACATCCAGAAGCTATTATTCAACTCAAGAGAAACATATCAAAATAGTGGGGTTAGTCATAACCCTTAACAACCAGTTCACGACTCATGTCCAAAAATAATACTGAATAGAATGGATGAAGGATTTCGGCGACCTAGTTTTCAGTTTTGTTATTGCTTTCACCCCTTGACTTTACTTTTGACTACTTTCTGAACTGGAAGTCAGACACAGCGTTTGCTATCCTACTTCAGTATCAGAGTTCATTATAGGACTGAATATAATCATCTCAAAAGAGCATAATTAATATTGAAAAAAAAGTCCTTGCAACGATTTTTAATTTTGATATAGTATTGCAGGCCGGGCGGGTACTCAAGAGAAATTTTCCACTAAGGCCAACATAACTGTCTGGCGGAAGAAAGAATAAAATATCTATAAGTTATCACAACAAAGGTGTTGTAGCAAACTTGTTTTCACTGGGCGGCGTAAGGATATTTCCACGACATTAATACTGCTGTAGTTTCATTAAATTATCTCATCCTTAGTTATGAGCTGGGACCGAGGCTCAGTGGTTACCAGACAAATCGACCATCCAGTCAGGTCAGCGGTTAAGAATCTTCGTCAGCTATGAGCAAACGTGCTATAGTAAATAAACACTGGTATTGCAGGTGTAGTATGTACGCCCACCTTCCATACAGCACTGAGGGAGCCAAGCTGGTGCAACTAGCCTCCTGGACCTCCTCTCGCGGTCTCAGTATTTGGAAAAAGCTTTTCCCAGATAAGTTTACCAAGTGAGTATTCTTATATAAATAACTACTGTACCAATAACCAGTGATGGGGACCACAAATAATTAGCTCCGGGTTCGGGATCGGTTCCCGTAACAGTATGTCTGTTCTGGATCCGATTCCGGAACCGGTTCCTAAACTGAGGAAACTCAGCTAGGAATATACAATAAGGGGATATTTTGTACAGCCAAAGAATTTCTTAAGCCGAAAAGAACATTATTATTCAGGGTATTGATATACTCACTCCACATTGTATACTTTTCTAGTTATTGTCTTATTGTATTGCAGACATATTACTGGTAAAGTACAGATTTTAGTTATGGACACACTTGAGTGTAATTTATTGAGGAAGTCAATTTCCTTCACTTGGTTTACTTTAATTACTGAACACATATTTTACGGAACTTAAAGATTTGCACTTTATATAAACATAAAGATGACAATTTTTATTTTTTAGCTTTTTCTGGCAGGTCCTCAGTAATGTAAAAAAAAACAAATGATGACAGCCGGAACCGGAAACGTCATAAATCTTCCGATTCCAGTTCCTTGTTCAGCTCTTTTAAAATATGAGTATGGGAACTGAGTAGGACAAGAGTAAAAAGCGAGGGTTGAAGTGTGTGTGTGTGTGTGTGTGTGTGTGTGTGTTTTACAAAAAGGGTAAAACATTAGCACTGCAAGGGAGGTGGTGCAGTTTGTACTGGACCAGTGACGTATGTGTCATCAAAGACTTTGTATATTCTTGTAGTGAAGTTTTGTAGATTAGTTATGTATATATTAGACTTGTGGACGAGCGGTTGTTATACTTGAGTAGTTTGTAAGTAGATAATCTTGGTTCCCTTTTGTCATACAATGACAGGAGAGGTAAAGATGAGTATGGGACTATTTTTATTTGTCTTGGAAATATTAACAAAGTCTCTCACACACGAGTGAAGTTAAGTAGAGTCCCGCCTGCTACCTACTGTCTCGTTCTCTCTCTCTCTCTCTCTCTCTCCCATGTTGCTAGGCTCGTTCTCCCTACTTCCTGCCGGTTCTATCGCCTGTCTCCTTCTGAGCTCTGCTTCCTAAATTTTGGTGAAACAGGCGTCGTGTCACGTGTGTTACACTGTGGTTGGAAAGTTCCAGAAACCTGTGTGTGAGTATGTGTGTATGTGTATGTATGGTCACGAGGCGCTGTCGTGTGCCTATAAAGCATTCCTTGAGTTAAGAGTGTGTAAGCATGTTTAACATTGCTCGATTCTCGCAGACACAATACCTTCTCATCATCTGACTTCCTGCTTCTATCTGTCTCTATATCTATCTATTTATCTATCTGTCTATTATGAATTGTAATTATAATATGGAGTCCTAACAAATGCTCGGCCACGCCGCTGAAGGTCCTCCGACAGCAATTATCATTAACATATGCTAATCTATTAGTACATAATATGGATTATAATATTGTATACATATAATATTCATAGTAAATTGCAATGATCTATTAATATTGCATTTTAAACAAGTTGTATACATATTTGAATAAATGCAATGGTTGTTGTATGACATTTTGTAAGATGTGTATGTATAACAGACATACGCATATAATTGTGCAATGGTAATACTGCTAGGTTATTACATTACATATTGAGTTATCCCTTTAGTAATGTCTAATATTTCACCTAACTTGTATGATGATACTGGTAATACAGAACTATGGTATAATTGTATGACTTATAATATTGTAGTAACATTGTGGTAATACATAATTGTAACATTTTATGAATTGTTACATAATATTGTGGTAATGCATAATTGTGTTGGCCTTATAATTGTAGTTACATTTTGTTAATGCAACTGTTACATAATTGTTTTGGCCTTATAATTGTAGTTAAAGTTACATAAAAGTTACATCTTGTTAATGCAACTGTTACATAATTGTTACATATTGTTTGTAGTTACATAATTGTAGTTAAAGTTACATAAAAGTTATATCTTCTTAATGCAACTGTTACATATTTGTTACATATTGTTTGTAGTTACATAATTGTAGTTAAAGTTACATAAGAGTTACATCTTGTTAATGCAACTGTTACATAATTGTTACATATTGTTTACAGTTACATAATTGTAGCAAGTGTAACATAATGCAATCGTTTGTCGTTACATAACTGTTACATATCGTTTGTAGTTACATAATTGTAGTTTAGTTACATAAAAGTTACATCTTGTTAATGCAACTGTTACATAATTGTTACATATTGTTTGTAGTTACATGATTGTAGTTAAAGTTACATAAAAGTTACATCTTGTTAATGAAACTGTTACATAATTGTTACATATTGTTTGTAGTTTCTGTGGTATTTTGGCATATGTAGTAACAATTACACTTATTTTCATTTGTTTGTTATGTGATCTTACTCTTTTTCTTTCTTTCTTTCTTTTTTTTTTATATGTATTGATTTTCTAGTTTGTTTTTCTTCGTTTGTCTAC
Organism: Coenobita brevimanus; assembly: GCF_032717465.1. NCBI lineage: Eukaryota > Metazoa > Arthropoda > Malacostraca > Decapoda > Coenobitidae > Coenobita > Coenobita brevimanus. The sequence continues at coordinate 22,161,472 of NC_137003.1, read as the reverse complement.
GCTTTTTCTGTGTTGTTCATGGTTGCATAATTGCTGGTTAATTCCCTTGGGACCCTTTTTTAAGGTTTAGTCTATATTGCACAGATATTACTGAAAATGATATTATATAGCCCTATATTTTGCTATTTTATATAAAAAATATATATACACTATATACAGTATCAACTATATACACTGACTTGTTGTTCACTTGTACCTATCGTGGGTAATATATGTGTCAGCACTGTGTGGAAATCATTGTCTTCACGATTGTGTTGAAGATGTTCACTCTTGCTAACGTCATTTGTGTTGGCCATTTTTTTTTTTTTCTGGTTTTCCTTGTAACTTAATTTACCTGTTTCCACAAGGTAGCTTAAATTAATAAATGTTTAATACAGTTCTTTTAATCGCTCACTGAGTAACTGTGATGGTATATTTTCTTTATTACTTTCTAGATGTAATAATGTATAGCTGTATGTATGCAACACGTATTTCATGTAGGTATAAATGGTAACACTCGTTGGTAGTAAATAAATGCTATAATAAATGAATGAATATATACAGTGTAGAATATTAATTGTTCGTGATTATTTAGTAATTGAATTATGAAGATAAATGAAGTTGGTATATGTATTTAAGTTGTAACTATACAGCAGGTTTTATATGTTTGTGCAAAATGTGTTGTCTATCACTGTGTATCGTATAAATGAAGTAACTATGTAACTCACTAATTTTTACCGTGGTGGAAATGGTGTTAGTGATGGTGCAGGTGGTGTGTTGACTGACGTGGCGTCTTTTCAGCAAGCACGTATGATGACGTAGACTTTCCACACTGGTAGCTGTGATGAATTGTAATTATAATATGGAGTTCTAACATATGTATAACATAGCTGCCTGGAAGCCCTCACCTAACAGACCATCCAAAGAGAAACTGCCCTTCATAAAATAGCATGTACCACAGATGTTTAATACCATTTGTAGTAATAGTTGAGCATTTGTTTTTAAATACATCCTCAACTCGCAGGATTTCAAATTTAATGTGCGTGTCCATCAGAATAACACAACGTACGTTTTCCATGGTAGTGCTTTGGTGGACATCTGTGCTGGTAAGGGGTTGGCAATAGCCAACACCTACTTTTGACATAAGATGATCTACCGGTATACATGGAGAGTAATGATGAGGATGGATAGTGAACTTGTTGAACGAAAGGCAATGATAGACTACGTGTGTGTGGATGAGCGAATGAGAAGACAAGTGTTGGATGCAAGAGTGTGGAGAGGGTGGGGGAATGGAGTCTCGGACCATCACTTAGTGATGGCCAAGATAGAGCTGCAAAGAAAATGGCTGAGGAGACGAAGGGGAAGACAGATGGAACAGCTCCTGTGAGAAGAGTGGAGAATTTGCAAGATAGTGAGAAAATGGCAGAGTATAAGAGCATAGTGGAAGAAAGAATGGGAAGGTATGAGTTAGAGCAGATGGAAGGGGTGGAAGACGTATGTAAGATATTTACAGAAGAGATAGGCGCGCTAGTGAGATGGTTTATGGAGTTTGGAGGAGATGCAAGGGTGTGCAAGGGACAGCATGGTGGAATGATGAGGTGAAACAAGCTGTGGAACAAAAGAAGAAGGCATATAGTGAATGGTTAGTGAGTAGGGGTAAGGGAGAAGATGAGAGAGAGAAGAGAGAGGTGTATGTGAGCAGAAGGGAGGTGAAGACACTGGTGAAGTAGAGTAAGAAGAAAATGGATGAAGAGTTTGGAAGGAATCTGAGTGTGAAATGGAGGGAAAGTAAGAAATTGTTTTGGAAGGAGGTAAAAAAATTAAGGCAGTGTTAAAGGGGAAATAGTAGGGGAGTCAAAGATAGGAATAATAGATTGCTGGTGGAGAAGAGAAATTGAGGAGATGGAAGGAGCACTTTGAGGATTTGTTGAATGTAGAGAGTGACAGCAGTGCAAGTATAAGTGGTTGGGGAATGGCTGGGAGAAGAAGAGATGAGAGGAGGGAGGAAGAGATCAGTAGGGCGGAAGTAGTGGAAGCAATGAAGAAGATCAAGTCGGGAAAGACCCCAGGAATTGTTGGAGAGTGTGGTGAAATGCTGAGGTATGGGGGTGAGATTGTTGTGGAGTGGATATGGAAGTTGTGTAGATTGGCTTGGGAAGAGGGAAGGGTTCCAGAGGACTGGAAATCAGGTATAATTGTTCCTTTATACAAAGGAAAAGGGGAGAGCGATGTGTGTGGTAACTATAGGAGTATTTTCCTTCTTAGTGTGACTGGTAAAATATATGGTAGATACTCACTGATAGGGTTAGGCATATGACAGAGGAGCTAGCTGGAGAAGAACAAGGGGAATTTAGGAAGGGAAAAAGGTGTGTAGATCAGATATTTGTTCTAAGATGATTAGTGGAGAAGTATCTACAGAAGGGAAAGAAAGTGTTTGCTGCCTTCATGGACTTGGAGAAAGCTTATGACAGAACTGATGGGCAAGGTATGTGGAAGGTATTACGAATATGTGGAGTGGATGGGAAATTGTTGAATGCTGTGAAGAGTACGTACCATGGAGCTAGGGCTACGGTGCGAGTGGATGGTGAACTGAGTGAGTTCTTTGATCTCAATGTGGGACTGAAACAGGGTTGTGTGATGTCTCCATGGCTGTTTAATATATACATGGATGGGGTTGTAAAGGAGGTGCAAGGTAGGGCAGTGGATGTGGGGGTGGCTCTAATGAATGAGGGTGAGATTTCGAAGATTCCGGTGTTGCTGTTTGCTATGATACAGTATTGTTGAGTGAAGATGAATGGGAGTTGCAAGGTTTGGTGAATGAATTTGGGACAGTGTTTAGGAGGAGGAAGCTGAACGTTAATGTAAACAAAAGTAAAGTTATGGCGTTTGAGAGGAATGAAGTCACAGAATGTACAGTGAGGTTGGATGGTGAGGATATGGAGAATGTGAGTGCATTCAAGTACTTAGGTAGTGTGATGAGTAAGGATGGAATTTTGGGGGATGAAGTGCGTGAAAGGGTACAGCAGAGAAGGAAGGTTGTTGGTACACTGAAAGCAGTGATGAGAAATAGGGAGGTGAGTAAGGAAGTTAAGAAGTCACTGCATGATAGTACTGTGATCCCTACCCTGACGCCTGGAAGCGAGGCGTGGCCCTTGCAAGAGGGGAACAAGTCAAGAGTGAGAGCAGTGGAAATGAGTTACTTGAGAGGAGCATGTGGAGTGACATGGAGGGACAGGTTGACGAATGAAGAAGTGAAGGAACGTTGTGGGGTGGATGTGGATGTGGTTGGGAAGATTAGGAGAAATACACAGAGGTGGTTTGGACATGTGGAGAGAATGGAGAATGAAAGACTAACTAAGAGGGTGTATGTAGATGAGGTGGAGGGAGGGAGAGGGAGGGGTAGACCGAGAATGAGTTGGAGGGATGGAGTTGAGAGGTATATGAGGGAGTGGGGGAGGGAAGTCAAATGGTGGGTGACAGAGCGACTTGGAGGCGTTTTGTCTGCAGCCACCCTTTGCAGGGTAGGGCGTCGGGCTATAGATAAATAGATAGACCTTTTCCAACCTACGTCGTCAGTCATGCCCGTGTATTTCGGTGAGACCCATATGATGTTGAAAGAAGGCGAGGATAGTAAAAAATACACTTATTACTAAAGATTTACTATATTCTGAACATGGGCTAAACTCGTTCTCCAACACCAGGACCCGTGTTTGTCATACATTCTCTTATTTTTCACAAGTAACACCTCATCTCCCCAAATCAGTCACAGTTGTGAAAAGTTACTCATCAGCTGTGAATAGGGGCACTGATAATAGGAGCACTCTTAACAGTTAATTGTGTCAAATCATGCTACATATAGCTAATGGGCTTTATAAGGTCAGACTGGTCCTGTGTAGATACATTGAATTAGAAATATAATTAAACATACTTATATGCATATTTTTAACTTTATGTCGGTATTTCCACAATCACCTGTACTTACTTTTGAAAATAGAATTTTAGTTGCCGATTGAGTGTTTGGAGGCTACTTTTAAATAAATGTTGTGACAGAAGGGATGTTTCTTGCTGTCTGGGACAAACTTTGGCAAACAATTGATTTATTAATTTTCGTACCTACCGCATCTTCTTTAAAATAAAAATTCTCAATTAGTTTGTGATAAGTGTGTCTGAAACGGGCAAATATATATATATATATATATATATATATATATATATATATATATATATATATATATATATATATATATATATATATATATATATATACATATATATATATATATATATATATATATATATATATATATATATATATATATATATATATATATATATATATATATATATATTCATTAATGGCGATGGCAGTAGAGGAGAAAGTTCAGTTCAGTCCATGAGATCCCATGTGACAGGTCTCAGCAGACTTGCCAAGCTGCACCTCAGCTCTCTCACTCACTCACTTATTCTTGGAAAGCACATTGCATGTGCATGCATTCGTGAATAACACATGTTGCAAGTCAAATGGTCCTAAGTATGCAGTGCACCCATCAGTATTGCACTTTTGCATTTCCTTGGTGGTTACATCTCAGTGTCACTTTTACATCTGCAGTTACAGCTTGTCTCCTCTCAGTGCTGTTACCACTCACCCCGGAAGCAAATCATTCACGTACACAAGGGCGGCAAGATGCAGTCTATATCTTTTTTGAGTTTACCCATATCGTATACATTTAAAATGTCTCTACGAGGGCGAAAATGGCATGTATGACAAATTCGAAGTTGCTGTTGATCGATTAACTTGCTCTGGTGCTTGTGAGCAACTCCCAAGTCCTTCTTGCAGCTACCCACCACTCCTAACCGATAGACCTATATGTGAAATGTCGCAAGGATTGTGAAGTTTCCTAAACATCTCTTAGGATTTATTGCAAGTTTATGAACACACACAAGAATTTGTTAGTAAACCTGAAGGACTTATGACCTTGATAAATACTGGTCCAGACCTTTTGTTGGGTGTAATGGAGCTCTCCAGTTCGCAATTGTTGGTAAAATGGTAAAACACACATCAACAAGCCTATACCAAGGTTGCGACCAAAAAGTTGAATAATAACAAAATCCAGTGTACAACTACATTATGGCAGTCAAGACTTTCATAGCACCAGCCATCCCCTTTCATTTTGGCCGTCTTTCGTTCCTGATTCATCCGCACAGTTTATTCCTTTATGTTACTGCCCCGAGATATTAAATTCCTTGTTCAGCGCTAATCTCTATATTTATTAAAACATCCCACAGAGTTGAGTTCTCTTTCATCAACCATTTTATTTCTATACATAGACTGTCAAAACATGAAACTCACAGACATCCATAAAGACTGTATTAATCTAAAAAGCTCATGTTCACTATTTACAAGCAACATATCATCTCCATACATCAGTGAGGTACTCCATTCTTCAACATTCAATACCATACTCATTCCTCTCCATAACTCTAGTGCGTAAACACCTTTGCTATCTCACTCAGTGCAGTCACTTGAATTCTTAATAAGAATGTCAATAATAATAACATCACCTTGAATCTTAACCTTCTTCATTCCCCACAACGCGTTTTTTTATTTCACTGTATCTGTATCCTGAACAAACTCTTCAACAACGGTACAGCTATTGTAGTTTGTATAATTTTCTTCGACCAATTTAATTTTATTTTTTTTTACCTATCCATTGCCGTTCTCAGAGCAAACATTTAGTTTCTTCCTGTACCAAGTCTCCGCTTGGAATCCTTCAAGCCTCCTCCATTCCTTATTCATTTTTCAGTTCTGTTCATAGGGTCTTTAACATGGGCGAACAGCTACGCAGGGGTAAATAAGGAATACAGGAGCTCCTTGAAGTATATATTGCAGGAGAGCTAAGTTGATCTTTCTATGACAGGTCCAGAATGTGTAACTACCAAGGGCAGTGGAGTATTGGAAGTTGAAAAAGAACTGAATAGCTTATAAAAAGCCATAACTAGCATTTTAGTAATTGTTTTATTTTATAATTCATAGTGAATAATTCATAGTCAATAATTCATAGTGAATACACAAAAACAAACACTGCTACATCGCAGCATAATATATAAATTTTCCTTGATACTAGATTACAAGTTCTTACAGTGGCCTTAGACAAATCGTCATAGATCGTCTCATCGAATGCTCGGGAGTAACAGAGGAAGAGATCACTTTCGATTATGCGATTAACCAGACCTGCTGCACACAAACACAGATACCATCTCCCACATTCCATTTGTGATAATGAATCTTTATGGCAAACACCTGTCCTATAAGACGCACTGATTCATCTTGCATGCCCACAATGATTACGTTAGCCCTTTTAGAACTGTTTAAAACCAAAGTAAATGACGTCACTACACAGAGGAGACAAGTCATATGGGAACGTGTGTTAGGCAAACAGTTTATTTAGCATCTGCACGGCTAAACAACACTCACCTTGTAGGAGGTAATTAATACTACATTTATATTACCAAAGCCAGTGAACTTTATTATTTTAGTATCTCAAAAAATTCTTCCAGCTTTTACGGAGCGACAGTAAACGTGACGGCGTTACCCTACGAACCCTACTGGACGACTGAGAGTGAGGGCAACACAACCAAATACTCGGGAATGGACTACAATCAGCTGGCAGCCCTAAGTGAAGTTCTTAACTTTACCATACGGGTGCTCCCATCACGCAACTGGAAAGAGGTACGCTTGTGGTATCTGCATTTTAACCCTAACCCTACTTCCCATTAAAAAATAAAATAAAAGTGGGATGAGTAAGATCCTCAAATTGAGCCCCGTCCCCCACTGATGAAGGAGCTGAGCAGGGTGCAGAAGGAGGTGAGTGCGATCCAGAAACTGAACCCTGCCTCCCACCTACATATGTGGTAAGCAGGATCTAGAAATTGAACCATTCCTCGCAATAATAAATTAAGAAGCTAGGAACCATTATTAAAAAAAAAAAAAAAAAGCCAAGTAAAATAGGACGCAAAAAACATTCATTTTTCAATTATACTTTGTATACAAGCACATCGCAGATTTCAAAATGTACTTGTTCAACCCCTGAGTGAACAAGAGAGTGATTCCATAATTTTAAACAACAAGTGATAAATATAATGTGAGTGTACGTAAACTAACCTTTTTAATTTATGGTCAAAACCCGTCTGAATGGTGAGTTAAGCCTCCCCCATTTATGCTAATAAGGGTAACACTGACATTCGGATTGAGCGTGGTAGGTAATGTTTGTAGTGACTGGTCAAATTCGAACGCACCTTAGAACAGAGGGAAAATACAGAAGGTGGGTAATTCACATTAATTTTTTGGTCCAACGACCTACCCATGTGTTCCTTTAACTGAATACTACTATCTGACATTAATTACGTGGAAAGAATACATATTTCGCTGAAATTATTAAGATCTGTGCTTGACATCTGATCACGTCATGATTTTTCATTCATGCATCCCACCATTTCTTCTACAACAGCAATTTATCATGTCATGCCGTTTCCCGTGTTCTTCATATCAGTGTATTTTGTCCCTTGCTCCGCCATGCTATGTTGCATTTCACACTCAAAATACACGATATGCAGGAAGTATAATTTCATGATTCAAAATAAAATTCAGTGGTGGAGAGCAACAGAAGCCCTAATTCGTTGACGATAACGTCTGAAGTACGCAACGAGAGTGGAGTTTGCTTAGCTTCCTCATGTTGTTATTAAATGCAGTCTGTAACATGGGAAGCTGTTGCTGTGATACCCCGGTCTGCATGAGCGAGCAGATCCATCAATCGCAAACAAACAACAGTCCTTTATTGGACCGTCCCCTGCAGGGAACCGATGTTCTTATGCGGCTAATTGCGCCTCGTCACAGTGAGGCGCTGGGATAACTGTGGAGGTTTGGCCCCTGGGTGGACGTAAAATATGCATCGTACCACCCATAACGGGGCCACCATAGTAGGCTTCACATCACACCGTTGATTGGCCATATGTTTACCACCCAGCGTTGTAAATGTTTCCTGAGTGACAGGCAGCCATTTGGCTTGTCACTCAGTGTACAACAACCTGAAGTGGAAAGAAGAGTAATAAAGTGACAGGAAGGACAGGAGAAATAGGAAGAGTGGAGGGCAGTCACAGAAAGAGAAAGTTAGACATGAAAGAAGAAGGAAGCAGCACTGCATCATGTGAATGGATGATGGACATCGCCCACAGAGAATGAAAATTAGACATGAAAGATGAAGAAAGCAGCACTGCATCGCGTGAATGGATGATGGGCATCACCTACCACCAAAGATGATATGTAAAATGATGATAAAATTATGATAAAGAAGACATCCTACAAACGTTCATTAAAATATAGCCTTTTCCTTCTATTTTGTGTTATATATAGTTTAAGCAAACGGTCTCAATCCTTTCATTGACGAGATATTGACATTAATTAATGGTGTATGCAGCCACTAAAAATAACGAAGCATAATTCTATCTTTTTCAGGTGACTGGTCAGGTGGAAACTCGGAAATCGTTCGTGGCTAGCATTGTTTACGTTATTCTGCCTAATCGTCTGGAGAGGTAAATCTTGCAGATGTTTAGTTTTCTTACGTTGCTTCTTCCGTACTTAATATCCCACGACAAAAGTGGAGAGGAGCTGCATATATTACTACATTCCTAAGATATACAGTACATGTATTTTTAAACGGCTGCAGATGTAAAGGTGTTAAAAATATAATGCCGGGTACAGAAATACAGAACACTAACTTCTTGGATCCGCCGAGAGAGTTTGTCTTTTTATTTTTACCTCCTTCAGACGATTTTTTTTTTTTTCATCTAGGAGAAGCGTCTTAGAGTCAAAGGGTTAATGGCGGCTACAACTAATCCCTCCAGTTAGAAAAGTGTTTCAAAAACTGAATAACTCGTCTGGAGATGGCTAAAACAAGGGCAGACACAAGACCCGATTAACCGCCTTGCTCATCTCCCTAAATTCATCGCTCGAGCTTGTGGCAGATTATTCGCCTACTTCCCGGGCATTCAGTCCATTATATCATCCACTTCAGTAGTTCCTCCCATATTACCCCAAACAGTCATTTTGTTAAACATCCTCCAAACTTTGTATACGGTAGTGTTTAGATTCGAGTGGTTTCAGTTAACCACATTGGGATTTTAACCCATGCTTCATAGCTAACAACACTAATCTCCCATCCACTACGGCGGAAGTGGAGACAACTAAAATAATTAATAAATTACCAGAATGGAAAGTGGAAATTTATACTTGGACGGAGATTATGCTTGCCCAAAGATTTTCATGGCCATTCATGACTCATGTATGGTTATTTGATATGAACAGCCAGCATACTAAAACACACACTGCAATCAACACCTCTACAGAGAAACCATTCCTGATCTGCTTTGTTTTACGCGTGCTTCACAAATTATCATTGAATACATGGATCCAAGTTCTTTTTTTTGTACTTTTTCTGTTTTTTATTTTTTAATTCTTTCTTCTTCATCGTTATCATCACAAACATCACCGTAATCCTATTGGTTTCCTTTATCAGTGCCATCGCCTATTCCTTCACCTCCTTTTTCTCCTCATTCTCATCATCATCATCATCATCATCATTATTCTGCTGCTGGTCTTTTTATCTTTTTCATAATTGCTATCTCCTTCTTTTCCTCCTTCTTACAGATGGGACTATACACATCCCTTCGATTTCTCGCCTTTGAGCTTTGCCATGGCCAAGCCTAAAGTGAAGCCCAGCTGGCTCAGTTTCTACTACCCTATGAGCGGCGAGGTGTGGGCGGGCATACTCATCTCCATCCTTGTCTGTACTGTGGTTATGAAGGTGAGCTCTCGATTATCATAACTCAATCCTTGTTGCACTATCAGGGACATAGGAGACCGGAGCTAGGCTGTCATTCCAAAGATACAAGACGAGAAGAACCAGTTGTTTGACCCTGAGTCAAACTATTTGGCAATAAACTCCAACCATTCATAAAATGTAAACCCTTATGACTGCATACGGTTGGAGTGCTTTAACGCACTAGACCAGCAGTTCTTGTGCTAATGTTAAATAATTTAATCCCATATGAACCCCCCCCTCCAGGCAGAAAAATGTCATCACTTTACAGTAACACCAACTCTGAAGATAAGAAAAATTTTGATAACACTAGCTTTGGTACGCGGCGTTGCCTGGACCATTAAGGCGAACACTCTAATCCTATTTGTTCTAGTTCAATCTTATTTCTGCTCCAGAACGACCATAATTTATACCTCTTATACTTTTGAAGAGAGATTATAAGAGGTCCAGGAACTTTCTATTTCAGCTTTCGCCTACTAATGCACAATATTTGTGCGCACTTGTTTACTATTACCGATGACCTCAAAAGATCTCCAATTGGTGACGTCAAATGACCTCGGCGGTCAACCTCATATAGCTTATGTCCGTACTGGAGGTTATGTGGGTCTCCATGCCAAAAACTGGGCCGCATGGGCACACGACATTGCCTCGGCCAAAAAGGCGAACACTTCTGGTGACCCTGAATGACCCAGATCTAAATTTTGATCCCCCTTAAACCATCCTTGGCTCACCCTGATTCAGAATATATATGGCTCCAGGGGTCTCTGGCCCATTGTTTGGGCGTGATTGAAGGACAAACGAACAAACAAACAAACATCGCAGCTCTTTTTTTTATATACATGTATTTTACTCTGACCGTTTTACATATTATTGGAGGCACTGGTACCAAGTGGCATTATATACACAGAACACTAGGTAACAAACTGTGGTCCGACATCTTTGATTAATAAAAGTAACTATCTTACCCATCATCATCATCATCATCATCATCATCATCATCATCATCATCATCCTTCCTTTCAACAACACATTGGGAAATGTTGAATCTATTTACAATGGAAAGGAAATAATGGCATTGGGGAACCAACAACAACATATTCAGTAAAATAGGACACAGTCACTCAGACATAATTCAAACCTCCTGAAATTTTGACTCCACTGCAAAAGCCGAGCATATAATTAAGACACCCCATCTTCACATTTATTACACAAAGCCACTTTCTTCAATTAATTGACTTGGGAAAAGAATTTTCAGACATATGTTAACTCACCCAACAACTACCCTTTCCATGACACACCAGCCTACCACACACCTTCAGTCATCTTGCCCCTCAGCTTGGTACTTTACTTACCTCTACGTCTTTTCCTATATATCTAACTTTCATACATCGTCCACGTCAATGACTTTCCTCTCCGAATGGCAAAACTCCCCCACAATATTTGTTTTTCTAACTTCCATAGCATCAACTACCACTCTGTGGTCATTTCGTAAATATACATCTTCCCACGTGTAATCGATTTCATAGGTATCAGTGTACACTGTGAGAAGTAGGTTCTGTAAATCTCTACCCCTACTCTGGCCTGGAGAGAAGTAGCAAGGTTCAGCGCTACACCAACAATGTTCCCGTATAATTTATAGATTACAGAGACTGAGAAGTGGCAAACGCACCAAAGGCCAGCAGGAGTAAGCATGGCGCTGCTGGAGTCGGTGGGCAGTCTGCTGGGCCAGGGTGTGTATGGCCGCCATTCACCGAGCCAGCCCATGCATATCGTGGTGGGTGTGTGGCTGTTCTTCGGTGTGGTAATGAGCAGTGCGTATCGAGGCAGCCTCATCGCCTCCCTCACACTCCCCAGGACGCCACCCAGACCAGAAACCCTAGAACAACTCGTCGAATCAGTGGACAGGTATGAAAGACTGGTTAACTGTAAGTGAAGTCTTTTAATGCAGCTATCTGGAGTGAACTATTATTACAACGAAAATCATAGTCATGGTTCCTTCAAACGAACTGACTTTGTGTTATATACGGATAATCTTTTTTTAGTTACATAACACAAAACTAGAGAATTCTTTATGACTGTGGACAGGTACAATGCAATGCGAATTGCATTATACCTGATGCAAAAACGAGACATCTCCGGGCTGAGGGGGTTAAAATGAGTGATATGCGAGAAGAAATTCTTTTGTCTCAGACAAGGTATTTGCATAAATGTATTAACGTCTGTCGACCGAGATCCTCTTTTAGATTTTATTCTTGCTGCTACTAGATTATCCTTCTCAGCTTAGGATGGCCGTATTGTAGTGAAAATTTTATGGTGATACAATAACCAACTCTTATTAATTCAGTTAATTTGTCCTGAGATGAATATACTCATAAACTGCATAGACAAAACAGAGATGAATATATTCATCGAGAATAATTGTAATCTTTGTGTGTGTGTGTGTGTGTGTGTGTGTGTGTGTGTGTGTGTGTGTGTGTGTGTGTGTGTGTGTGTGTGTGTGTGTGTGTTTTATTCAGGGAAAAACTTCATAGCTCTTTTTGATGCCTACCAATCCCCCTATCTGTTGTGCTCCCTCACATATCACCACTTGTACACTAATACGCCCTGTCCATATCGAATACGGTGCTAGGCGTGTCTCATTCAGGACAAAATCAGACATCTCCAAATCTGAATAAACTTGTCTGTTGAATGCAGATCCTAAAACTGAATGGAAATAACACAATACAAAAAACTCGAAGGCAACATACTTCCATAATGAGGCCTAATAAAGCTGCATTTTAGCAACTGAATATCTGACAAGATTAAAATAAAAACTGTCACATACGTCGTGTTTGTGTCTTGGAATAATTATTTCGTTTTCGATGTACAGTGCTCAAAGATCAAGATCACTGCTCAAGATCGAAATCCTGGGAGCGGCGTTATCTCACAAAGGCCTAATCAGACTCAGATAAACTTTGCACATCTAGGAATGGGAAGAAGTGCTTCGATTCTGATAAGGGACTATTAGAGGTGTCACGGGTCAAGATTAAATTAATATCGGTGTCAGACTGGCAGTGGTCTGTGCAGCACCTCTGATCTAGTAATACTGTACTTCATTTAGACCACCTTCATACTGTATCATTCAGTTTAGAGAACATGATTTGAACTGGAAGTTTTAAACAGCTTAAACTCTTTAGTTGACAGAGGTTCATACTGGTGTTAGAATAATCGTCATAAGATAATCTAGTGAAATCAAGTCAACCACCTATCCAAGGAACTGAAGTTTAAATTGCGAAGGGCACGGCATGACCCCAGGATAGTGGACGAACATTTATATAGACTGTTGCTGACCACATTGTAATATGGGATGCAGCCAGTCATATGTATTACTCGCAGGAATCATGCAAAAAAATATAAAATATATGGACATGCTTGTCGCCTTTGCAACCTAAGTTCAATCCATCTGGCAAGCGCTCTGCCTATGGCAGTTTTATCTGTTTGTTTGTCCACACGATATCTCCAAAAGTTCTCTATGAATTTCAATGAAATTTTGTGGAACGATAGGCCTTTGTCTAACTTGTACCTTTATTTCCTGCTGGATGTTTGCTCTCATTCAGCCTGTCCTAAAGAAGGATGACCATTACCAGCCCTCGAAATATCGGCCAACTGCTTTAACTTTTAAGGTTTTAAGTCTACTCTTAGTAAAGGCAAACGTTCATATCGTGCTGATCAGAGTCTTCGTTCCTCTTGACCTTAGTGGTATATTTTCCATTTGGCAGAACAGTGTAGTTTGATTTGTTAGCTTCATGATTTTGACATCGACAGAGTTCATATAAATATCCCTCAAGAGAATACTACTGTTACATATGCACAAATAAACTGGCAAAGGAGGAGCGGTAGAGAGCCGATTAGTCTGTAGCGTAAATTACTAAAATGAAAAAATTTAATTCACAATGAACTTTAAAACTGTAGGTCCAAGAGGCGATGTCACATCTTTATTAGTAGTAATTGTATAACTAACTGATTTTTTAAAAATAAAATTCGATGATAAGTTTCCTAAAAAATTACGAAACGGTTAGCCCTTTTGTGTGAAGATATGTTTGTTCATGTATACCACTGATCCCCGAAAACAGATAAATGTTGCGGCTATGGGATCGGCTCTTGGATCAACATATACCAAATCATTATTTCAAAATCACATAAGTTTTTTGGATTTAAATGGTTCAGTAAGATCTGAATCCTCTTCATAATAGGCACAATGTTCACATGCGAGCTAGCGCAGTGAACAAAGTGAGCAAGCGCTGCGAAGCTATGTTTGCTCTACGTTCATCTGAGAAATGATCGGCCATACACGGCACGGGTCAACCACAATGGTTTTCAGAGGCTCATAAAATTTCCACTGTGTGAGACGGAGAAGTGATTCTTTCAGCAGGTGCTAGATACATTCAATAAATTTTGTTTTAAACTATATATTTACTCATGAGGCCAAAGAAACCCCTTGGAATCCCAGCTTTCCAAGGGAATGTGCCGAGGGCTTCTACTGACGTGCTCCGCTTTGAAATCGAAGTAAAAAAGAATTCCTGTTGCAACGATATGATTTCTTGCAGAAAGTCTAACAATTAAATATAGGCTATTACGCTCATAATACTACATGAACGTTTTTGTATGTTTAAGGGGTGAAATCAGCAGGGGTAATCGTCCCGTTTCCGGGTTTTATCATTTCATAAAGACCCATGCGTTTACGGACGCAGTTCGTTGATACGGCAAGTCGGGAGCAGAGAACCGAACATTGCTAGTGTGATAAATGCCACGGCGCCCCGATATACACACATCCAGAGAGAAAACGGGAGAGAGAAAACGTGAGAAAGTAAACGTTTTAGCTCACTTCTGTTATTGTTCAATTGCCTTACCAGAAATGATGAAAGCTTACACAAGATGATAATTATGATGATAGACATATGAACAAACGTTTGCTCGCTTGTCACGCGCCCACAAAGCTCACTTTACTAGTAGTATGTGAGCCTAATTGTTGAAACCTCCTAGGCTGGCAAGACTTTGGATCTTAATATCTTTCTTTCACCCTCAGGGTAACCTTCGAATCCTACGGTGTATTCTACAAGGAGTTCTTCTCACACTCTGACTCCCCTGTATTAAGAGCCTTAGCAGGACTGATAGAACTGGGAGTGAAAATAATGGATGGACTTGACACTGCGTTACAAGAGAGGCAAGTATTCTCTCTCTCTCTCTCTCTCTCTCTCTCTCTCTCTCTCTCTCTCTGACGATTACTATAGTTGAGTAAGACACAACACATTTCTAGAAAAAGAGTAAAGTTTTGCTTTTCTCTCTCCCGATCTCTGTCTGAAGGAGCTAATATTCTTTCAGGACCTGCCACCTGGATAAACGTCAATATCTAGAGCTACTAATCGCTGAGCACTTCACAAGGCCAGGCAGGACAGCCTCGCTGTATGTGGGGCGAGAGAGGATATACGCCACCACTGCGGCCTGGCCTATACCTCATGATGCACCATACAAACATCCCTTTGATCGCAGTCTCATGGCAATAACGGAGGTATAATTTAGTACAGTATTCTGGGAATGAATAAGTGAGATATATTGTGGGAAGAAGAAAAGAGGGATGCATCTATGCACGGTTTGTTATGCAAAAATAATTCAACTTTGTGGAAATAACAACAGGTAAGCGTGTGAGTTATATCATGTGCAAATAAACAAACACTCTGAGATGGTTGTGTCCGAGAGGAACTAACACAGACTAAGACACTGATAAGGAGAGTGTGAGTAGGGTGGTTTGTAGGAAAAAGATAGGGAAACTGAGATCAATGTTTGCATTATGGATGACACTGTGGAATCCATATTAGAGGGGGATAGAAGGGACCACCTCGCTGCATGTGGGATGAGAGAAGATATACGCCACTACTGCTGTCCGGCTCATATCTCACAGCAAACCTTATAAGCATGCCTTTGATTGTAGTCTTTTGGCAATAACAGAGGTACGATATGTATGATGGTGTGCGAATTATGAGAAGAAAAACTGAGATGATTCTGCCATGTGGAGTTGAAGGAAAAAATAAATGTCCAAGAAGACTGATGTTATTGTTTTGGTTTGTGATAAGTAGCCGAGAGAGAGAGAGAGAGAGAGAGAGAGAGAGAGAGAGAGAGAGAGAGAGAGAGAGAGAGAGAGAATTACGTGTTTCATTATATCAGAAGTAGACTATGTGGGATCACCTAGAACTATGTGAGATAAGAGCGGATATGCACGACTATTCCAGGCTAGCACGTACGCGTGTTTTTTCTTCGGATACACTCAGTCGACATCAACCTTGGCAACGTTGGCGCGAATTCAGCGCGAAATGGTTCAGCGACGTCACGCCTTTGCTCAGGAACTGATGAACCAATTCGGCTAACCAAACCCAAAAGTCGTCTGAAAAGCCATGTTTTGACATTCAACCAACCAATACTGAATCAGCTTAAGTCCAACCTAAAGTTAACCTACCATCATCCCTTATTTTGTTTGGAGGGATGACTGAAGGTGCCATATTGAGTCTTTTCTCGAGGCACTCCATCCAACTCTGCCAGTACGACTAGATGACCAATTATACCCGGGAAATAATCGCAGAGCATACCTTACCTCACGATGCACCCTATAAACATATTTTATCCTAGTCTCATGGCCATAAAGGAGGAATAAACTATACAGCACTATGGGAGAAAGCTAGGTAGTAGGCTGATGCTGAGACTAGGTGACTTCATGAGAGTAAGGTGTTTGAAAGGAGACAGAGACAGAGATGGAGAACTATACAGTGATTACGTGTGATATTGCGGGACTAAAAATTGATGTATGAGAGCAGGATATGGTATAGGGAAGTAGGCACTGAAGTAAAAAAGTCCCTGAATGTCAGTGTTGAGATCCTCACTTTTGAACCCTGCTGAAAGCACATAAGGAATGAGAACAGTGCAACCGAGTTTTAAGAGACGTGCGTGTGAAGTTACACTGAGAGACGTAAAGGCGAATGAGGAAGAAAAGGAGGTGAGTGGTTGGAAAGCATTAGGAGAAGTATCTTGAGGTGGTTTGGCTATATGGAGAGAATGGACAATGAGAGACTGACCTGAAGAGTGTGAGTGAGGTGGAGAGAAAGTAGAAGAGGGGAACGCCGAAGAAAAGATGAAAGCACAAGTTGAAGAAGTACATGAGAGCAGGCTGTGGGTTTAAGAGAGAGCGAACTGATGGTGCAGGGCAGAGTGGCATGGAAGCGATTCATTAGTGACTACCCCTTTAGGGATTAGCCCGTCCTGCCATTCATAGGGAGATAGGCCATGTTATGGTTTAAACGACCTTGCTCAATGTGGGTAGCAAGATTATATTTTAAATGTCATTCCCTCACCCTGTAAACATACTTTTAACCGCAGTCTCATGGCGATGAACGAAGGGGTGGTGAAAACTGTTGTTGTGGGAAAAAGACACTTAGGTATGTTGGCCATGGAGTGTAAAGGGGGAGGCGGTGGCTCAGCTGGTAGAGAGGTGGCTTGCGGTCCTACCGGACCCAAGTTCAAATCCCCGCTGGGGCAGGGAACAGTTTAAGGATTTGAATTTCATTACGGTAGACTATACCGATCTACCAGAAGACCCGCCGACATGTCGTAAAAATACCCCCGCTAATACCAATACACCAGTCCTGCATGAGACATCCCTAGCATGTATTCAATATGGACGGTGGGTGTTAGCGCTGAAGTGGTGACATGTAGAGGTGTACAATATGTAGGAGGACTACTGGGCCTTGGGGGCAGGCTGAGAAGCCTATGTCCAGAGTCGAGCACATAATAAAAAAAAAAAAAGAAAATGGGCAGCGAGAGATTGCCTAAAAATTTGTAGTTGCCAGCAGGATATAGCAGTGGCCAGCATCGTAGACATGATTATAATCTGTTCCCTGTCATGAATGAACTTTTTTTTTATTTGTTTTTGCAGGACGAACAAGAGACGGGGGAAGATTTTTTTATCCTCTATTTTCATTGTCATTCCTGGAAAACAATATAGTTTTTTTCCGCATCCCTTTGTTCTTCGAGGAGAAACATCAGGGGAAACGGCAGGAAGAGAGAGAATGTTGGTGAGTCCGCGCACAACCACGTATGGCTGTACGGAAAGTCAAAAGAATGAATACAGTCCAAAATTATGGGAAAAGTAATTAAGTGTTTTGTGTTAATGAAGGTCTAGTAAAATGACAGTGTATGGAATAAACATGAATACATGACCAAGGAGACGAAGAATTTTTCACTGCATTAACAGAATTACAATAGCCATTCTTTCCTCTTCCTTCTGCCTGTGGGTGACTCTACACTGAGTGACAAGCCAAATGGTTTCCTGTACACAAAGAAATCATTTACTACGTTGTGTGGTAATCTTATAACCAAACTATGGCGCCTGTGGTTTAGTGGGTAATTATGGCGCTCCAATCGGATTGAGCCGGTGAAGGTTTATATCCAAGGGATGATTGGGGTTTATTGCTCACGTAATGCCACTCAGGGATGAGTGAGGCTGGTCACTCTCATCTTAATTGTCAGGACCAACTTGCCTAGCCCCGGGCTCCTACGCTCCTCATGGGGCAATGTAGGATTGGATGATGGATGGATGGATATGTAAGGATTATTTTCTCGTAGATGCATTAACGTAGATAGTGAAGTTAGAATGTGGTAAAGATTGAAACAAGCCAGACTGCTCTTATGTATCCCTTTTCGATTATACATAATCCAATCCACAGAAACAAAAGTTTGTGAAATTAGGGAATGATTCACTTTCCTGTTATTTCCCTATCGACCATTTTATCAAGTTATGATTTTCAGGTAGTCGCTAATATATTTTGAACAGGCATGGTTATATGGGTAGTGTGATCTCTCCTGAGTTTTCCATCTTCCCCATTTAATCCAAATTTTATTGTCCTTCAGTCACTGTAGCTAATGTATGTTCAACAGGCAGGCTTATATGGCCAATGGAGGAAAGAGATACTGGAGAGAACTGCTAAGGAGAGTCGAAAGAAGCAACAAGAGAAGTTGGCGAAGCAACTGGAGGAGGAAGATTCACTAGGAAACACAGTCACCAGAAGCCTTACCATCAGTCACATGCAGGGACCTCTCCTTCTGTTGATACTTGGACTTGCTCTTGCCACCATTACCTTTATACACGAGAAGATCCTGGCTAATGCTTCTTTTGACAGTGCGAAGCGAACCTCTGCCAACACCCCTTGAGGCTTCATGAGAGAAAATCCTTAACTGACAGTGGATAGATGATTGGTGTCTTTTGTGTGATCTTCCCATAGAGCTAAATGAACCTTGAACCATAGCCACCTCCACCTCTGTCCTCGAGTATCTTGCAGCCGGGGTCTCTGCTGTAATAACAGACCTCTTCTGTTACTCCTCAAGCCCTTGCTACCTTCACATTTGTCGCAGAGCTATTGGTAACTACATTTGTGTCTCTCTGCACTGCTACGTAAAGACTTTTGTTATGAGATTTAAAATTGTGGCCGGTGGATGAGTTCTTGGAGTCTACAGGTGATAAATAAACCTTTGCTGGGATCCCATGAGAAACTACGAAATTCACCGCTCATTGTCTAGCTGGAATGTAGATGTTTTTAGGTCAAAGTATCTTCATAATAAACACAGTGCCAGAATGTGGGTAAAATTATTTCTTGTGAACAGTTCTATCGTTATGATATCTATATTTAGATCTACCTATCTATCTATTCATCTGTTTATCTAACTGTGTATCTATCTATCTATCTATCTGTACACACACACACACACACTCACACACACACACACACACATATATATATATATATATATATATATATATATATATATACTGTAGCACTAGCCGTGTGTGTGTGTGTGTGTGTGTGTGTGTGTGTGTATTTTGGGCAGCCGAAACATTCAAATCGCACCAAAATTGGCACAAAAATCGCAAAGAATTCGCTGAAGTGAAAAAACTTGGTCCCATCACGATTGAAAAACCTTTACTATATTTAATGAGCGATTACATTTTGACCAAAAAACGCCTCTCTCGGCGCCCAGCATAGGATTTCAATAGAATTTTTTGCCCATAGCTACAGTAGCAAGAGCCCTCCGCAGGAGCAAGGGCAAGGGGCCCGAAGGGCCCACGAGCACTTGTAATATACTATGGCACTAGCCGTGTGTCTGTGTGTCTGTGTATTTTGGGTAGCTGAAACTACACATTCAAATCGCACCCAGATTGGCAAAAAAAAATTGCAAAAAAATCGCTGATGTGAAAAAACTTGATCCCATCATGATTGAAAAACTTTTACTATATTTAATGAGCGATCACATTTTGACCAAAAAACGCTGCGCCCGGAGCCAGGAATAGGATCTCGGTAGAATTTTTTGCCCAGAAGTAGAACTAAAATAAACTGTAGCAGTAGCCGTGTGACTGTATGTGTACTTCGGACTTGCGTTCGGACAATTTGAGTTCCATTCCCGAAGCTGCAAATAACACGATCAATTGGTCAGCTGCAAAAAAATCCAAGTGACAACGTTACAGTAAAACAGCATATAAACGCGAGAGTCCTCAGCAGAAGCAAGTGCGAGGGGCCTGAAGAGCCCACGAGCACTTGTGTATATATATTATATATATATATATATATATATATATATATATATATATATATATATATATATATATATATATATATATATATATATATATATATATATATATATATATATATATATATATATATATATATATATATATATATATATATATATATATATATATGCAGAGACTTCACTTCACCGTGAAGATATGTATGCAAAATAACCACAGGAGAAATGAAAGGAGCGACAGTGAGTACTTTCGTATATTACATAGACAGAGTGATACAGAAACGTAAAGGGTAGAGGTCTTTTATGCACACCCGCAGCAGGCAGTGGCACACAGAGCAATGAATGACCTGAATTTTTACCTGCGGCTTAACTTATGGTCACCTGCAGCAGGGAGTGGAACACAACAAAGGATGATCTGAATCTAAAAATGCACGTGACAAAGGAGGAGGGAGTAGGAGGGGAGGAAAGGGGAGTGGGAGGGAGGGGGAAGGGGGAGGGGAGGAGGGGAAGGGGAGTGGGGGGAGGGAGGAGGGGATAAATACTGCTGCTAAACTTAAGACCTAGAGGATTAATGCTTGGTGTGTCCCACACAGGTGTGACTACACCACCAGGAGATGACAGGGAACAATCACGTGTTAGTCTGGGGGATACTGCTTTAAAATTAATTCAGTTAACAATTTATCACACTTAAAATGAACATAGCTCATGTTTATATTCTTTTCATATGTGCCAGAAATTAGACAAGATTCTATTACATTTCGTTCATTTAAGCTTTTTGATCTTGCTAGAATCTTGGAGCCTGTCCAGTCAATATGGTGATCACTGGATGCTTTGTGCTGAAATAAACCACTACTCAGTTGGTCTGTCTTTACACTGTATTTATGTTGTGAGATTCTAGTTTCCAAATCTTTTCCAGATTGTCCTATGTAATATTTGTTACAGCTTTTACACGGGATTTTGTAAACAACGCCTGAATTACTGAAAGGGCTGTTCTTGATGAGGGTTTTTTTTTATGGTGTTCTCATATTTGAATACTACTTGTACATTGAGTTTCCTCAGTATGTGAACATCAAGAAAATTTTCATGGAAGGGAAGGACAAGGGTTCTTTGAATCTTCTGGCGATCTGTCTAATTAGTTTTCCCTTCAAGGAATCGTTTCTCTGCTGTATTGTGGCACTGAGTTAGTATGCTTTGTGGATATTTTAGCTTCTTTCCAATACTCTGAATCATTTTTAGTTCATCACCTAAAAATTCTGGGTCTGAAATTCTATATGCTCTTAGGTACATGGATATGAACACAGATCTTTTTACATTAATGTGATGGTTTGATGGTTAATGTAATAAAATAAAAAACTCCTGACGGCACCTAGCAACTTACCATCTACACTGTACATGCGCAAAGCCTTCCACAGTTTTTCTCTGTCTACTTTGTTGTATGATTTTTCCAGATCCATAAATGCCATAAACACCTCATAGTCCTTCTCACAAGCATTGTCCACTATCTGTCTTACTGCAAATATTTGATCCACACATTCTCTGTCACTCCTAAAGCCACCCTATTCATCACTCACTGGGGCTTCTGATATCTCTCTTACTTTCGCAATATAATTTCTTCCATATACCTTCCCTATAACACTTAGTAAATTTATTCCACTAAAATTCGTGCACTCACTTCGCTCACCATAATTTTTGTACAGGTGTTCAATCACAGCCCCTTTCCACTTTGCTGGCAGTTTCACTCCTCCATGCCTTCTTACATATCTTCAACAAGCACTTCATTCCGGTCTCACCACTATAGTTAATCATCTCTGCATACACCTCATCAACCCCTGCTGCTGTCCCATTTTTCAGCCGCTTCACAGCGTTCTTCACCTGTGCGAGTGTTATGTTTCCTGGCACTGCAGTCCTTCTCTGCACACCTTCAAAATCAATCATGTTTACAGCTGCACTGCTCTTTCTATTCCCATTCATCAGGATCTCAAAATATTCTTTCCATCTGGTCCTTACTTCATCCCCATGGGTTAAAAATCTACCACTTACAGTCTTCACACTTTCACATTTCTTTACACTGTCACTTCTACATTTCCGCACCTCTTTCCGGAAGAACTTCCTATTTTCAGAGTAATTTGCATTCATTTCTCTTCCTAAATCATCATTTACCTCCTTCTTTTTCCTCTTCACTAGTCTCTTTATGTGCATCTTGCTCTCAATATATTCAGTTCTTATTTCAAAAGACCCCTGTTCTGCAAACACTATAGCCACTTCTTCCTCTTTTCCTCCACTACTCTCTTAACCTCTTCATCCCACCATACTGTGCCTTTCTTCTTTGTTGTTACTCTTACCACACCACACACCGCTTTACCATTCCTAACTAAGCAATCCCTGTATGCATTCCACAGGCTGTCCAAATCCATTTCATTCCAAGTCACTGATTCCAACTCCTCTCCTACTTTGCCCCTGTATTCACCAGCCATTTCATTGATTCTCGGCTTCTCGACTTTCAAACACACACACACACACACACACACACACACACACACACACACACACACACACACACACAAACACAAAAGGTTAGGGAAATATGAGAAAAGCAAGACAAGACCTCTAAAGGTGACTTTTCAGAGTGTAAACACTGTGGAAGAGATACTAAAAAATGCAAAGAATCTTATGGAAAAAGAGGAGCTCAAAAATGTATGGATAAAAAGATGCCTAACACAAGAGGAACTGGAATTACTGAAAGAGAAAAGGGAGGAAGCAAAAACAAAAAATGAGGGAAGATCAGAGGAGGAGGAGAAGAAATTTTTTTACAAAGTAATAGGATTGCAGGTACGAAAGTGGTACACAAACAAGAGGGAATAAAAAGGAGGAAGGTAGTAGAACCATGTCATGACAAGTATATAAACAAGATGATAAAGTTGATGTACTCAAATGTGGATGGAATGGTATCTAAATTACTAGAGATGAATGATTATGTCAGAGAAAATGAACCACAAATAATATGCCAAACTGAAATAAAATTAACACCAAGGATATCCAATGACATACTAAACTTAGAGGAATACAATATATGGAGAAGAGACAGAAATTTAAAAAAAGGAGGAGGAATTATAATATTAACTAAGAAAAATCTAAAAGTCAATGAAATAAAACTAGATATACCATCACAAGTAGAACTGATTACAGTAGAGATCAACACATCTGAAGGTAAAATAATTGTAGCCAATTTGTACATGCCACCCAGATCAAACACATGGGAAAGAGATGAATATGAGGACCTGGCAGAGAGTACAATTCAGAGTTTAAGATCATTACTACATAAAATGGAAGAGAAATCAGAAAGAATTATACTAACTGGGGATTTCAATACAAATATGAATTGGAATACTCTAGATATAATTAGCCAAGAAAGCTGTTGGGACCAAAAGCTCCTGGATCTCGTACAAGAGTTCTTCCTAACGCAACATGTGAGGGAAACCACCAGAAAAAGAGGACTTGATGTACCTTCAGTGCTAGATCTAATATTTACTAGGCAAGAAAATTATATTGACAGTTTAATATATCACCCTCCACTCGGCAAAAGCGATCATGCAGTACTAAATTATAACTTCAGGATAGCATATGACATAGTAAACAGCAATGACAGTTACAAAAAGAGCCTAAACTATAAAAAGAGAAATTATCAAGACCTAAAGAAGTACTTCTTAGAAGTTGATTGGGAAAATGAGCTTAGAGGACAAGATTTAAATGCTGTATATAAAAAAATTCTGTGAATTTTATGAAATAGGAGTCCAGAAGTACATCCCACAGCACAAAGAAGCAGATAAGAAATTACAGAAATGGTTCAATACAGAATGTAAAAAGTCAAAAGAAAGAAGAGATTTGTTGTGGAATAGATACAGAAGACATAATAGTGAAAGGGCATTACAAACAGGCAAGAAACGATTATACAAGAATAAGGAGGGAAGCCCAAAAACAGTTTGAGGAGGATATAATAAATAAAAGTAGTGATCAACCAAAGCTATTTTACAGCTACATCAGAAGCAAAACCAAAGTAAAAGATATAATACAATCTATTACGGACGAGGGAATCACTTATACACAAGAGAAAGATATTTGTGAAGCACTAAATAAAAATTTCCAATTAGTTTTTACAGAATAAAAAAATTTTGAGAGGGACTATGTGGAACATGCATGTCCACACATACTGCCAGATATACAAATAGCAGAAAAAGTAATACAAGAGGAGATAAGTAGATTAGACAGAGGAAAAGCAAGTGGTCCTGATGAAATTTCATGTTGGGTATTGCGAGAATGTGCAAAGGAGTTAAGTAAACCATTATTTTTAATTTTCAAGAAATCCTTGAGTCAAGGTAAACTACATGATATTTGGAAAAAAGCAAATATTGTCCCCTTATTCAAGAAAGGAAATAGACAAAATCCACTCAACTACCGACCAGTATCACTGACCAGTGTTGTAAGCAAGGTATTAGAAAACATTATAAGAAAAGCTTGGGTAAATCATCTAGAAGAACACAGTATGATAACAGAAAGACAGTTTGGTTTCAGAAAAGGAAAATCATGTGTTACTAATCTGTTGAGCTACTATGACAGAGTAACAAACACAATACAGGAAAGGGAAGGATGGGTGGACAGTATCTAATTAGATTTCAAGAAAGCTTTTGACACAGTACCACACCAAAGACTTTTATGGAAACTGTACCATCAAGGAGGAATTAGAGGCAAACTGTTTTGTTGGATGCAAGACTTTCTCATAAAAAGAGAAATGAGAACAGTACTAAGAGGAAACTACTCATCATGGAAAGAAGTGTCTAGTGGAGTACCACAGGGTTCAGTGCTGGCACCAATCATGTTTTTAGTGTATATAAATGATATAAACAGTAACACTGGAAATGAGAGCTATCTGAATATGTTTGCAGATGATGCAAAAATACAAAGGAGAATTACTAAACACAGACTCTTGTAAAGAGCTACAAGAAGAATTAAATAAACTTCATGAATGGAATAGTACATGGCAAATGAAATTCAATGTGGACAAGTGTCATGTAATCAAGTTTGGTAAAAGTGGAAAAAGACCTGATTGGCATTATAAGTTAGGAAATAAAACTCTATACACATCAGAAAGAGAGAAAGACCTAGGTGTGATTATCAATAACAAACTATCTCCGGCTGACCACATCAGCGAGAAGGTACGGAACATGTATACACTGCTTTGCAAATTTGAGAATAGCATTCACATACATAAATGAAGACATGCTAAGAAGGATAATAACATCATTCATTAGACCAACCCTGGAATATGCATCAGTAGTCTGGAGTCCTTATCTCAATAAGCACATAGACAAGATTGAAAAAGTTCAAAGGGCCGCTACAAGATGGATACTAAGCTTAAGGGACCTAAGCTACGAAGAAAGACTAAATAAACTGAATCTACCAACACTACAGGAGAGAAGGAAAAGAGGTGACATGATAATGCTATATAAGTGCATATCAGGGAAGGAGAAAATAGACATAAATGATTACTTAACATATGGAGAAGCATCAGCAAGAGGACACTGCAAAAAACTGCATAAGAAGATAGGCGATAAAGACGTAAGGAAATTCAGTTTCCCAAACAGAGCAATTGATCAATGGAATGCACTACCGAATGAAATAGTGTGTGCCAAAACAATTCACAAATTTAAGGATATGTACGATAAATATGGTTTAAGACACGTGACAGTACGAGCTTGACTCATTCCTGTAAAGATACAATTAGGTAAGAACAATTAGGCAATTAGGTAAGAACACACACGCACGCACGCACGCACGCACACACACACACACACACACACACACACACACACACACACACACACACACACACACACACACACATAGAGAGAGAGAGAGAGAGAAAAAAAAAAGATTTCTCTCTCTCTCTCTCTCTCTCTCTGTATATATATATATATATATATATATATATATATATATATATATATATATATATATATATATATATATATATATATATATATATATCCCATTGGTACCCAGTGTCCCCAGTACTGGAAGTAACTGGGATTTTTCAAACCTTAATAAAGTAGGGAACCCCGGGTAGGGACCTAGGAGCTTCGCGACTATGAGCCGATAGGTGGAGGGCGGTACGCTTAGGATCCTCCCGGAACAGTGCCTCACCAAGCAACTCTGGGATCCAATGGTATATATATATATATATATATATATATATATATATATATATATATATATATATATATATATATATATATATATGTGTGTGTGTGTGTGAAGGTGGATGGAATATTTGGTGAGTGGGGTGTGCCTGCTGAGATAGATGAGAATGGGAGTGCGTTAGTGGACATTTGTGCTGGGAGGGGGTTGGTGATAGCCAATACCCTCTTCAGGCATAAATTGATCCACAGGTATACATGGCGAGTGATGAGAAGGGTGGGTGGTGAACTGAATGAAAGGAAGGCAATGATTGATTATGTGTGTGTGGATGAAAGGATGCGAAGATGTGTAAAGGATGCAAGAGTGTATAGAGGTTGGGAGAGTGGACTTTCTGACCACTACTTGGTGGTGGCCAGAATTAGAATGCAAGTAAGATGGAGGAATAGAAGAAGGGAAAGACGAGGGGAAGGAGTAGTTGCAAGGAGAGTGGAAAGGTTACTAGAGGATGAGAAAAAGGCAGAGTATAAGAGGGAAGTGGAGGAACGATTGAGCAAATATGAATTGGAGCAGATGGGAGACGTGGAAGGTGTGTGTAAGATATTTACAGAAGAATTATGTGCAGCATGTGATGTGGTGTGTGGAAGGAAGAGAAGACGGAGGGGGGTGCAAGGAACAGCGTGGTGGACTGAAGAGGTGAAACAGGCTGTGGCACAAAAGAAGAAAGCATACAATGAATGGATGAGAAATAGGGGCGTGGAAGAAGTTGATATGCGGAAGAAAGAGTTATATGTGGAAAGAAAGAGAGAGGTGAAAAGAGTAGTAAGAGAGAGAGTAAGAAGAAAGTGGATGACGAATTTGGAAGGAATTTGAGTGTAAAGTGGAGGGACTGTAAGAAAATGTTCTGGAGGGAAGTGAAAAGAGGAAGACAGGGTGGAAGTGAAGTTAGCAGGGGAGTGAAAGATAAAAATGGTAGATTACTATTGGAGAAGGGAGAAAAAGTGAGCAGATGGAGAGAACACTTTAAGGAATTGCTGAACGTAGAGGATGGAAGTAATGCGAGTATAAGTGGCTGGGGAATGGCTGGGAGAAGGAGGGAGGTGAGAAGACAGGAAGAAATCAGTAGGATAGAAGTTGTGGAAGCAATGAAGAAAGTTAAATCGGGGAAAGCCCCAGGAATTGATGGAGTGTGTGGTGAAATGATGAAGCATGGGGGAGAGATAGCAGTAGAATGGATGAGGAAGATGTGCAGATTGGCCTGGGAGGAAGGTAGAATCACGGAGGATTGGAAGTCAGGTATAATTATTCCCTTGTACAAAGGAAAAGGGGAAAAAGAAGTGTGTGGTAATCATAGGGGCATTTGTCTTCTTAGTATAATAGGAAAAGTGTATGGTAGGATACTTATAGACAGAGTTAGAGAAAGAACAGAGAAATTATTTGGAGAAGAACAGGGAGGCTTTAGTAAGGGAAGAGGTTGTGTAAATCAGATATTCATTCTTAGATCTTTAGTGGAAAAGTTTCTAGAGAAGGGAAAGAAGTTGTATGCAGCATTCATGGATTTGGAGAAATCATATGACAGGGTGGATAGACAAGGATTGTGGAAAGTGTTAAGAATATATGGAGTAGATGGGAAGTTGTTGAATGCTGTGAAGAGTATGTACGATGGTGCGAAGGCTGCAGTGCGTGTGGATGGTGAACTAAGTGAATTTTTCTCTTTGAAAGTTGGTTTGAAACAGGGATGTGTCATGTCTCCATGGTTGTTCAATCTGTACATGGATGGTGTAATAAAAGAGGTACAAGGTAGGGTAGTGGATGTTGGAGTGGCCCTGGTGAGAGAGGATAGTGTTTGGAAACTCCCTGTACTGTTGTTTGCAGATGATACTGTGTTGTTGAGTGAAGACGAAGGGGAGCTGGAAGGCTTGGTGAATGAGTTTGAGAGAGTGTGTAAGAAACGGAACCTAAAGATGAATGTAGGGAAGAGTAAAGTGATGGTCTTTGAGAGAGGTGAAGTTAGTGAATGTACAGCGAGGTTGAATGGTGAGGAATTGGAAAATGTGAGTACGTTTAAGTACTTGGGTAGTGTGATGAGTAAGGATGGAGGTTTGGAGGGTGAAGTGCTTGAAAGGGTACAGCAGGGAAGAAAGGTTGCTGGTTCTTTGAAAGCAGTGATAAGAAACAGGGAAGTGAGCATGGAAGTGAAAAAGTTACTACATGACAGTATTGTGATACCAACTCTAACGTACGGAAGTGAAGCTTGGACATTGTTGGAGGGAAACAAGTCAAGAGTGAGAGTAGTGGAAATGAGTTATTTAAGAGGAGCCTGTGGAGTCACGTGGAGAGACAGGCTGACGAATGAGGATATAAAGGAGCGTTGTGGTGTTGCTGTGGATGTGATAGGAAGCGTTATGAGGAACACACTGAGGTGGTTTGGCCATGTGGAGAGGATGGAGGGTGAAAGACTGACGAAGAGAGTGTATGTGAGTGAGGTGGAGGGGCGAAGAGGGAAGGGGAGGCCGAGGATGAGATGGAGGGATGGGGTGGAGAGGTATATGAGAAAGGGGGGTGTGAGCTGGGAGCAGGGCAGTGAAATGGCGGGGGACAGGGCGACTTGGAGGCGATTTGTTTGTGGCCACCCCAAACGGGATTGAGGCGTCTGGCAATAGATAGATAGATAGATACATACACACACACACACACACACACACACACACACACACACACACACACACACACACACACACACACACACACTCACACACACACACACAAACAAATAATGTCAATCAGTTGATCGACATGTTACCTACAGAAATGTTGGTCGGTGTGTGAATTTCAATGTGGAATCTCCTCACCACTGTATCAGGTTCCATTGGTATAATTTACAGTTACACTTGAATGTTTATTAATCAAGAGAGATACACTGTTACCAGGGTTATAATAATTTAGGTCAAAGCGGTATATACCCAGATGTACGGGTTCACTAGCGATGCGCAAGATTGATCTATTATGATCATGTTTGTTTCTGTATATGTATCAATATTAACAAACAATATTTTGAATGTCTGATCCACTCTTAATAAATACTGACAAATATATTCTGTATCGGTCTCGAAGTAACACACACACACACACACACACACACACACACACACACACACACACACACACACACACACACACACACACAAACTGGGGAATACCGTATGCAAGCAGAATGAGTATGTTCCCGTGATATTTGCGCCGCCGCGTTGCACTTATATACCTGTATAAAAACGGTGGTAGCTCAGCAAAAAGGCTCAGTTCTCAGATACATTCACTAGACGACTTTGTTGGGGACGAAGGTAAGAGCTGTGTATTACCTCAGTTACTTCCTTGCCATGGGGACTTTACTATTTTATTTCTGCTACCTTCTGAGGATTTTGCTGAATAGGCTAGAACCTTTCGCAATGACTGAGGGATAACGAAGGTGATAAAGAAACCTTCCAAATCGAAAAGTGTCTCATGTAAAAAATCTAAGATGATCCTTCTTGTCTATAGAAATAACATAATGAGCTCATTCTCAAGGAACATGTACTCTCTCTCTCTCTCCCTCTGTGTGTGTGTGTGTGTGTGTGTGTGTGTGTGTGTGTGTGTGTGTGTGTGTGTGTGTGTGTGTGTGTGTGTGTGTGTGTGTGTGTGTGTGTGTGTGTGTGTGTGTGTGTGTGTGTGTGTGTGTGTGTGTGTGTGTGTGTGTGATTTTACTTTGCATGGGAGACATTTTTCGAACTGGAAGGGTCAGATATAACTTTCATTATGCTTCCACTAAAGATGTGCCTAATACCATAATAAAATGTTCTGGAGTTAGCGTGAGTAAACTCTTGATATAGAAATCCCCAGCACGGGGCTCAGCTTGTTGTGTCACCCAAAAGAACAATTTTGTGTAGTGTAGTTAAGGATTTTCTCTCGATCATTACACCCTTCATCGGTGACCTTATCAGTCTTAATTCTTGTTACTAACACGCATTTTTTGAAAACTCATGTCAGACTTATAGTAGTTGGGAACTGATGAAAGCCATATATTTTTCCCCGAGTTAAAAAAAATAAAAAATCTTTTCAAAGTTGCAGTAAGTAATCTACTTGATCCAGCGATACAGTATAAAGGCTTCATCACAATAACACACACACACACACACACACACACACATATATATATATATATATAGATATATATATATATATATATATATATATATATATATATATATATATATATATATATATATATATATATATATATATATATATGTTTACTACGCGCATACGACGACAATAATATCAGATCAGACTTTGGATGCCTACGGGACTTTAGTGTGTTTTTTAGCAGCCTTACCACTACCTAGACAAATGTATTCACAAATTATATAACAGTCGGGAAATATAAAAAAAAAAGTAAGTCATCGGATGGAAAGGGTTAACACCTTCAAAGCCATGATGTATCCCTGCCAGCACCAGAGGATTTTAATCGGAACACAAGGCTCCTTATTAGTTGTTGTTGTTGAGTTGCCCTGGTCTGTTTGGCAGACCAGACCCGACAACCGTAGTCACCTGCAGTGTCATTCCGTGCTGTGAATCTATGTTCCCTTGAGGCAGATTGTGCGGGAAGTGTGTGGATGTTAGGGCTCCGGCTGGACGTAGCACATACGTCTCTCCATCTCAGCAGCAGGCTGCACATCACTCCGTTATTTGGTTGTATGGTCACTAATGAGCGTTGTTAATGGTATCCTGGGTTACACGAAACCACTAAACTGATATGTGTGGAACCACCCGAAGTGGAAGGAGGAATAATAAAAAGTATCAGAAAGACAAGGAAAAATAGAAAGAGAGAATGGTAGATGCACACAAACACACACACACACACACACACACACACACACACACACACACACACACACACACACACACACACACACACACACACACACACACACACAGAATGGTACACACACACACACACACACACACACACACAGAATGGTAGACACACACACACACACACACACACACACACACACACACACACACACACACACACACACACACACGTGGCGCGGTTGACAGAGCACTCGATTCTCAATCCAAGTGACTCAGTTCAAGTCCCGCTCAGACTTCGCTAAAATGTGTGGGTGAGGTGAGCTCTCACCTGTCAAGTGTAGCTCAAGGAGCGCTGTGGTGGAAGACCTGCAAGGGTTCGAAACTCAGCGGGGTAAAGATTAGGCGGTCTGTCCCCTAGTACCTACGCCTCACTCCAGAATGGTGAGGCTTGGCAGTGTGTCGGCGCTCCTCAGGAGCAGCCAGGGTCGACCTGTTGACCCCCTTAGGTTAGGATACTAGATTAAGGATCTATGTATTTTCAGGCATTGGATGCAATGAATAAATATACCGAAAATTATTATTACGCACCCACACACACACACACACACACACACACACACACACACACACACACACACACACACACATTGATAAGGCTGAAGTAAGTAGTAGGCAGCACCACATCAAGAAGTAGATGCTGGTCACAACCACAAATACCTGAGGTCCTAGTAGTGAAGGGGTACTGGAGTCCATATCTACTTAAAAATGTCTCTCTTGATGTGAATTAATCACGTGGGAACATGATCAGAATGCAAAATACGTCTTCGGATGTGAGGAGTTAATTCGCGTTGCCCAAGGTTGTAAGTTTCAAGTTCTTCGCCGTCTGTCATCAGATATTTTAGCAAATTTTAGGGGAGTCTTCTCGAGGTGGAGGGGTCAGATATAGCCCTTTTTAACTTCATCATTGTGTGTGGTCTTTCTTAAACTGAATAAAATCGTCTGGAAGGAGCAAGACAAAAATACGTTAGTGTAGTTATATAGATATTTCATAGGGTGAATGACTTTATCAGGTCATTTATTCCGGCATACACCACTTAATCTTGTTCTGCTGTGAGAAATACTGTGTTGCTTTTACTCTAACCTGACCTATAATTGCCATCTCACCATCTTCAATCTTGTGTTGTAACAAGAGATTAACATTATGACGTGCTCTGGAAACGACGTAGAGCCATACAGTTGTCTTTTTACTCCACTGACCGACGTGTAATATGCAGCAAAAGGACAAAAATCTGTTCCAAGTTAAAAGGATTATTGCAGTCATAGGGTTTAAAGCTATCTCGATTATTTACTTTCAGTTAAAGACACAATCACTTCACTCGACGTATTTTGTATTTTGTCCTTTCTATCTCCATTGTGTTTCTGATGGAGATTCCATTGTACGGTGAGTGGATATTGCATTCAATAACCAACTTTGTACCATAGGCTCCGTATTCTCCTCATTTAGGGAGCTCCTTAAGACTTCTTCCTTAGTGATTTAATTTTGGATGTGGGTGGTTAATATCAATTTGTACGTTATTTATAGTGAGTGTGATGGAATCTGAATGAACTGACACAGAATAGGCTAACATGGAGTAATAAGCAAAATAAATCGCGTAGAGAGAGGTGTTCGGTACCTTCCTAAACCGACGAGGATACAAACAATCTCTCTAAACTAGAGCAAAAATTATCTTATGGTTGTAAGAATGAAACAGCAAACGCCATGAGATTACAGGAAAAAGTTTTTTTTTTTTTTTTTTTTTTTACTGACCGAGCGAAATCCTAATAGACAGTGTTGATCCCATAAGTGTACACCAAGCTTCTCTCTCTCTCTCTCTCTCTCTCTCTCTCTCTCTCTCGAATCTCCTCGAGACCGACGAACGGAAATAAGTATCCTGTCCCCATTCACAAAGTCTCTCCAAAGCTAACTAGTATATTTTGTGGACAGGGATTAAAATACATTGGACGTCATCGTAGAGAAACTGTTGACTTCCAACAAACGATGGCTTCATTAGTCTCATTCCAGCAGATGATTTGGTTCAGACGAATAGACTTTGGGGCATATATGGATTACACCAGGCTGTATCTACTCCTCACGATTCACTGGTAGAGCGTTCGAATATAAATCCAATAATATAATCTTCACCTTATATAATTCTCTAGTTTGTCCTCATTTAGAGTATTGTGTCCAGTTCTGGTCACCTTATTACAAAAAAGATAATGAGAAACTTGAAAGAGTACAATGTCTGGTAACCAAAATGATACCTAGCTTGAGAGACAAACCATACGAGGAGCGTTAAGAAGCCCTGAATCTCTTCACCCTAACTAAACACAGATTACGAAGAGATTTAATTAAAGTATTTAAAATATTCAAAGGGCACGATAACATTGCTGTTGATAAATACCTCACAGTTGATCACTCGACTTATACTAGAGGCAATGGGCACAAAATAATTGGCAAACGATTCCAGTCGCCTTTTTTTTAGAGTTATTAATATATGGAACAAATTACCCTCCAATGCAGTAAATTGTGATACAGCACTAACCTTTAAAGGTCGGTTGGATAAGTATCTGTCGTCTAATCCCAGCTTAATAGGCTTTGTTTACTCCAGAATAAAACACTCGTGTATATATATATATATTTTTTTTTTCTCAGAGCCCGGATCAATTTATTAAATGCAAATATAGTATAGTATAAGCACAGACTAGGATATGCACAGACAGCCCTGAGTTAACGGTCACTGATCTGACTTTAGCGATTTTTTTTTATAACCCGACGAAGGGTTACCATCTTTAATGTGTTTGTTCTGACATGACGAAGTACTGACCTGTCTTTCGCGCGTTTATTATAACCTGAAGATGCGTTTATCTGTCGTTAGCACGTTTGTTTTAACCTGACAAGGAGTTAATCTGCCTTAGCGCGTTTGTTCTACAC
This sequence comes from Coenobita brevimanus, assembly GCF_032717465.1. NCBI lineage: Eukaryota > Metazoa > Arthropoda > Malacostraca > Decapoda > Coenobitidae > Coenobita > Coenobita brevimanus. Next base: position 22,126,999 of record NC_137003.1, on the reverse strand, counting down.
TGACGAAGATTTGGTCTGTCTTTAAAGAGTCTGTCCTAACCTGACCACAGTTCATGTGTTTTAGCGAGATTCTTCTTATTTGACGAAGATCCCTAACCCCTTGCAGGTGAGTTGGTGGACAAATGTAGATTGACTGGTGGGCTGATTTAACTATAGAGCATTTGTGATGTCTTGAAAATGATCCCTAACCCATTTCAGATTAGTTAATGGAGAACTGTAGTCTGACTTGAGGGTCGATTGGATTATAGCATATTTGTTTTCAGGTGGCGAATCTCCTTGACCATTTTTAGGTCTATTGATGGCCAGGCGTGGTCAGACTGGATGCTCAGTTTGATGATTAACCAAGGAGATTCATTCCTACTTATGGTTCATCGAATTTCATGAACCTCGACCTAATTTTAAAACTATGGTCGTAGTCCAGTTTCCTCAGGTACAAACTAACCATTGACTCTGTCACTGAAAAAGCAATATCTCAAGAACCTTATCCTCCTTTTTATCATAATATATGCAAATTATACATAATATACAAATTAGCCCACCTTTCACACTTCGTTTCACACTTAATGTTAACAAAAATTTTCATAAATGCAGTGATGTCTGAATGAGGTATGACAAACCAATCAATATAATACACATTTTACCCAAAGCAGAAAACATTTTCATCGACATGTATTTTTGCTTCATCTAGACAAAATCGGCTGAAAAGATGAGAAGCACAGGGTATTCAGGCCGCCTGGAACCCAGATCTCAAAGGTAAGTATTCTAAAGTATCCAAGCAAGTGAAAGCAAAATTTAAGGACGTCAGATCATTCACTGAAATTTTGTTTTGTTGTACGTAGAATAATAACATCAAGACTTTTACAAAGCTAACATATCAAGAAATAATTTCTATTAGACACCATTATGCCTGTAATATTTCAATGGGAATCGACGAAACTTTTAATTCTGGGATATTTGCATCGTTGTCGGAGCTGAATTTGTTAACACTGTCATGATGATCGATGTTAATTAGATACAGAATGTGTTACAAATATATCTGGAAGCCTCACATTCACAGAACGTGATATTTTCATCTTGTAGATTTTAAGGCAAAATAACTCAGGCTACGACAAAAATATTTTTTAGATTTAAGCTCTGATCTTAGTGGATTCACATGTTACCTCTACAAAACCAGTGATTTTGAGAGTGCGAGGGACAGTATGGTAGAATGAAGAGGTCAAAGGAGCTGTGGAAGGGAAGAATAAAAAGCATGGAATGTCAGGAAGGGAAGCAGAAGAATGGAGATACTGAAAGAAAGAAAAGAGTATGTTGAGAAATAGATTTTAAAAAAAAGTAAGAAAGAGTAAGAAAAGTGAAGGAGGAATTTGAAAGGAATATAACTGTAAGTGGAAGGAATGTAAGAACTGTTTTGGAAGGAGGTCAAGAAAGTAAAACAGGGAGATAAGGGAATCAACAAAGAAGTAAAAGATAACAATGTCTATGTTGAGAAGGGAGAAAGAGTAAGCAGATAAGATAATCACTTTATGGAATTTTTAAATGCAGAGAACAAAACTAGCACACGTACAAGTGTTTGGGAAATGGCTGGGAGATGATAAGATTCGAGTAGGGAGTAACAGATCAGCAGGCAGGCCGTATTTGAAGCAACGAAAAAATCAAAATGGAGAAAGGTCCAGGAATTGAAGGAATGTATAGCGAAATATTAAAAGACCAGGGAGTGATAGTGATTTAATGGATATGGAAGATACGGTACACAGACTGGTTTGGGAAGAAGGTAGGGTCTTGGGGGATTGGAAAGCAGTTATAACTGTTCCTCTGTACAAAGGGGATGGGAAAAGAGAAGTATGTGGCGATCATCGGGGGATTCACCTTCTCAGTGTAACAGAAAACCTGTGGTAGGGTACCCTACTGACGAGTGCTAAGCGATTTCGAGAAATTACCGAGGAAGTATCTGAATAAGAACAAGGGGCTTCTAGGACGGGAAGAGGTTGAGCAGATAAGATATTCGTTCTAAAATATTATATGGAAAAGTATCTAGGAAAGGGAAAGAAGCTTTATGCTGTCTTCATGGATCTGGAGAAAACATATGAGAGTATATATAAAAGACATTTGGAAAGTATCAAAAACATATTAAGTAGATGAGAAGTTGTTGAATCATGTGAAGAATATGTGTGAGGGTGCTAGAGTGCAGTGCATGTAGACAGTGAACTGAGTTCTTAAATGTTAACGTTGACTTGAAACAGGGAGGTGTCATGTATCCATGGTTGCTTAATTTATAAAACTATAAAATGATTCAAAGAAGGGCCCCTGGCAACTGGAAGGTTTCCGATAAGAGAAGGCAGAAACTGAAAACTTCCTGCACTGTTGTTTGCTGACGATACTGTACTCGTATTGTTAAGTGAAGATGAATGGTAGCTGCAAGGCTTGGTGAATGCATCTGGGAGTGTATGCGAGAAATGGAATTTAAAAATGCATGTAAATAAGAGTGATATTACGGGTTTTGAGAGAAATTTATTCTCAATATGCACAATAAGGCTGGATGGTGAAGAAATGGTGAATACGCATGCATTCAAGTTCGTAGGTAGTGTGATGAGTAGGGATGGACGTTTAGAGGGTGAAAGGCTTGAATGGGTGTAACAAGGAAGAAAGGTTGCTGATTAGCTGAAAGCAGTTTTAAGGAAGATAGAAATGATGGTAGTGAAAAAGTCACTGCATGGAAGTACTGTGATTCCACCAAAACGCACGAAAGCGAAGCTTGATTTGTGTTAGGAGGACATAAGTCACGAATCAGAGCAGTGGAACTTAATTATCTGAGAGGTGCATTTTGAGCTACATGGAGAGACAGACAGACATCTAAGGTAGCAAAGAAGTGTTGTGGTGTTGATGTGGATGTGACTGAAATCGCTAAGAAAAATACACCAATATGGTTTGGTCATGGGCAGAGGGAGGAGAATGACTGACTATGGTGGTACCAATCTTAAGTGGCGGTTTGGGTGGGGCACGAACCTCTGTACAGTGTTGCCACGTGTTCCATACCCGCTAAGTGAACGGCTCAGATATATGTAATAGGCATCACAATAAGATAAACACATAAGAATATAATGGTAACGTGTGTATTATAATATATGAAAGAACAGTAAACCGATTATGCTTAAAATATTTATACGGCAATACAGAAACGTGGCATAATTATTTTACAGTTGTGCTTAAAAAAAAAATAGTCAATTTTATTGGCTGTTACCGTATTTCTGGGGTTGGTAATAATGTCACAATTATGATTATAAGATAATATGCAGGATTATAAGCAAAAATATGCCAGTTTCTTAGTAAAAAAAATATATACATTAAACCCTCGTGAGCGGCAACACTCACACGCACCCAGTCCGACCTGGTCATCTGTGAGGGATAGAGGAATAGGCCTGTTTGGGGACACCTCTTAAAAAAAACGCGCCAAGACTTTAACCTCCTGGGTGGTGTGGAAATAAAGTCAAATTTACAATATGTACATTATAACGTAAAAGAAAATAACCAAAATGTATCCTAAAATACCACAGATGAGAGAGAGAGAGAGAGAGAGAGAGAGAGAGAGAGGGAGGGGGAAGGCAGACCAGGGGCAGTGTTGAGTGCAGCTGAGTGAAAGATGAAGGAAGGGAGGGAATGAAGGAGGGAGAGAGTGACTGAATGAAAACAAATCATGGTGCCACAATAGTGAGGTCATCTGGCGCCATATGTAAAATAATAATATTTTTAAACATAATTAGATATAATAAAAACAAAATAAAGAAATGAAAGCACAAGTTTATAAGCCACTCATAAAAGAAACAAAATTCCCAAGGGTGACGCACATCTCCCCAAGGAGAGAGAGAGAGAGAGAGAGAGAGAGAGAGAGAGAAGGCAGGCAAGAGGCAGTGTTGAGTGCATTGTCAAGCTGAGGGAAAGATGAAGGGAGGGAAGGAAGGAGGGCGAGAATGATTGAATGAAAAGGCGCCGTAACACCGAGGTCATCTGGCGCCATATATAAAACAATATAATAAAAAACAAAATAAAGAAATGAAAGCACAAGTTTATAAGACATAAAAGAAACAAAATTCCCTAGGGTGATGCACATCCCCCAAGGAGAGAGAGAGAGAGAGAGAGAGAGAGAGAGAGAGAGAGAGAGAGAGAGAGAGACATCGCGAGTATGGAAAACGTGGCAACACTGTGCAGAGGTTCGTGCCCCACCCAAACCGCCACTTTAGAATGGTACGACCATAGTAGAGTGTATATGAGTGAGTTAGAGAGAGAGAGAGATGGAGGGGTGGTCCAAGGATGAGGTAGAGGGATGGAGAGGGCAAATATGTGAGAGAGAAGGGAGTGAGTTGGATGGAGGGCAACCAAATGGCAAGAACAGGGCGATGTGGAGGCAATTTTTCTGTTACCATGCCTTTTGGGATTAAGGTATCCAGCTATAGATAGATGTTTACCATTTTGCAAAATATATTGTTTTGTCTTTATGCATAGATCTTTATACAGACAGATCGTTATAATGCTGGTGTTACATAAAAGTATTTCGTTTGACAGCAACAAGAACAGAGGCCCAATAAGTAAACCAAGATTACTGCTTTCTGAACGCTACAAGATAGTAAGGCTGTGGCTGGAAGGCATTGCAGCCCAGGATATTGCTCTCCAGACGGGTGCCAGCCTCTCAACAGTGTACCGCTGGGTCCGTCGCTGGCACAAGGGAATATCTGAGGGTGGACGGTGTGGGGAGAGGTGCCTTCCCTCTTTGGATTTCTTCAGTGCAGATACAAATATGTCGAAATTAATAACCCATTCACATCCAGACCTAATCATGGCGAGATTCACAGCCAACCCCCTACCTAATCAACACACTGTTGTTACTAGTCTTGAACAAAATAACCTTCAGTTCTGCAGGTACCCCCCAGTTTTTCCATCATGGCTATCTATGGGCAGGTGAAACTATACCATTGATCCCACTGATGGCTTAGCAGTCTGCTGGAAAAAGTAAATGTAAAACTGTACTTCACACACTTTACACAGTGGAGTGAAAGTGACGCAAGGAACGAGCAGACAATACCCACTGAATACTCAGCATAATGCGAGAAAATAGAGGAAGGCCGAAAATACTGGTACAGAAAAGCTATAGATTATGTTATTCCAATGGCCAAATAAATAGCATCAGTAGTATTTTCTTAGTCAAAAGAGTGTCTATGTACCCCATGGCTTTCAAATCCGTTTAGTATAATATCTTTATAGCGTCGGTAGGGGGGTCCATCATACACTCTCTTGATTTAGTGTTAACATCTGTCTTTCTACACCGGGTAACAAGTCAAATGTTTCCTGTAATCCAATTTGTGTGTTGAGTGGTAGTCATATAACCAAATGATCCCAGACGGCCCAGTGGGCTAAAGCACTTTAACTGTATGGGGCTCGTAAGGTTGTGAAGCTGAAGGGAAGTTAGTTTTTTTTTTCTCTCTCTCTCTCTCTCTCTCTCTCTCATCCCAAGCTGCTCAGGAAAGGGCGAGTCTGCTCACCCTGGCTCTCAGTGTTTGGCGTTAATCGCTTATCTATGGGGAAAAATGAATTACATATTAAATAAATCAAAAGGAAAAAATGTTACGTCCAAATAAATTTTTCGAAGCAACTGAAACAGTTTTTATCAGCAGTATGAAACATGTCATATATGTACTATCTCTCCGTCTCCTACAGAGGGAATATAGTATTTATGCTTCTTTTCTGGCACGGCAAGACTTAAACATCAAAATGCAGAGTTTAGCATATCATATAGGTGTATCTCCTTGTATCTGAAGTACGGTTTACTCATAAGCATTCTTGACATATATCTTCAGAACATACATAAACATAAACTACACACAAGCTTATCAACTCACATAAACACACTGGAATACTAATACCTGCTCACTGAAATTGTGATAATTGTAATTATGTAACAGTTTCTTCCTGAAAAGGAAGCTCGTCTGCTGGAAAGAAGGTCTACGTCCAACCAAAAATATGTACGTACATAATTCTGACATGTGCGTATAATTTTTCCATTTGAGTAGCTCGTGGCAGTTGAAAATAAGCACACAAACCAGATATGTATCATTTTACGAAATTTCAATTAGCACACATACATACATTACATACATACATCATATAATCCTGTGTTGCCCCATGATGAGCGTAGGAGAGGGACTAGGCAAGTTGGTTCTGACATTTAAGATGAGAGTACCCAGCCTTGCTCATCTCTGAGTGGCATTACGTGAGCAATAAACCCCAACCATTCCTTGGATATAAACCTACACAGTTCAATCAGGTTGGAGCGCCCTAATTTCCCACTGAATCTCCAGGCGCCTTATTTTGGTTATCTGGTTACACCCAGCGTAGTAAATGGTACCCTGGTGTACAGGAAACCATTTGGCGTGTCACTGAGTGAAGAGTCATCCGTAGACAGAAGGAAGAGGAAAGAAAGAAGGAAAGAAAAACATAAGAGGAAGGAAAGAATGAAGGAAGGAAGAGAGGAAAAGGCAGCCACCCGAGGGCAGCACTACGTCGAATCAGTGGATGGCGAGCGCATCCACCTACCACTAGTTAGCAATAAATAAAAGAGTAGTAACCACAGGGGTGACTGAGATAGTACCGGTTACCCCTGAAATACTTGTGGACACTGCAGTGGCCAACCCACTATTTCCGAGGGAACAGTGATCAGCAGAACCCCCAAAGGGTATTATCATTAGACCACCCCATAGATAGTCCTGGTCACCTTTGGTCACCCGTTTTAAAGCCCTTGCTAAGCTTTAATATTCCATTTCATGAACTGGAAAAGCATGTTTTTATTTTTTCCTTGAGGGACGGATAATATTTGTCAACATTAATAACGGTAGGAGAGGACGTGGAAGTTAGGAGAAAGAGTGTTTAAGTCTTGCCTGTGGAAATGAGTGACAATAATTTCAGTTTGCAGAACTACACGAATTATGGTGTCTAGTGACTAACGTGAAAACATTATAAAAACAAGGGAACAAAAGGTTGCATAAAAACAAGGGAACAGTAAGCAGCGATTTCAAGGAAATATTTAAAATACTGGCAAAATGCTGATGGAAAAATAATATAAACGTGTAAAAGAAAAAAACAGGTAGAAGTGAAAAAAGGCGTTCATCTACAAGAAAAAAAAAAAAAAAACATGGGTTATCATGTCTCAACAGTTTAAAAGTTTCCGGGTTTTCCCCGTAGTTTCAATGCTAGTACTGTATCTTTCTACGGTGTAGCCTAGAAATCTTCTAATACTGTAATAACTATAATGCCTCTAAATACATATTATGTAATTCACATTTCACACTGTCGTTTTCCTTATACTGAAATAAAGCAGTGGGGAAAGGGGGGATACACTAACTTTATTATCCCAATTACATCCACTGAAATCACCGATTTAAACATAGGCAACGTTCAGTCCACCTCACCAAGCACACAACCCCCACCTCCCTGCACACTTAACCAAGCACATAACGGCCCTCCCCGCTCGCCCTCCTCCTCCGTATAACACAAAGACATGAAAACTTAAAAGTTTCAGTAGTTTATCGATGGTAATTAGGAAATTATAAGCAGATCTGATGAAAATATGACTCATGCATTTTCTATTTAGGCAGCCATTTTTTACGATTACGTAATAGGTAGTCATGAAACTTCATACATAATTAGATATTCATATAATCATTTATCATGTACAATTTTTGCCTTGTAGATGAAATAGTTGCAAAGTTTTAATATGAAAATGCATTAAAATAATCAGTTTTATGTATTTTTGCAATTCCATAACATTATATAATCTCACGGCATTATAATTACCAAAAAGCACCAGGAGGCATTATAACATATGTTCCCGGAGAGTTTAAAGCCTGTACCTGTATTAGTTTCAGAGCGCTAGCTCGGAAAAGAATGTTTTTTCTTACTTTTTCACTACTTAAAAAAAAAAAAACACTACTTAAGACACAGCATTCTAATTATCAATAGGCACTAGTTCACTATAAGACATAACTTTGTGAAATTTCATGACTATATCATGAATACATTCTCAGTTCTGGCCCGGAAACGAAATCTCTACACCCTGTCAGCCGCCCTGCCACCCAGCTATACGGGTGGACACCTGTTGATCCAAGTGATAATAACACCTTCCTCTGACTTCGTTAGGTGGAGGTAAAAAACACTTTAGAAAGTTAATCTCAGATACTGTGAAATGTAATGAAGAAAAATTATCAAGCACAAACATAGAAAAAATGCATAATAGTTTATATATATATATATATATATATATATATATATATATATATATATATATATATTACCAGACGCATCAATCCCGTTCTGGGTTGCCACAAATAAATCGCCTCCACGTCGCCCTGTCCCCCGCCATTTCACTGCCCTGCTCCCAATGCACACCCCCATCTCTCATATACCTCTCCACCCCATCCCTCCAGCTCATCCTCGGCCTCCCCCTCCCTTTCACCCCCTCCACCTCACTCACATACACTCTCCTCGTCAGTCTTTCACTCTCCATCCTCTCCACATGGCCAAACCACCTCAGTGTATTCCTCCTAACGCTTCCTATGACATCCACACCACAACGCTCCTTTATATCCTCATTTGTCAGCCTGTCTCTCCATGTGACTCTACAGGCTCCTCTTAAATAACTCATTTCCACTGCTCTCACTCTTCACTTGTGTCCCTCCAACAATGTCCAAGCTTCACTTCCATAAGTTAGAGTTGGTATCACAATAATGTCATGTAGTAACTTTTTCACTTCCATGCTCACTTCCCTGTTTCTTATCACTGCTTTCAAGGAACCAGCAACCTTTCTTCCCTGCTGTACCATTTCAAGCACTTCACTCTCCAAACTTCTATCCTTACTCATCACACTACCCAAGTACTTAAACGTACTCAAATTTTCCAATTCCTCATCATCCAACCTCGCTGTACATTCACTGAATTCACCTCTCTCAAAGACCATCACTTTATTCTTCCCTACATTCACCTTTAGATTCCGTTTCTTACATACTCTCCCAAACTCATCCACCAAGCCTTGCAGCTCTCCTTCGTCTTTACTCAACAACACAGTATCATCTGCAAACAACAGTACAGCGAGTTTCCAAACACTATCCTCTCTCATCAGGGCCACTCCAACATCCAATACCGTACCTTGTAATCTTTTATTACCCCATCCATGAATAGATTGAACAACCATGGAGACATGACACATCCCTGTTTCAACCCAACCTTCAAAGAGAAAAATTCACTCAGTTCACCATCCACACGCACTGCAGCCTTAGCACCATCATACATACTCTTCACAGCATTCAACAACTTCCCATCTACTCCATATATTCTTAACACTTTCCACAATTCTTGTCTATCCACCCTGTCATATGCTTTCTCCAGATCCATGAAAGCCGCATACAACTTCTTTCCCTTCTCTAGAAACTTTTCCACTAAAGATCTAAGAATGCATATCAGATCCACACAACCTCTTCCCTTCCTAAAGCCTCCCTGTTCTTCTCCAACAAATTCCTCTGTTATTTCCCTAACTCTGTCAATAAGTATCCTACCATACACTTTTCCTATTATACTAAGAAGACAAATGCCCCTATGATTACCACACACTTCTTTTTCCCCTTTCCCTTTGTACAAGGGAATAATTATACCTGACTTCCACTCCTCCGGAACTCTACCTTCCTCCCAAGCCAATCTGCACATCTTCCTTATCCATTCCACTACTATCTCTCCTCCATGCTTCAACATTTCACAACACACTTCATCAATTCCTGGGGCTTTCCCCAATTTAAATTTCTTCATTGCTTCCACAACAACTATCCTCCTGATTTTTTCCTGTCTTCTCACCTCCTTCCTTCTCCCAGCCATTCCCCAGCCACTTATACTAGCATCACTTCCGTTCTGTATGTTCAACAATTCCTTTAAGTGTTCTCTCCATCTGCTCACTTTTTCTTCCTTCTCCACTAGTAATCTACCATTTTTATCTTTCACTCCTCTGCTAACTTCACATCCACCCTGTCTTACTCTCTTCACCTCTTTCCAGAACATTTTCTTACAGTCCCTCCACTTTACACTCAAATTTCTTCCAAATTCGTCATCCACTCTCTTCTTACTCTCTCTTACTAATCTTTTTACTTCTCTCTTTCTTTCTACATATAACTCTCTCTTCCGCCTCTCAACTTTTTCCACGCCCCTATTTCTCATCCATTCATTGTATGTTTTTTCTTTTATGCCACAGCCTGTCTCACCTCTTCATTCCACCACACTGTTCCTTGCACCCCCCTCCGTCTTCTCTTCATCCCACACACCACATCACATGCTCCACATATTTCTTCTGTGAATACCCTGCACACACCTTCCACGTCCCCCATCTGCTCCAATTCATATTTGCCCAATCGTTCCTCCACTTCTCTCTTATATTCTGCATTTCTCTCATCCTCTTGTAACTTTTCCACTCTCCTTGCAAATACTCCTTGTTCCCGTCCTTCCCTTCTTCTATTACTCCATCTTATTTGGATCTTGATTCTGGCCACCACCAAGTGATGGTCAGAGAGTCCACTCCCCCAACCTCTATAAGCTCTTACATCCATTACAGATCTTCGCATCCTTTCATCCACACACACATAATCAATCATTGCCTTTCTTTCATTCAGTTCACCACCCTCCCTTCTCATCACACGCCATGTATACCTGTGGATCATTTTGTGCTTGAAGAGGGTATTGGCTATCACCAACCCCCTCCCAGCACAAATGTCCACTAACGCACTGCCATTCTCATCTATCTCAGCAGGCACACCCCACTCAACAACAATATATTCCATCCACCTTCACATTCCCTACTTTACTATTCATATCACCGATCAAAAACACTCTCTCATTCCTTCCAAACTTTTCCATGCACACTTCCACATTTGTCCAGAACTCTTCTCTCACTCTGCTTGCACGATCTTGCATTGGCGCATACGTGCACACAATCGCCCATATTTGTATTCCAGCTTTCAATCTTACCCACACAATCCTTGACCCAACTGATCCATACTCTCTTATGTTCGTCTTCCATCTTTTACTCACAACTAAATATACTCCTTCTTTTGCCCTCTCATTCTCACCTACTCCTGAACATATACCCCATCCATACTCCCATTCTCTCACACTCTCAGCTCTCCATTTACTTTCAGTTATTCCGCATACATCAACTTTCGCACCCTCAAGCACCTGGACAATGTCTCTCTTTCACCTCATCATTCGCACCTCCTACATTCCATGTTCCAATTACCATGTCCTTTGTCCGGTCCTTGGTCGTCATCTTTTGGTCAGTCCTTGTCCGAGGCTTCTTGTTTGTCTTTTTAGTTAGTTGTTTTCCGGGGAGGGGCACTAACCCTCCGCCAACCCTTTTAGTCGCCTTGTACGACAAACAGGGATGCTGGGGGAGTATTCTTGAAAAAAAAAAAACCTACCCCCAGGGTATATATATATATATATATATATATATATATATATATATATATATTATTTGTTTCTGCTAGTGTACAACCCGGTGATGATGACATTGCTTGTGATGTGTCAGTAATACTTTATTAAATCTACATTTTGGAACAGTGTTTATGAGACCTGGTGGAATGTGACTACATGATGTATACCAGTACAAAAAAAAGCCGTTACACGGGAATTACGAGAGACTGGAATGGCAGTTGGAAAAAATAAGAAAGTGTATAGATATATCTACTGTGGTTGGATGAACATATAGGCTGCTGGTAACTGTAGAAGAAGCTGGAATGTTGAAGAAAAATAATAATGTTTTTACCTCCGCCTCCAAAGTTCGACGGAGGTTATGTATTAACCAGTGTCCCTTAGGTTGTTTGCAAGATAATTCACGAAGGTTGTTATCAGATTCCAATGAAATCTGGCAGGTAGATGAGCAAAGGGTCAAGGAAGGCTTGTTTAGATTCTGGAGTGTATCCGGATCTGTATGCAGGAATAGGTATTAAATTTTATTGGTTTATGGCGAAGGTACGTACTCTCTGATACTGTGTATAAGGGCAGATTGAGACCTAAAAATAACTGCCTCTGTGACACAGTAAAAATTGTCACCTGATGGGAAACAGAAATTACAGCGATTAATCATAAATTTACTGGCATTATTGGCTTTAACGGAGTTATGCGCTCTACTTGCTTTCTGATTATTATCATTATTCCTTTTATTATTATTGTTATTATTATTTTTATTATTATTATTATTATTATAATGAAAACATAAACTAAAAACCGACATCGTTCAGAGTTTCCTTTCCACAGAAAACAGCTAAAATAAAGTGAAACGACTTACGTACTGTACATTTACAAATGCTTGAACATACTGTTTCATAGGCAGAGAGAGAGAGAGAGAGAGAGAAAGCAGACCAATTTTTAAACATAAACTACCGAGAATATACTCCGGTTAACTCTTATATTTGGATGATTGACAAAAAAAAGAAAGAAAGAAAGAAAGAAAGGGTTGAGAATGTCTAGTTAAACTGCTGCGACATGCCCACCATAACAAGGCATTTTGAAAGCTGAGACTTAAGACGAAGAACAACCAGAATATTAGCAAGAGAAGAGCGACAGAGGCAACTTTGCGACAAAGAGAGGGAAGCTTAAAGGAGTCAACGGCAAGAGAGCTGTTAAGACGAAAAGCCTTTCTCCAACCTGTAATGAAGAACTGTATGTAGTGAGCCTCTCCACACGATACCTGCACTACACACAGGAGTGAGGAGGAAACTTATATGAAATGATAAGTAATATAAATATATCTTGGAATATTTATTATGACTTTAAGATAGATCCTAAGAAAAAGAATGCCAAAAACAGACGTAGATGATTGTCTATGGTGTGTTTTGTTGACAGGGATAGTCATGTGAAACAGGGTAAAAGAGATGAATGATGAAAAAACTGAATTTCAAAGCAATATTAGATCTGTTTCTTTTAACTCAGTCGAAAATACAAAGAAAACAGGGAGGCCAATGCCCTATCCCAATAGGTAAATAAAAAATTAGTAATTAAGAAATGGGGAAGAGGGATCGCTAAAAAAAAAAGTCAACAAACCAGGATGGATCACTGGAGAGCACTTACAAGGATTCAAGTAACGCTCACAATGTAAACCCACAAATCTCTTTTGACTCTGGTATAAAAAGTAAACAAACAAGAAAAGATAGCTGGAGAGAATGCAAAAACCAGCATGGAATCAAGTACAGTTAATAATGTAAACCCACAAATCCCTTTTGACACTGGTATTAATTAACAGTTTGTAAAGAGTCAAAATAGAGTTGTGGGTTTACAAGGTCAATGTTACTTGTATCCTTGCTGGTTTTGCATGCTCTCCAGCGATCCTTCCTTGTCTGTTGACTTTTTTTGTAGCTATCCCTATCACCCATTTTGAAATTACCAAGTTTTCATTTATCTAGTTTGCTCACTTTCTTATAATCCGTTCATGAATTAAACAATCAAATTCTTGCGTTCCAATTATCATTAAAGCTTTTATGTTATGACACTAAACACTTGGCATTTTCTAATAATTTCCATTGCTGTGGTGTTGTGGGTTTGCACACACTGATTGCTGGTTGGTATTTTAAATTCTGGTCTTCATTTTGTTTACTCTAGTCGTGAGGCCTCTTACAGTTGACATTGTTTCATAATATCTACATTTTGCAAATTGATTAAACAAAGATAATTTTTGAGAAGCTGCATTGAGTACAATCTGAAACACTAGATATTCTGACTGATTACAAGACAGAATCAAAATCTGCTCTTGTGTGTTTTGTACGACTATTTTGCATAATAGTGGGTATATTTTTTGTGTGAGTGAAATTGAAAATGCAGTGTTATTATACTAGTTACTGTAATTATTGATGCAGAGAGCACTTCTTGTGCCTCCCCCATGCCCTCTTAGTCCCCTTCCTTTGCCTCTTCCTCTACCCCCTCCTCTGCGACCCCCTGCAGTTGACTCGTGAGATGGTTACTCTCACGATGAATTTCAATAACGTAAAAAAAAACTTATATAAGTTTGGCGTTAGTTCACTTTAAGAAATGGTCACAATATCACAACGTGGTCACTTTCATTTAGATCACAAGGCACAAACCCGAGCTTTTCAGTTGTCTCACGTGACATCTACACACAAGCCTGCTGGGACTTCTGGGATGAACTAAAAAAAAAAAAAAAAAAAAAAAAAAAGCTAAATAAAGCCTTGAGTTGAAAATAATATGTGTAAAATCACGCCAATGCATGTTAATTATGCAAAGACCCTTTTCTGCAATGGCGCTTCATTGCCCACGTAAGTAATCTGGCTAGAGTTCTCCACTTGGTAATAATGTAGTACAATATTAAATTTTATACAGTCATGCTGCTATTAGTGCGCTCTTGATACTTAACGGCAAACCCCTACTTGAATGGCTTCTCATGTGCTTGCAATGGCGTAGAAGAATCTCTATGTAACCGGAAGGTGGATGATCATCTTTCGATTAGGTGTTTTAAAAAAGGTCATGGTCATGGCAGTGACCCATTAAGTACGACCGGCTACCGTAGTTTTTGTTCCAAAATACCAAATAGATTTTCTTGTAGACCTATGAAGCAGTAAGAATAATAATAATAATAATAATAATATGAACACACTGGCAAATTTCTAATGTACTAAAATTACTTATAGACTAGTGGAATATCTGGATAATGTGGCTGTATAAAAATCCTCAGGCATTTTAGAGTCAAAGTTGTCAAATAGGCTTTCCTAGGGTGTTTTTTTGTGCTGAATCCATTTTTGCTGTTTGCCAAGCTGTATCTCGTGCGGTTTTGCTCCTAGCGGACAAAATCCAAGATGGCCACCATTTTTCTAGAAAATGCATATTTTGAAGAATTGCTTCAAATATAAAATATATTAATGGATATAATGCATTGCACAAGCTCCTAATGTACATATTGATAATAAAATATGTGAAATGTGTCTCTTTGTGTGTAAATAAAGCATCATAAACAATGAAAATCCAAGATGGCCGCAGTTTTATTTTATTGTTGATATCTTTGCTTCCGGGAACGATGTATATGATATGTTTTTGTTTTATTCTTGTCCCTTTCTCAACATTACTCTCTGATAAGGAGGAACCAACACTGATACCAAAATATCAGGCTCAAGAAGGATTTATTGAGATGATTCATGTGGCTTTGAGCCTGAGAGGTGATATACTGGCATATCCCATGTACAAGGGATTTGTTGTCAATGAAGATGAAATGATATCCTGCGTCCCAAATAGCCTTTTTATGTTCCTTCGGTTGATGTTTGGTGGACAGAGTCTTTTGGAAGCAGACCCAGACGACGTAGCAGACGATACAAAACAGGATGACAGTCAAGCAACAGTTCTTAGTATTGCACAAGACTTGGTTTACAACGTCACTGGAGGTAAGCACTGGACTCCTAAACATCTTGGGCTTGCCAGCACTTTGCACCAGGCTACACGGTCTAGAGAACTTGTTGAACTATTTCACAAAACTGGACACATCATAAGTTACCCGAAACTACTGCAGGTTGACACATCCCTGGCTGAGAGTACACCGAAAACAATGGATGCAGAAACAGGAGCAGTGATTCCACCAAACTTTGTACCAAACAGATTCGTGCACTTCACGTGTGACAACACTGACATCAACGACCACAGTTTTGATAGTAAAGACAGCTTCCATGCCACACAGATCGCTGGATGGCAAAGAGGTCCCGAAGCGGACATAGGACTGAAGGACCTTCGACCTTCCCCAAACACAAGTCTGAAAGTTCCCGAAGTCATGGATGAACTTTCACCTGCTGCAGTGGTGACAGGAAGACTAGAACCTAGAGCAACTGAGGGTATCAACAAAGAATGGTACAATGAATCAAATGATGACAATCCATCAGCAGCTCAACCCATTGCCAAGGACATGGCCTTTTTCCTGAAACGACAAGATGTGGACATCAAGACAGGCTGGACACATTTTAACCAAAGCAACTGTAGCGCCAATCCTGAAATGACGAGTGTTGGTTACATACCAATTGTCCAGGCCCCAGCCCATAAACTTGACACTCTCCATACGGTGGTTCAGAGATGCAAACACATTGCAACACAACTTGGACAACACCATGTCGTACTTACAGTTGATGAAGTCCTTTATTGTAAGCTGATGGAGTTCAAGTGGGCAAAGGATGAATACCAGGACTTCCTGATCGTCAGAATGGGCGGGTTGCACATATCGCTGAACTTTCTGAAGGTCACTGGGAAACATGTTCAATCATCTGGTCTACTGGAGGCTTGGGTTGAAAGCAAAATCCTTGGTCCTGCTACAGCAGAACAAGTCCTCACGGGCAAAGGCAAATCATACTCCAAAGCAATGCGAGCACATAAGCTAACCATCCAGGCCATGTGGAGAATCCTGATGCCAAAACTCCTGACCTTCATCCAAAACGAAGCACAAGGGCTGAGGGCTGAAATAGAGGCAAAAGCAAACAGCGAAGACATTGAAGAACTGTTATTGCATCACTGGCGCCAACGCTGATGTCCCTACCCTCAGTCCCAGACTCATGTGTGGAACTGATCACTTGCAACTGCACCAACCAATGTGTGAGTGCATGTTGCAAATGTAAAAAGTCCCACTTGCGTTGTACAGCAGCATGCAAATGTAGAACATCCGATGACGATTGTAGCAATGTCGAAGCCCATCAATGACACTGTGTAAAACACACTGCCACTATGCCTGTTCATCAATTTGCAATCTGCAGCTTGTAATATAAATGTGTTGTCAGCCATCCTGAATTTATGTTTATGTTTATTACTTAAGAGAAAAGTAATATCAATAAAATAATTAATGTACAATGACTTTATGGTGGGTTTTAATAAGGTTTTACGGTCGTCATAATGATATACAGACGAGGCACGACTTGTAAAAATGATGCTTTTGAGTTTAAGGCGGCCATCTTGGATTTACCTGTCTGACGGTGCCAGCTTGAGAGATACAGCTTGGCAAACAGCAAAAATGGATTCTGCACAAAAAAAAAAAAAACACCCTAGAAAAGCTTATTTTCTAACTTTGACTCCAAAATGCCTGGAGTTGTCCAAATACCTGAAAACCAGACTAGACTATTATAACACTTCTGCACATTATTAATGCTTGACTGACCTAAACTACCGAAGAGGAACCCTCTGGATGTTGTTTCACGTATAAGTTAGCTTTTCAAGATAGTTTTGAGACGACTGTTCTATTAGGGTTTTCAGCAAATTCCTGGGTGATCTAATTATGTACGCCTACCGTGATGCATGATATAACTCTTATAACACCTGTTGTGAAGCATGCTCTGAAGTGCGGGAGGGTTGATTCATCAGAGTATTAGCAGACTGGGTAATATGAACATCATTTTTATTGATAAAAGAAGAGAAGGCATAAAATAAAATATCCATAAATCAGATTACTTGTGTCCTCCATTCATAAAATCTGTAACTGTTGTAATTGAACAACTGTAGGTCGAAATTTAGGGGAAATCATCTCTTGGGAAGCGAGTTCCAAAGAGATACAGTTCGGGGAATAAAAGGTTTCTGATAGGCAGAAAATCTGCAATAGGGCAGGGTGACATTCCAGTCATGAGCGCTACCAGGTGCCCGAGTAACACATCGGGAGGCATGGAGAAGTGGGACAATGGATGCAACTTCGTCTGAGCATTTGCCATAAGAGTATCTGTAAAATAAAGCAAAGTTGGCAACACTCCTTCTTACCTGTAGGGGAAGTAGTTTATTTGTAATAGTAGGGTTTTTAAAAATTCTAATAGCTTTGTTCTGAATTTTGTCTAGATGCTTTAGTGCAACCTCCCCACAACCACTCCACAACGGTGAGCAATATTCCAGCTGAGGCTGCACATGACTCTTCTAAGCTATAGCTAACTGCTCATCAGTGAAGAAGTTACAAACTCAGAACAAAATCCAAGTTTCTTTGAGGTGGTTTTAGCAAGTGATCTGACATGAGAGGTCCAGCTGAGGTCATTGTTATGTGAAATACTGAGAATTTCAATATTTTTGGAGACAGGAATATTAGTACCATTGAAGATAATTTAGGAATCTGGAAACTCTGTCTATTAGTAAATTGTTATATATCTTTTAACCAGCATTAAATAAGACAAGGTTATATTGGCCCCTTTCAGTGATTCTAGATTAGTCTTGATTTATGGAGATGGCTGTACTGAGTTGTGAGTTAGAGATACTGAACATTATTAATGGATGACTCAGTGTGAATGAACTGTGAAGTGTTGAGTCGACTGCATATGGATGTTTGGGATTATGGATGAATGATATGAGATCATAAATATGATTTAGAAACAGGGTTGGAGCCAGAAGCGATCCTTGTGGCACGCCGGCGTTATTTGAGTGCAAATTGGAATATACATCGTATACTTTTACTCATATCTTTCTGTTGATGAGATATGAGGAAATCAGAGGAACAAAAGACATTAGTCATTAGCAAGGGAATTTAGATAGCAAAGAATGGTGTCACACTCTGTCAAAAGCTTAAGAAATGTCAAGGGTTACTGCATGATTTTCTCCATGTTGGTCAATTGATTGATGGATTGTGTGAGTCAGGAGATTAAATATATCAATGGTGGATCTTTCATGGCGAAAACCATAATGTCTATCACTAATTAAGTTTTTGGATGAAGATATAGAACTACAGTATGTACCGGTACTCATTCATTATAATTTCAAATAATTTACCAAGAGAAGATGTGAAAGCTATTGGTTTGTAATCAGAGGGGTCAGAGGAACTCCCTTTCTTCTGAATTGGGTGGATATTGGCTTCTTTCAAAGAATTAGGGAATGAAGAAGTACGTATGCACAGTCTGAATAATTTGGTAAGAACAGAAGCATGTTCCAGGGAGCACTTTGTCAAAACAAATGGAGGACTTCCATCTGGACCTGGAGCTTTTTTGTTTGGTAAATTGTATATGATGTATCTAGTCTGTACGTTAAGTGGAGCAATTCCTGGAAAGTCAAGCTTTAGTACTGGGACGTTCTGGCTGACTTACTCTAACGTAGAATTTC
Source organism: Coenobita brevimanus (assembly GCF_032717465.1). Classification (NCBI taxonomy): domain Eukaryota; kingdom Metazoa; phylum Arthropoda; class Malacostraca; order Decapoda; family Coenobitidae; genus Coenobita; species Coenobita brevimanus. The sequence continues at coordinate 22,107,886 of NC_137003.1, read as the reverse complement.
TGGCACATGTACTGGCAAGGATATTCACTTTACCTCGAGGGTCATTTTTAATGCTACCGTCTGAAGAACATATGAAAATAATTCTAAAATTAGTACCTGTAGGGGAACAAAAATTATGAAAACTGAGAAAGTGATACACATAAAAATATTCTTTTCACACACACACACACACACACACACACACACACACACACACACACACACACACACACACACACACACACACACACACACACACACACACACACACACACACACACACACACACACACACACACACACACACACACACACACACACACACATACACACACACACACACACACACACACACACACACACACACACACACACACACACACACACACACACACACACACACACACACACACACACACACATACACACAATTTCGACCAACAAACGAAATCCAATATGACATGCGATAACACACACACACACACACACACACACACACACACACACACACACACACACACACACATACACACACACACACACACACACACACACACACACACACACATTAAGAATCATAGTTCAGTCAACAAAGAATGTCGAATATAGACTGTTACAAGACCGAGTAATAACTGTGATAAGACCTGGAAATAAAAGAATATAATTGATATTTTTTTCAGAAAACACATACTGAGCAACCCTGCCATGTCCTCTATTACTTAGGTTTTTCCTTTTCTGTCTTGAGGTAAATGGCACCAAAGGTGAAATATTATAACCACTAATGAAACATGGCCCAGATCTTTTCTTCCTACCCACTCCACCAATCCTCCTTATGCCTCTCAATTTCTTCTCCATTTGTGTGTGTGTGTGTGTGTGTGTGTGTGTGTGTGTGTGTGTGTGTGTGTGTGTGTGTGTGTGTGTGTGTGTGTGTGTGTGAGTGGGTGGGTGGGTGGGTGTCAACATAATTATTTCACGAAACAAGAGGCAAGGGCTGAGGGTCAGCAACTGAGTAAACCATTTTCAGAAATCAATGAAAGGTCAAGACCAAAGGGCTATGCCAAGCTTTGACTCATCAAAATCAAATGAAACAGTTTCATCCAATCTTTGCCAAACCTATGGGAAGGTTTGAGGTAGAGCAAGATTGAAGTGATTCAAATTTGAGATCACTCAGTCAAAAGTCAAGGTCACAGAGCAAGACGAAGGTTCGACACATTCTTTTCTTCTTTGGGGGGTGGGGGATGTGTGTAAACCAAAGAACTCAAAACATTTGTGATTCGAATCTAACACAACTAGATGGATGGGTTGAGGATTGAAAAAAAATTAAAAAAAGAGGGGGTTCTCTTAGAGAATTAGTCGTTTTATTCAAAGATCTAGGTCGTAGGGCTGGGACAACTTAAAGTTTTTTTTTTTTTTATCCAATTTAGACCTAATTATTGGACAGTTTGACGATAAAGCCAGACTAAAGATATTCGATTTTGCCAGCATTCAGTCAATAGCCACTGTTACAGGAATAGGTGAAACATCAACCTATACTGAATTTGATCTGCACTAAATTTGGATTCAGAAGTAGTAGGGCTCAGAAAGTTCTGAAGAGATTTTATTTTTGAGAACAATCAGCCAGAGTTCAAGGTCATAGGATATGGTGGAAGTTCGATCGGCGTGTCTGTTTGAACATAATAACCAATACAGTTTCGTCTAATTAGGATCAAACTTAGTGGCTGAGTTGAGGAGCACTCAAGAAGTAACCTGTTACTTCTGAGAACAATAGCTGAGAGGTCTCACTGCAAAGCCAACATAAATATATTTTATTTTTCGTAAACTAAACTTTGTGATAGGGTTCCGGTAAAAACATACATAAAAATATGCAATTTTGATATTTACCAATCTAAGTTCAAGGTCACAGGGATAGGTCAAATATCAGTGCGCTGGGCAAAGTCAAAGCAAACCAATAGTAGATGAGCTAAGGGTTAAATAAGAATGAGGTAATTCATTCTGGGAGTAATCTATCGATGGATAAGGTCATCAGGCAACGTCAGATGTTTGGCCAGTAAAGCAGTTGTTGGGTGTGAATGTTGCACTCTCTGAGGGCTCCTTCTTGTTGTATGTGTGTTCTGTTTTTCTCTAATTACTTTCGAAAGACACATAAAAACATAGTCAGATACAGAACATAACTGGTCAGTAGTGAGCCAGGAATTTTACTAATAATTTATTACGGTTTCAGTTCTACGTGTTGTCTTCAGTCACAGGTAATGAGGGTGATGGACAGCACTTGTGGACCATGTACTTCTCACCAAACATTCTGATGACATTTTCCGTAACAACAGGCCCACTCTTAACCCCAGTAAAATATGAGAATCGTTCTCAATTTCATGGAAGTTGAATGTAAAACCACATTACTAGACTTTGGAACATTGGAGTCTTTCTTACCCAAGTCATTGTAAACATATATTTTTTTAATATTGTATTGATCTTTTGTGATCTAATGGCCAGATATATTTCAAGCGTGTTATTGAAGAATTTTTTTCGACAGACAAACAGAACTGGGGCTGATTAACTGTACAAGTTAGCATAACGTGATAACGAATAGGAGACAAGTTAAGAGCCAATGATCTATCAAACACGAACACAACTTAACAGGCACTGCAATAAATGTTAAATTTTCATATTCACCCCTTGGTCTGAGTAAGGGAAAGGTACCCACATAATTATGAGCCACAGTTTATACTGTACACAGTTTCCTTAATCTTCTACACTCTCACCTTTTCCACCATCCTTGTTCTACACCCAAACCTTCCTGTCCTCCCTGTACTAATTCAACTCATACTTACCATCCCCCCATCCCTTGGTGATTTCCCGTTACCAAGAAGTATACCAGACGCCGACGTTTAAGAGACAGGGGAATACTGCTCCTTCATATCCTGAGTGTGATGACATTGTTTTTATTTACAAAAGGACAAGAAAATCTTTTACAAACTATATCAATCCATATGAAGAAGGTTATATTTACACCATTTTTATAAGTCCTTGGGACTACCTATCTATCTATCTATTGCCAGACTCCATTATCCCAGAGGGGGTGGCCACAAATGAATCGCCTCCACGTCACCCTGTCCCCCGCTATTTCATTGCTCTGATCCCACCTCACATCCCCCTCTCATATAACAAGCTCTCCACTCAATCCCTCCATCTCATCCTTGGCCTCCCCCTCCCTCTCCCCCCCTCCACCTCACTCACATACACTCTCCTAATCAGTCTCTCACTCCCCACCCTCTCCACATGGCCTAACCACCTCAATGTGTTTCTCCTAACACTTCCTCTCACATCCACATTCACACCACAATGTTCCTTCAATTCCTCATTTGTTAGTCTGTCTCTCCATGTGACTTCACATGCTCCTCTAAAATAACTCATTTCCACTGCTCTCACTCTTGACTTCTGTCCCTCCAAAAAGGTCCAAATTTCACATCCACTCGTTAGGGTTGGTACCACAATAATGTCGTGCAGTAGCTTTTACACTTCCAAGCTCACTTCCCTGTTTCTTATCACTCCTTTCAAGGAACAAGCAACTTTTCTTCCATGTTGTACCCTTTTAAACACTTCACCCTCTAAACTTCCATCCTTACTCATCACACTACCCAAGTACTTAAAAGAACTCACATTTTCCATTTCCTTCTCATCCAACCTCACTGTACATTCACTGACTTCACTTCTCTCGAAGACAATAACTTTACTCCTCCCTACATTCACCTTTAGATTCCGTTTCTTACACTCCCAAACTCATCCACCTAGCCTTGTAGCTCCCCTTTGTCTTCACCTAACAACACAGTATCATCTGCAAAAAACAGTACGGGGAAATTCCAAACTCTGCCCTCTCTCACTAGGGCCGCTTCAACATCCACTGCCCTACCATGTATCTCTTTTATTACCCTAACCATGTACAGATTGAACAACCATGGAGACATGACACATCCTTGTTTCAATCCTACATTCAGATAGAAAATGTCACTCAGTTCACTATCCACACGCATTGCAGCCTCAGCACCCACATACATACTCTTCACGACATTCAACAACTTCCCATCTACTCCATATATTCTTAATGCTTTCCACAATCCTTGTCTATCCACCCTGTCATATGTTTTCTCCAAATCCATACAACTTCATTCCCTTCTCTAGAAACTTTTTCATTAAAGATCTAATAATGAATATCTGATCTACAGAACCTCTTCCCTTTCTAAAACCTGCCTGTTCTTCTCCAACTTAAATTCCTCTGTTATTTCCCTAACTCTGTCAATAAGTATCCTACCATATACCTTTCCTATTACACTAAGAACACAAATACCCCTATGGTTATCATACATTTCTTTTTCCCCTTTTCCTTTGCACAGGGGAATAATTATACCTGACTTTCAATCCTCCGGGACTCTACCTTCCTCCCAGGCCAATCTGCACATCTTCCACATCCATTCTACTACTATCTCTCCCCCATGCTTCAGCATTTCTCCACACATTCCATCTATTCCTGGGGCTTTCCCCATTTTAACTTTCTTCATTGCTTCCACAACTTCCATCCTACTTATTTCTTCCTCTCTTCTCACATCCCTCCTTTTCCCAGCCACTCCCCAGCCACTTATACTTGCATTACTTTCATCCTTTATGTTCCACAAATTCTTAAAGTGTTATCTCCATCTGCTCACCTTTTCTGCCGTCTCCACTAGTAATCTACCATTTTTATCTTTCACTCCCGAACTATCTTCTTTGGCACCAGAACATTTTCTTATATTCCCTCCACTTTACACTCAAATTCCTTCCAAATTCCTCATCCACTCTCTTCCCTCTCTTACTGGTCTTTACACCTCTCTCCTCCTCTCTACATATAACTCTCTCTCTTCCACCTCTCAACTGCTTCCACGCCCCTTTTTCTCATCCACTCACTGTAAGCTTTCTTCTTTTGTCCCACAGCCTCTCTCACCTCTCAGTCCACCATGCTGTTCCCTGCACCCCCTTTCGTCTTCTCTTCACCCCACACACCACCTCACATGCTGCACAGATTTCTTCTGTGTATATCTTGCACACACCTTCCATGTCCCCCATCTGCTTCAATCCATATTTACCCAATCGCTCCTCCACTTCCCTCTTATATTCTGCATTTTTTTCCATCCTCTTGTAACCTTTCCACCCTCCTTGTATGAACTACTTCCTCTTTTGTTTCCCTTCTTCTATTTCTCCATTTCATTTGGACCTTTTGGTGGTGGTCAGAAAGTCCATTCCCCCAACCTCTATAATTATACTCTTGCATCCATTACACACCTCATCCTTTCATCTACACACACATTATCAAGTCCCTGAGACATCACAATGAATTTACTTAGGTAATTAAGGATTTCTGCGCATTATGACGCCTATTTTACATTTTATTCTTGTCACCGCCAGAAAGATTTACTCAGCACACTGAGTATAGGAGAGACAACCTTGTAGTAAAAGGGGGAAAAAATGTTACTCTCTCTTGTGCACTATTATTTGCACGAGTGAGGACCCACTGCCTAATATAAAGCAAGAAAGACATTCAGTAAGTAAACTGGATACTGTATTCCTAGTGCCAGGTATCAACCCATTCAGGTAGATGACGTCATTTTTATCTGTTTTCTTACCTACACACGATATTCTACAGCTGAAGAGAAAGGTTTTGTACCGAACGTGTTAGAAAGTTAGCACTGGGGCCCTTGAACACGATGTCGTCTCTTTTAATATTACGGCATTATTGCCCCAAGTCGACTGTACTCAACTTAATATATTACCCTAGTAGTTAAGGACTTTGTTAAGAATGTATCTAATATTTCAAGTTCGAGAAGTTTCGTCTAGCTACGTAGAAATGTCTGGATATAGTAAGAAAATCTCTCTCTCTCTCTCTCTCTCTCTCTCAAAAGTAAAAGGAATAATGTGATATCCTTTATATTTTTTCGTGCCTTTCGGCTGCCAACAGACATATTTATCAATACTGTACGTAAATAAAATCCGTAAAAAACAGTTATGATACATAACTTAGCAATCGTCCTTTTGATTTAACATTGCCAGCTATGATGTAAAAATCATATTGTGTATACTACAACACTTATTTTGAAATATAAACTGACCTGAAGGAAGAAGCTTCTGGGGGCAGACAAATGCAGAGAGAACTGGAAATAGTCTCTATAAAATCCTTCAGCACGATGCCATCATTTCTACTTTATTCTAGAGACGATTTGCTCCTCATCGTGTAGGGGCATGAGGACGACGATGAGGGTCAGGACCTTTCACATACTGGTTGTGGTTGTCGTGGTTGTCTCTGAGTATAAGCCTCCATTCCCCCAGAAGCTTCTTCCTTCAGGTCAGTTTATATTTCAAAATAGGAGTTGTAGTATACACAATATGATCTTTATATCATAGCAGGCACAATGTTTCTACCTCTAATTTTGGCAGTCGATAGCTGGCACTCTTAGGTGTCGCATGGCACGAAGCTAGTCTTCAGAAACATCAGAACGATTTAGATGTCCTACTAGATGGAGGCTCTTCTCTGAAGTATTTAGTAGACCAAATCCTTGGCGGTTGATACAGTTTTGCATTACTCTGCTTTGTTGGCTGGTGCATGCTCAACACCGCATAAAAAAAAGTGCACTCAGTGTTCTCTTTTAAGAAGACTATGAGAGTGGCATCCAACTCCCATCCGAGCAAAATCAGCATCCTTGTCTGTGGACTGTAGAGCTGCACAGGTTCTAGAAAGACCTGAAAGAGCCTGGATACAGCCCGACCAGGTGAAGCAGACAATTTATGACTGGGCTCCGTTTTTGGATGGGAAAGCGGGTTCTTCTCTAGGACCTAGTCCGTCAGTCAGTCACTCGCTGAGGATTGTCAGAAACGCAGTGCTTCACTCTCACTGAGTTTAGTAAAGCCCCATATGAGGGACTTGTGCTCCCGCACCTATACAGTACTTTTGTAGTTGTTCTTTGAGAACAACATTTCACATCTGGCATCCACAAGAAATAATCAAGACTGTTAAGGACTGAATAAACCACGATATACCGATTTATGACACCAATTAATATGAGAAATGTGGCCACCTGTCCCAGTAGTAATCTTCACATCCTTATTTTACAGAATACTCAGTATTTCTGTTTAAATGGCGCTCATATTAAGGTCCACACTTCTGACCCCTCGATTGATACCCTTCAGTTTCTGTTGGAACAGCAATTTTTAGATCCCATTTCAAGAGGACAAATAAAAAAGTGCCAATGTAAAATTTTGGATCGTTCCAGGAACAGTTTCTGATAAATGTGTCAACCCATCATGAATTATCGCACTAGCTTTTGTATCCCTTTACAGCAGCATTACTCAGGTATTTAGCAGCAGTGATACTTTGTAGATGGAGAACTAGTGCAATTCAGGCCCAAGATACAGAGCCAAATGCTTTGTGGAGGTTTTCACATACAACGATGAGGTCCCGGTGGTGCATAGTACCTTCCTCTATGATACACTTCAGTGCCAGAACCTGAGTGCAAGTTCATCTGTAAGGGTGAGAACCATTGCATTCTGGTCTTAAATAGTTGTCCAGTACGGGTTTTAACCTTTCCAGGAACACACTTATTATACAACTTCTCTTCACATGGCATCAAAGAAAATCCATGCTGACCCCTCGTGGTCGCTATAGATTTCTTCAGTTTCTGCTAACAGTGAAATTCATCTTTCTTCTGCTGCGGTTTTACTTCCGATACTCTATTCAGGATATGATTTAGTCCTCGAGTTGATGATGTCAACCGAAGCACTTCAACAGGATCCCCGCCCAATCTATTTCCTTTTATAGGAGCACTTCTCGATGCCAGTATTATGATTCTCACTATTGTTATTTAATTAACCTTTTCATGCACGAATATGTTTCAGTAAGTTTCCCGGCACACGATTCTACTCGACTGGCCGCACACCCAGCCCGCCCGCGTGCTGCTGAAAACACGTATTCTCGCCTTATTTTCGCCACCCAAACCTCAATATACTGCCATGAAACCTATATCATCTTATTTGTCGATATTTGTTCTAGCTGATAAGCACAAAAAAAAAAAAAACAGGAAAACACAAATAAAACTACATTAGGTGACCCAGAATAAACATTTTGCAACGTCAGTCTCACTTCCCAACATCACCATTCGAATGCTTTCCATCATACAGAAAAGTATTATAGATGTTTTCATAGAGAATTTTATCAGCTTTCTAAAGAAGTTTGTACGGTTGTGATACGATTTGCAGTTTTCGAGAAAATAGCCAGAAACAGAAAGCCAACTGATTTTTGTGCAGGGAGCTTTTCCGCAAGACTTTTCTTGCACACCTTATGTTTTTATTGCATAATGTTGTGTACTGTATAATTTCATGAGCTTTCTCATGGTCCACGCAGATTTTTGATACGCCTCATAGTTTTCAAGTAAATCGCAAAAAACGACTGGGTACTCTCGGCAGCATGTCACTTTCATACGTGCACAGCAAATGCTATATTCCCGCCTACATAACAAAGACTTTTAATCAGAGATATGACATTGTTTTGATATGTCCTGTACATACATAGAATTTACTGCTCTTTATCATGGTTCTTGCAGGAAACAGATACATCCAATAGTTTTAGAGTAATTGGCCGACAAAGTGAGATTATTCCTCTGAGCGCTGGTTACTTTAGCCGCAAGCGAGATAAAAGGCACTCTCCGTTCCTCCGCTTTTTCCTACAAAACATGCTCCCAAAGGCTTTTATTTTGGTAGTGAACATACGTATAAGTCACTGTCCTTTATCATGGTTTTTACAGGAAGTCGATAGGTCCAATAGTTTTCAAGTAATAGGACGACAAAACTAGATTAGTCTTGCAATCGTTTCCTACTTTTACCGCAAGTGAAAAAAAAACATCATCTTCACCCCCCTTTGCCTGAAGACTATGCTCCCAAAGCCTTTTTTCTTTTTTTTTTCTTTTATGTACAGACTGTAAAATCTCCAAGGGTTGTTATTATAGTGTTATAACCTACTAGACATGAACACTACTTTTTTCTAGTTACTGCTAATGTAGCTGTAATTTCTGTCATATGTGTAATATGTAGAAGAATGAAGTACTGACTCGGCAGACCGAGCCAGACACCACCACCCTGGGAGGAGGGTACAGGGAGGTGACCTCCACCCCACAAGGAGATGACGGAGAGACTCTTTTCACCTGCCGAGACTTCCGGGCATAAGCAGTGTATCTCTCCGTGACCCTACACCCCTCTTCCCTGCAACCAGACCACCGGGCTGTGTGCAGTAAAAGTACACTACACTTCAGTTGAAGGAACACTCGCCAGAATCAGGATGGGACTTGCAGTGGCAAGACCCCAAGCAAACCCTCGGATGCCAAGTCCCCTGGATCGGCCTCCATTTTAACAGAGGACTCAAGAGGAGCCTCAAGGGTTGCTATTCCCCCAAAGAAGCAGCGGCACAGTATCACCCGTCAGGTATACTGTGGGTGGAAGGACCGTCAGTTTACCACCCTCTGCCAACCACTTTTAGGAGCCAGCACGTCGGCATGTCAACCAGACAACCCTCGCTGGCAGACCAAAGGAGGAAGGTGGGCCCTTGGGTACTCTCTCCCAGAGGTACTATGCAGGACGAAGCGTCGCTGCCCCCCAGTGCTGCCTCCGGGAGAGGAGTCCCAGACCTTACGGCTGGAGTGCGGCCTCCGTCAGAGCTGTGGCAATAGCTGGGCGTATCCACTGGGAGCCTTCACCCTGCTGCCAGAACTACGGCTGGAGTGCGGCCTCCGTCGGAGCTGTGGCAATAGCCGGGTGCATCCATCGGGCGCCTTCTTTCCACCGCCAGGGTCTGTATTGTCCAGAGGAGCCTTCTTCGACTCCTCTTGCCCTCCTATCCCCAGTAGGAGCCCGGGCAGTGCCCAGTGGAGCTGCCTGACAGAGGAAAAATCTCTTGGACCTCCCAGTCTGCCCCCAGTACCCCGACGACAACTAAGGGCCAGCGCCTTGTGGCGAGCCTTCTGGCCCTCTTCGGCCCTAGCCCAGAGAGCCCCACATCACACAGGACCTCTGCAGAAAGAGGGCCGCCCACCACGCCAACCACCAATTTCTAGAGGACTCGTGGCGACCCCACAGGCAGCCTACCCCTGGAATACACCCTGAACGGCCCACCCCAACGCCCGGCTGTTACCTGCGGTTCCCGGTGTTAAGCCTTCTGCTTCCTACGCCCGGCTGTTACCTGCGGTTCCCGGTGTTAAGCCTTCTGCTTCCTATGACCCGAGCACTCCTCTCCACCTGTTCAATGAGTAAAAGACCCTGAGGTTGTTTGTCCCCTACTGTCTGGGAAGCCTCTACCCCAGTGGAGCCGCCCCCTCGCCTAAGTGTCTCCCCTCCCCTCCAGTGTTACCTCCCTGTGTGGAATAGTGAACTCCCCACCAATAAGTTCATGCATGGAGTGCATAGTGCTAGGCCACAGGCTGCCCCAAGTGTGACTATCCCCCCTCCCCCAGTGTTACATACGGACAGACAGCATCAGTGCCGCTCCCCTTTCCCCACCTTTTTTGCTTTGGCCATGTGAAGTGAATAGGAAGTGATATACGAGGTATACTCCCAACCTCTTGTCTCGTAAGGAAGGCTATATCACCACTCCCCCCTCCCCCCTCCCCCCTCTGCCTCACTCGTGGATAGATCATGAATGCTATATTCTCTCATCCTACATAACGCACACATAGCATAGTGATAGCTACGGTACCGTCTGTGTCACGTGGATGCATATAACTAGCATAGGGAGCTGTTTATGTTACATGAATATATATCTAAGGACTTGAGTATATACTGTCGTCTATGTCACATGGTTGGGTATATTGAGATATACTTGACTGTCTCTGTTATATATCTGTGACCAAGCGCACCTGGTGTATTGCGTGAACCATATGTATGACACTGTGTGGAAATCATCACATGTAAGGAAAGGTAGAATACTGTGTAAAGGTCAAACTTGCTGAACTAGGTGGAGATATTTATTGTAAGCGCTAGCCTTCTGAGATTATCTGGTTTTTATATGTCCCATGGTCTTGATCACGGGTGTGTACTGTATGTAGTTGTCTATTGTTAATATATAAGTGTGCTTTTGACAAGTTGTGTTTGGACTTTCCTTCCTTGCCTGTGACTGACCCGGTCGAGAACAAAGAACCCAAGGTCACACCGTACTTGAACCCGATAAGTCGGGACTCAGAATACGCTGCATAACAAAGAAAACGATTATTTGTGTGAAAATATAGGGGTATTGATAATAGGTCAATATACATATCGACAAAATTTGGAAAACTTATTTCTTCCATGGATGTTGAGCTGCCTGCAGGACCTTGTGAGATTTGAACATGAGGAGTTATGTAGTGTGTGTGTGTGTATGTTCCACTAGGTAATACAATGCATGGTATGGTACCGTTCGAAGCAATCACCCACACAAAGCGGCACATCACAAACAGGACACATGAGACTTGTGTCCCTCCTCATCTTTGCCATGGCACACAGGGCACACCGGAGCCTCCTCCAGTTGGGGATCCTCTCCCACTGATGGACCAGTGTGTGATCCAACCATACTCTGTTGTTGATGACTCTCCAACGCTTGGTTGGATGTCCTCCTGGTCTTCCCCGATCCTGTCGTCCTAGAGGTGCAGGTGCAGGGCCGGGCATGGCAGCAGCAGCAGGTTCTCCCAACGGACCTGCAACTGCTGCAGATGGTCGTCTCGGTACCTGTGCTGCTCCTGCAGGCGATGGTGGCACTGGCTCCTGTGCTGGTCCTCCTCCTGGAGATGGTAGTGCTGGCACCTGTGCTGGTGCTGGTCCACTAGACGGCACTGGCGCAGGAGATGGTGGTGATGGCACCTGTGCTGGTGCTGCTGCAGGTGCCACAAGTGCTGGAGGTCCTGCTGGCCATTGGGTTGGAAGGTCAGGGGCATGGTGGATGACGTGTCCTGATGCGGGCCACAATGCTTCATCAAAGTGGAGGAGCTTGTCAACTATCTCCTCCACAAATTCCAACAGACTGACTGACCTGCATGAGCACTTCTTGTATAGGGCAAACCCATTGAAAATGGCCATCTGGATGAAATCAAATGTGATCTTCTTGGTCCATTTCACAGTTCATCGCTGGATGAAGTAATACTGGACCATCTGGTCGAAGTGGTCCTGCCCACCCATGTGTCGATTGTAGTCCTCCACCACAATGGGCTTGTCCACAGTCTTCTGGACATAGGTTGTCCTCCTGTCAGGACCCCTGGTCTTCCCTCAAACCTGCTTCTGGATGGTGCTGTGCTGTGGAAGGTGGAGACCATGTTGACGATGCGCTTGTCCTTCCACAGCAACACCATCACGTCCTTGTGCATCGCTGCCATGCCCCCCCTCTGGCATGTTGTTGGTCCTGGCAATGTCCTGCAGCAGCTTTGGTGCTTCTCTTGCCAGGCATAGGGTCCCACATGCGTAGGTTCTTGCACTGAAGAGGCGTTCGCAGAGGGATACAGTTATAATAGCTGTCCATGTAAACTTTGTATCCCTAATCCTTCAGCGGTTCTACAAGGCTCCAAACGGTGGTCTCCAGCACCTCCTTTCTGCCCCGTATACACCTCCAAGTTCCAGATGTACCCCGAGGAAGCCTCAGCCAGGATATAAAACTTGATGGAATACTTTGAGGGCTTCATGGGGTTGCCAGCGAGCCCTCGTCCAGGCTGAGGTGCTCCTCGGGTAGGTATGTGTTCTGGAACCACTGAAGGAGATACTCCATCACCGTGCGAACCGTGATGAGCCTGTCGTGATAGTCCTGTGGTATAGCGAGTTGAAGGCATGAAACTGTTTCAGGATGGCCTTGAAAAGCCTCCCACCCATCACTTGCTGGAAAAGTGGGTAGTTATGGAGATAGGATCTCCTCCAGTAATGCCTGATGTTCGGCATATTCACCACCTCCATGAAGAAATAGAGCCGTAGGGACATGGCCACGTCCTCTTCATTACAGATGAACCATGCGTCCAACACAGTCCCCAGGAATGACATGTAGCTGTTGGTCTCGTGGGTGAAATACATCAACAACTCCCTGGTGAAAACAGCTGGAAGAACTGGAGAGGTGTTGTTGGCGGATCCACCCTCATTCCTGGGGATCCTGTGAAGGGCCTATTAGCTGGTGTTAATAGGCCACTGCTCCACCCTGGATCCTCTGCAGCAACACCTCCCGCAGTGGTGGCAGTGGGTCGGCCTACCGAAACCCTTCTGCCTCCTCAGCCACCCCTTGGCTACCCCCCATAGCCGGGCTGTGGACCACGCCGGCCTTGTCGAGGTGGTGAGGGCTCCAATGAAGAGGATGATGAGGCTGTCTCCTTCTGCTGCAAAACGTCGGAGGGGATGAATCCTGTCGGAGACAGCATCCTTGTTGACCTGGCAGAGGACAACGACAGTAGCATCCTGCACCAGCTGCACCACAGACACTGTGCCGCATGCAGGTGGCAGTGTCACGTAACTAGGCCCTGCTACCGGTGACATGGGCTCGGCCAAGGGAGAAATGGAGGCTAGAGATGGAGAGACCGCGATGGCTGCTGGAGCAAGAGATCCAAGCAAAGGCAATGCCAGTTGTCCAAGTGAAGACAATGGCTGGGCTGATCGTTCCGACACTGGTGGTGGTGGTGTCTACGTGGTGGTACGGGTGGGGGCAAAGCCTCCCGACGGGAATGGCATTGGACATCGTCCCAGTCCTCCTCACTTGAAGCATCACTCAGCTGCTCCTCCTCCTTGAAGAGAGCCTTCTGCCACTCCTCAAAAGACAAACCCTTCTTCTCCGTTGTGGCAAGCACTGACACACAGAAAGTCCAGTATGAGCTGTTTAGGTTCTCAGCTAAAAAACAAGAAAATTATTCACTCTCATGGAACACTGACTATCAAAAATTCTTCGACTATCTTACTTCTACGATGGAACACATTCTATCCATTTCTCCTTTCTCTGAAATCTCCATTCTTGGAGATTTCAATGTTCACTACCACCTTTGGCTCTCCTCTCCTTTCACGGATCCACCTGGTGAACAAGCCTACATCTTTTCTATCCTTAATGACCTAGAGCAGCTTGTACAGCACCCTACCCGTATCCCTAACCGCCTTGGAGAGAGCTCCATCATACTTGACCTCTTCCTCACATCTAATCCTTCTCCTTACTCTGTTAATCTTTTCTCTCCGTTGGGCTCCTCCGATCACAACCTTATTACCTTAACCTGTCCTATCACTCCGGTACGGCCTGTGGACCCTCCAGGGAAACGTCGTCTGTGGCATTTTGGAGCCGCGGACTGGGAGGCCCTCAGGCAGTACTTCTTTGATTTTCCTTGGAATGATTATTGCTTCTATGGCCGTGATCCATCTGAGTGTGCCTTGCACATTACGGAGGTTATTCTCTCGGGCATGGAAGCATACATTCCTTTCTCATATCCTTTGACTAACGCAAGAAAGCCTTGGTTTAATCATGCTTGTTCTAATGCTGTCCGCAACAAGGAGAGGGCCTACAAAAGGTACCAGAGCCAACCCACCCCTGAATCACATCATCTTTACATTTCTACCCAGAATCGTGCTAAGTCTGTTCTTCGCTCTACTAAAAATAATTTCATCCATACTAAATGCTCTCAACTCTCCAACTCGAATTCTTCCCGCTCCTTCTGGCACCTTGCCAAAAATCTTTTGAACAACTTTACCTCATCATCCTTCCCTCCTCTTTTCTACTCTAATGGTTCTGTAGCTATTTCTTCTACTGATAAAGCAGATCTCTTCGCACAGACTTTCTCCTCCAATTCCATCTTAGACGATTCCGGTGCTGTTCCTCCATCACTTCCCCCCTCTGACTTCCTCATGGCTGACATTAAAATTTCTTCAGTTGATGTATTTTCTGCCATCACTGGCCTCAGTACTAACAAGGCATATGGGCCTGATGGGGTCCCTCCTGTTGTTCTCAAGAACTGTGCTTCTGTGCTTACACCCTGCCTAGGCAAACTCTTTTGCCTTTGTCTGTCAACTTGTACCTTTCCTTCTTGCTGGAAGTTTGCTCTCATTCAGCCAATCCCAAAGAAGGGTGACCACTCCCAACCCTCCAACTATCGTCCAATTGCTTTAACGTCCTGTATTTCAAAAGTTTTCGAGTCAATTCTTAATAGAAAAATTTTAAGGCATCTTTCCTATTACAACCTTCTTTCCGATCGTCAGTATGGGTTCCGTCAGGGACGCTCCACTGGCGATCTTCTCACCTACCTTTCAGAGTCCTGCTCATCCTCCTTTCGGGACTTTGGCGAAAGCTTTGCCATTGCACTTGACATCTCAAAGGCTTTCGATCGAGTCTGGCATAAATCTTTAATTTCCAAACTGCCCTCCTACGGTTTCTATCCTTCTATCTGTGCCTTCATCACTAGCTTCCTTTCTGGCCGTTCTATAGCTGCTGTTGTAGACGGCCATCGTTCTTCTCCTAGATCTATCAACAGTGGTGTTCCTCAGGGCTCTGTCCTATCACCAACTCTCTTCCTTTTATTCATCAATGATCTTCAAAGCTGTACATCTAACCCTATCCACTCATACGCTGATGACTCCACCCTTCACCTTTCCATTCGATTCCCGCAACTCCCATCTTAACAGTTACTTCAACAAACAAGGGATGAGGCTATGGCACACCTAATGTCTGATTTGGCTCGTATCTCTGACTGGGGTAAAAATAATATGGTTGTTTTTAATGCATCTAAGACTCAGTTCTTACACCTATCAACCCAACAAAATTTTCCGCAGGTATACCCACTAATGTTTAATAATATTCAGCTTAATCCTGCATCATCCTTGAACATGCTTGGGGTTTCATTTACTCGGGACTTAACTTGGAAAGATCATATTACATCTCTTGTAAAATCTGCTTCCAAGAGATTGGGTGTGCTAAGCCGACTCCGCTCTTTCTTTACCCCTGCACAATTGTTGACTCTATACAGGGGTTTTATCCGCCCCTGTGTGGAGTACAACTCTCATGTGTGGGGAGGCTCCCCACATACAGCTCTTCTCAATAGGGTGGAGTCAAAGGCTTTTCGTCTCATTAACTCTCCTCCTCTTACTGACTCCCTTCAACCTCTGTCTCTTCGCCACACTGTTGCATCTTTATCTCTTTTTTATCGCTACTTTAATGGTCACTGCTCCTCTGAACTGTCTGCTTGCATTCCTCCACCTCTACGACGGGCGCGTAGCACCCGTCTGGCAGCAAACTCTCATCCCTTTTCTGTCTAACTCTCTAATGCAAGAGTTAACCGTTACTCCCAGTCTTTCATTTATGCAACAGGTCAGCTCTGGAACTGTCTCCCTCTGTCTGTATTTCCTGCTGCCTATGATCTCCAGTCTTTCAAACGCAGTGTGTCCAGGCATCTCAAAATGATCGGATCTTGAATTTATATCTATGCATCTCTGTATCTATGCATTGGGTGATGTAATTGTGAGATGTTGAGCTATGGGAATTCCTCCGTCTGGTCGAGTAATGAATAACATATGCGAGCAGTCTTTCTCTTTGTTTGTGCGTCGTTGTTGGGCGCCAAGTTTAAACTTTAAACAGAGTAATGATGGGTATACAATTCTTTCCGTATCGTAGTTGTGAAATGTTTACTAATGAAGCTGCTAGAACCCAAATATGTAAGATTAACAGTCAAAAAGACCTAAATAATGTCATTTGTGAGGATTTAATAGTCCCGCTTGCCTTAGCCGTCACTAGATGGCATAAGCTGCCCCAAATTCAAGGCGGGATAGTGGTAAATTCAGTATTTAAATTAAGTAAGGATTCAATCCCAAATTTTCCCCAATCCAGTCAAAAGTCCTGGTGTCATGTGTACACTGCTAAATAAATTGTGAAGAGCATTGAAACCCACCATATTCCAAAAACACCAACTCATTTGATCTAGCAGTGGCATCTCTGGCGTGCCCGGGGAGGTCCATTTGCTCTTCAGACATCGTGTGTAATGGACGTTGGTTCAGGTGAGCTGTCCACATTTCTTCTTCCCCCCCCCCTCTTTTTCTTGTTTAATCCTTACTTGGCGTGAACCATATGAAGTAATATTGTTAAAAGCTTAACGTAGACTTGCTGCTCACACATCGTGTGTAATGGACGTTGGTTCAGTCCCCAGACACCGGCGACGTCAGAGTGTGCACGAGGCCTTCTCGTGGTATCGCTCATAGACTTTAACATACACACGTACACTACCCCTCAATTATTTTATAAACCGATTATAGTTGAAATGGTATTATTAATCTATCAAGTGAACTCCTGTTTTTGGTAGATAAGGAATAGAAATTTAAAAGTAATGTGATCTTGTAACGGTATTTTTGGTGATTATGCATTAATGATGATTATGAATTGTTAATAATTATGAATTGATAGTGATTGGGAAATATAGTGAATTACAGTATGAGAGTATACACTACGGGCGAAATAGAGCTCGAGTAATTATTTTTATTGGTTCGAGGCTATGCCAGCCCGAAATGACAACCCAATCTCGTAAAAATGTACCTGTCTTGAGGCTATTGTCGAGCCCAAGAATAACTGACAAAAAAAAGTAAGGTACGATGACCTTAGAAATCGCTTGTATGTACCAAATTGTTTCGCCTGGTGACAATGTTGTAGGAATGATCACCCAAACCATGGTTTTAATGTACAACCCTTTTTCATATGACTAAAGGTCATGTAATTAAAAATGTCTTTTGAAAACCAGTATAGAATTATTAAAGTAGAGTAAAGTATATGTCATTTTTTTTGTGTTATACCCAATCAAGGGAATTATGTCCTCTCCTGCCTAACTCATTCCCCTTCTAATTCAAGATTCCTCCGCTTTAGGAACGACGACCACACGTGGTACTGGCTTAATCTCGACTCGGCCAAAAACTAAAAACGCTACCAAAACTATCTTAAACAATTATCCTTTACCATACCAAGTCAAAACACCACCCTCTCCCCCGTTTTGTTTTACTGAAGTGAAATTTCTATCAACCAAGGAGGGGAGACTAAGTCAAGTACCATTTGTATTATCTAAGGGTAAGTTGACCAAGTATCAACAACCAGTGGGATTGAACAACAACGGTGGAAGTAAAATTCCTACCGTTACACTGGTGGCAATAGCAGTGGGATATTCATCGTTCCCAAATTAGTGGCGTTGGTGAGAAAGTGAAGGGAAGTGAATAGCAAAGAGAGTGAGAATGTTAAGGGTAGCATTGGTTGGTCATTCCCAAATACCTCCGCAGCTCTATGTTCAGAACATCCTGGTAGTAATGAGGTTCAAATAGTGTACTAGTTGGTATTACCCCTGGGGAAACGGGGAAAGAATACTTCCCCAGTATCCCTGCTTGTCGTAAGAGGTGACTAAAGGGGGCCTTTTTATCTCCAGTCTGTTTTCTCACTGTCCTCTTCTACTTTTCTGTCCTACCTCTCGTCTTGATATTTCCATGTTTCCTCCAAGCTTTGTGCTAATTCTTCACTTTTCCTTCCTTCCAGCTTATAATGTTAAGGGTTAGGTAATTGCATGTTCTCTAGACAAATATTACCCAGAGACAAACATACATAAAACATCATACACTGTCTTCGGCAATACTTCATCGACTTTGGGACGTCACGAGGTATCGTCCTGGACAACGAAGGAGAGTGCAGAAGGTTGGAGTCAGTAGCTTGGTGTGGGTGTAAAAAGAGACCATACAGCCGGGTACCTGTAGGAAACTGAATGCCAAATGGGACGGCCCGTATTAAGTGATCGAAGTGCTGCTAGACGGAAGTGTTTATATCATTGAAAATGTATTTAGCGGAAAAAGAATACAAAGGGCTGCTGAAAAGGTAAAACCATTTCACGGTACCGAGGAATGGCTCTTAGAACCGTTGCAACAGGTGCTCGCCCCGGAGCCCGAAGATGAGCGATTACCACCGCGAGTGAGGAATGCCCCTCGGAGACCCATAGAGGAGTGTTAGTTAGAAAAGTAGAGATAAGTGCATGAGACGAATGTTGTGAAACATAGCTGCTTAAAGTTATGTTCCGGGTGGAGTCATCCCCGAGGAGAGGGTGTAAAAAGAAAAAGAGAGAAGAGTTCCTTTTGGAACCGGGAAGTGCCTTACTTCGAGGGGAGTAATTAATCCCCTCACCTTACAGTTAACACGGTTTGTGAGGTAGTGGAGTCTTCAGGACAGAATGAGCACTCATCTTTGCGGGCAGAGTGCTGGAAACAAAAGAATAGAGTGAATGCGAATGCGAATGGAAGAGTGGAAGGAAGCGCCTCCCGTGGTGATCTCACTCTCGAGAGACCCTGTCGAGCTCAGGTGAGCGACAAGCTATCCTCCAAAACCTGAGGCTGACTGGGGCATAAATTCCCTCATAACATCACGTATAAAGAGTGATCATACCTCCTAATGAAGTGAGTAAGCGACCTTCCGAGGTACGCATCAGGTGTTTAATGTGGACCGACAGGTGCCACCAATTGTGGGGAAAGGTATTCCAAAACAAAGTGTTCATAGCAGATACCAGAGTAATAACATTCCATCCATACACATGTCATAGATGATTGACTTGGGTAAAATTTATCTTCTGAACGTGGGAGCCGTGTAATGCCACAAATTTAGTATTCATGTATGTGTTTAGAGGTACTGTAATTTCTAAGTTAGATAGGGTATAATCTGAATACTAGTCTATAAATTCCTGTCCTAAGTAGTAATTCATATGTTAATGATTGATGTAGGGTTAACTTTATTTTTATATCTATGCATCTCTGTATCTATGCATTGGGTGATGTAATTGTGAGATGTTGAGCTATGGGAATTTCTCCGTCTGGTCAAGTAATGAATAACATATGCGAGCAGTCTTTCTTCTTGTTTGTGCGTCATTGTTGGGCGCCAAGTTTAAAGTTTAAACAGAGTAATGATGGGTATACAATTCTTTCCGTATCCTAGTTGTGAAATGTTTACTAATGAAGCTGCTAGAACCCAAATATGTAAGATTAACAGTCAAAAAGGCCTGAATAATGTCATTTGTGAGGATTTAATAGTCCCGCTTGCCTTAGCCGTCACTAGATGGCATAAGCTACCCTAGATTCAAGGCGGGATAGTGGTAAATTCAGTATCTAAATTAAGTAAGGATTCAATCCCAAATTTTCCCCAATCCAATCAAAAGTCCTGGCGTCATGTGTACACTGCTAAATAAATTGTGAAGAGAATTGAAACCCACCATATTCCAAAAACACCAACTCATTTGATCTAGCAGTGGCATCTCTGGCGTGCCCGGGGAGGCCCATTCGCTGCTCAGACATCGTGTGTAATGGACGTTGGTTCAGGTGAGCTGTCCACATTTCTCCTTTCCCCCCCCTTTTTCTTGTTTAATCCTTACTTGGTGTGATCCATATGAAGTAATATTGTTAAAAGCTTAACGTAGACTTGCTGCTCACACATCGTGTGTAATGGACGTTGGTTCAGTCCCCAGACACCGGCGACGTCAGAGTTTGCACGAGGCCTTCCCGTGGTATTGCCCATAAACTCTAACATACACATGTACACTACCCCTGAATTATTTTATTAACCGATTTTAGTTGAAATGGTATTATTAATCTATCAAGTGAACTTCTGTTTTTGGTAGATAAGGAATAGAAATTTAAAAGTAATGTGATCTTGTAACGGAAAGGCGAAATTCAAATTCATTAACCGTTTTCTTTCTCTTATATTACTATGTTAGAAAACTAGGAGCGTGGAAGGGAACTTAGTGGTTGTGAGCAATAATGTGATTTTGAGTTGTTCCTTGTGGCTACACAAGCCCGAGTAATTATGTATTTTTGGTGATTATGCATTAATGATGATTATGAATTGTTAATAATAATGAATTGATAGTGATTGGGAAATATAGTGAATTGCAGTATGAGAGTATACTATACGGGCGAAATAGAGTTCGAGTAATTATTTTTATTGGTTCGAGGCTATGCCAGCCCGAAAAGACAACCCAATCTCGTAAAAATGTACCTGTCTTGAGGTTATCTTCGAGCCCAAGAATAACTGACAAAAAAAAGTAAGGTACGATGGCCTCAGAAATCGCTTGTATGTGCCAAATTGTTTCGCCTAATGACAATGTTGTAGGAATGATCACCCAAACCATGGTTTTAATGTACAACCCTTTTTCATATGACTAAAGGTCATGTAATTAAAAATGTCTTTTGAAAACCAGTATAAAATTATTAAAGTAGAGTAAAGTATATGTCATTTTTTTTGTGTTATACCCAATCAAGGGAATTATGTCCTCTCCTGCCTAACTCATTCCCCTTCCAATTCAAGATTCCTCCGCTTTGGGAACGACGACCACACGTGGTACTGGCTTAATCTCGACTCGGCCAAAAACTAAAAACGCTACCAAAACTATCTTAAACAATTATCCTTTACCATACCAAGTCAAAACACCACCCTCTCCCCCGTTTTGTTTTACTGAAGTGAAATTTCTATCAACCAAGGAGGGGAGACTAAGTCGTGTACCATTTGTATTATCTAAGGGTAAGTTGACTAAGTATCAACAACCAGTGGGATTGAACAACAACGGTGGAAGTAAAATTCCTACCGTTACAATAACACAAACATTTTATGTAAATCATAAATGATCAACAAATGTCTTAGAACGTTACAGTATCTGTTCAATGATGCATGTGGTTGCTAGGCGTCCTTATGTCCCTGCACACCTGCTGCTAAGGTATCGCTAACCTACGCTATGCATCCACAGAATTCCTTCACGGACACTTGCTACACATTTCACGTTCATTGTACATAAAGTATAACTTCTCACTAAATGTCTTAGCAAGTTACAGTATCTGTTCAATGGCATCCGTCATTGTCCGGCATCCTTACATCCCTGCACACCTACGACTAAGGTATTGCTAACCTATGCTATGCTCCCACAATATCCCACAAGGAACACTTACTGCACATTTCACATTCATTGTACATAAAGTATAACTTCTCACTAAATGTCTTAGCAAGTTACAGTACCTGTTCAATGACGCACGTGGTTGCCTGGCGTCCTTACGTCCCTGCACACCTGCTGTTAAGGTATCGCTAACCTACACTACGCACCCACAGAATTCCTTCATGGACTCTCGCTGCACATTTCACATGCATTGTACATAAAGTATAACTTCTCACTAAATGTCTTAGCAAGTTACAGTACCTGTTCAATGACGTCTGTCATTGCCCGGCGTCTTTACGTCCCCGTACACCTGTTGCTAAGGTATCACTAACATACGCTACGCACCATAAAATGATCCCTTCACGAACAATCGCAGCTCAATTCACATACACTTTAAACTAAATCATATGAAAATACATTATGACCACAATGATTCCACCTCTACCTCCACAATTATTTACGTTCCTTACTGTGGTACAATGTGACTGTGATGCAGCACTTTCACCTTGAGATTTACGATGCACTGCTGTATTGACACACGATACACCTTCACGAACACTCACAGCATGTTGGCCTTATATTTCACACAAATTTGTACGAATATACAGTATAACAATCAAAATAACCACCCCTAAGCACCTTTAATACCATGGCATACAAGTACCTGCTCCATTCCACACTATGACTATGGCGTACGTATGCTAGTTCCAATATATCACAAAGCAAGCCACTATAGCTTTCATACACTATACAGTTTAGGGATTGGCTTTTCTATATATGTACGTGTAGTCACAGCATAGGAACCAGGGGAGGTGGAGTGGCGAAACCCTGCCACAGTGAATACGCATCTTGCCCATAGGCCT
The DNA here is from genome assembly GCF_032717465.1 of Coenobita brevimanus. NCBI lineage: Eukaryota > Metazoa > Arthropoda > Malacostraca > Decapoda > Coenobitidae > Coenobita > Coenobita brevimanus. The sequence continues at coordinate 22,085,091 of NC_137003.1, read as the reverse complement.
AACAACTGATAATGGGCATCATTTTTTCTCAAGATATATATCTATGTTCCATCGACAAAATCACTTCAGATTATGCTCAGAAATAATGTATTATCACACTCAGTCCATAGGGGATTTGACTCGGGTGGGAGGGGGAGAATTAGGGTGATTTAACGGGACATCATAAGTGATGCAGCCTTATAGCCTGGCTCCTTGTGATCTACTGAGGTTTCTCGCTGCGGGCAGGCTGCAGGGAGGCTCTACAGTGTTGCCAAATGTTTACCTCGGAAGAGGAACGCGCCTGCTAGAATGCACCCGAATTTGACGCAAATCAGCCGAAAACTTTTCTTTTGACGGCATTTTTTCTGCTTTTTCAAACGATTCATGTCAATGTGCGTTTATATGCCAAACCACAAAGAACACGATTCGCATCAACGTGCCTGGGAGGGTTAATACTATATTTATCCATGTTTGGCGATTTAGTACAATGAGGCACCATTATTATTGGAGAAGGGACTGGTGCCTGAGCAGTTTCAGAGAAGAATGTCTTCAGCTTATTCCTGAGAGAGAGAGAGAGAGAGAGAGAGAGATAACACCAAGTGCATTTTTTTTTTCTTAGATTAATAACTGCATTCCAAACATTGCATCCATAAGCGTTTTACCCCACTGAGATGATGAACTTGATCCTGTTGACTGCTCTGATTTCTCCCCTTTTTTTGAAAACTTCGACGTGGTGCAAAGTAGCAACACTGGCCTCATTGCTCCGTCCTGACTTCCATAGATGCTTGACCTCTCTGTGAGCTTGCTGTACCATCACCTCGGCGTCTCATATAAGTTTTCCAGGCTGTGGTTGGTAAATACAGAAACAGTTTCTTCATCAGTTTCTTTAACCAACAGATAGCAACATACTTCATATGAGTAAGATTTCTAACCTGATGCCTAAAGTATTTTCAAATGGACAGTGCCACACAAATTTTATGGCATAATAGGAAACTGTTGTTGGTCACCCACTAACTGTGGAACAACTAAGCACAAGAACTTCATAACTAGGATGAGATAGATATTTCTTGGGTAGGTCCGTCCTGCCATTTCCAAGGCAGTGATAATTATTCAGTGAATTAAAAAGTATGCGTACTCGTACTTGACAGGAAACGCTCTGACACCACAGATGATGATTACTGCAAAATCTCAGGTGATATTACCGTACGTTCATAAACTTGAGGATGCCACGTATATAGCTTGCCAAACATTTCCTGGCGAGTACTGTTATCATAAGCACATGAAACGATGACAGATTAATTACCTCGGAACAACACGAGATATGTTGATCATTTAGGATATCATTGAAATCATCCTGCGTGATAATTTTTGATCAACTGTACAACTGAAGGCATTTGACGAGGGCCACTAAATCTACCACAGTGAAGCAACAGAAAGAATTTTCCAACCAGGGTATACTGCAACTAACGGTTTATTTACATGCACTTTCTGTTGTAATATAATATTCTAGAGTATCAATTTCCTCCCACAGCTCAAACTATACATTATAATATCTTTCAGTCCATCTGTCCGCCTATCTATTGTCAGACGCGTCAATCCTGTAAGGAGTAGGAACAAACGCAATGGGTCCACGTCCCCCTGTCCTCGGCCATATTGCAGCCCTCCCTCCAAGTCACAACAGTTCTCTCATATACCTTTCCAGTTCATCCCTCCATCTCCCCATCTAGTCTCCTTTTCTCCCTCTTCATCACCACTTCACTCCCCTATTCACTTTTAGCCAGTCTTCATTCTCAGTCCTCTCTACATGGCAATACCATCACAAACTATTATTCCTAACACTTTCAATCTCCTCCATATCAGTACTGCAGCACTCTTTTACTTTCTCATTTGTGCATCTGTCTCTCTCTCTCTCCATATAACTCCAAATTATCCTCTCAGATAATCCCCACTGCTCTGTCTCCAGAATCTTGAAGAGTGTCCTATCAACAATGTCGAAGCTTCACTTGCAAAAGATAGAGTGGGGATCACAATACTATCAAACAAAGATTTTTTTAACTTCCATGCTCATTTCCGTATTCCTTACCACACTGAAACATGTGCATCATAATATCTGAGTGAGACAGATCGTTCTGCTGAATACTTCCTATGTATCAGACACTTCTTGTATGTTCAACTATGACTTCAGACTTCAAAATTTGTTCACTAAGGTTTAGCAGTGCCTCATATCTTAACGTGTTTACAATGATGGCTCTAAAGATATCCACAGTCTTTATCATCATCATCATCATTAGCACCAGCAATCACCCATCCCTAAATTCATCCAAAGAGTAAGGGTATAGTAGAATTCAGAAACGGAGAAATCATCAACGAGCAGAACTCTCAAACAACATGTCCAGTGAATTAAGCCACACATCCATTCACACATTGCCCAAGCCTTGGAAATTCAACTTATTTCTCAGAAGTAAAAGTTATATCAACCATAGAAGAACAAGAATAAGTAATGTCTACTCACTTCAGGAAGGGTCGTTAAGGTAGATAATCATATTTTACCACATTCCTTTAGAATAAAATCAGCAGTAGTAGATTTTGCATCTAGGACCCGACTTGTGCCACAGGGTAAACAGGTTGTGTTAGGAAGAATTCTGCCACCGTATTTCCTGCGTGTAATAAAAGGCGACTAAAAGGGACGGGGTGAGGGGATTAGGGACCCCCACCTCTGTTTTTTAGTTCCTACAAATAGACGGGTCGAGGGAGAAATAAACTGCATTTAAAGGCCTGATCGGCACGAGGACCTAACTCACCTTGTGCAGCAGCTGTAAAATAATTCTAATATTGTTCCTTTTACAATCCACAGGGAAGCCTGATCTGTTGACAGAACTCTCTGCTGCAGTAGACTCCATTCTGCAGTCAGTCCACAGCGATCAGTGTTTTCCGCTCGTGCTCACAGATGGCACCATCTCATACTCAAGTATATTTATGGTTAGTACAAAATAGGTCACTTCTGGTTCATTAGGGAAAATAGGTTCAGTGAAATCCATTTATATCAATTTATGCTCCTTCAGGTTCAGGCACGTAAAATCAAGATTGCTCAAGGAACTTTTTTTTTTTTCTTCACAGCCATCAACCATACTCTTCATCTGGAGTTACATAACTCTAGTCCCTGCCACTTTCAACAAAGTTAACATGCACGACGAATAGGTGTCCAGTGCTTAATATCGCGAGTTCGGTCCAGACTGATATTAAATTAAGGGGTCTTTTGCCCGCCAACTGCGAAATACGCGTTCGTGAAATGTGGATGCCAGAGTGCAATAAATGCACTCACAAATGCCCACAGCTCAAGTAGGGCAAGCGCTTTCATGTGAGCAGTGAGCTAAAGACACTTATTCGGAGGTATTTAGATGAGCCAATATTCATTCTGTTTCATTTAGGCTTTTCGTGATATGTTCAAGCCATGTCCATAAATTCAAAATAATTCTTTCAGTGTACGTTCATTGAGATCAAATCAGATTGTTAAGATGGAATCAGATCCATACCAGGATGAAATTCGTTCAGACAGTATCTTGTTATGTAAATTATGAGACTGATTATCTCATTGGTGATTAGGACAAATTTAAGCACGCGGAGCAAGCGCGTGAAAAAAAAAAAAAATAGATATTGCATCTGAAGCCCTATCCAGTAGGGTATACTTTGCATACCAACGAGGAGGTGATCAAGTGGTATGATACGTGATATACTGTTGGAAAGGACATGAGTTTGAGCCCAGGCTGGGGAAAGGAACGCTAGGATGGATTTAATTTTGCAAATGAAGTATAATTTTAAAAATCTTCCAAAACGACCATCATCAAGTTGCGGAAATAGTCTTCTTAACACAATTACACAAGTTTCGAATGAAATTGTTTTAACGTGTGCTGAATATGAGCAGTTGATTATTAGCATTAAAATGGTGACAGGTAGAGGAGTGGGGCATGTAAAAAGACTGCTGGTATTATACCCAAATTTGAAAAAAGGCCTTCCTAATCCAACTTCTTCTCCTTCTCCTCCTCCTGAACCGTCACGTTACCCTCCAGTACATGTACCATTTATTTGCTTCATGTACGAGTGGATGGAGTGGTTGGTCAGTGGGGTGTGCCAGCTGAATTAGATGGGAATGGTAGTCCTTTGGTGGACATCTGTGCTGGAAAGGGGTTGGTAATAGCCAACACCTACTTTCGTCATAAGATGATCCACCGGTATTCATGGAGAGTAATGAGGAGGATGGATGGTGAACTTGTTGAACGAAAGGCAATGATAGACTACGTCTGTGTGGATGAGCGAATGAGAAGACAAGTGTTGGATACAAGAGTGTGGAGAGGGTGGGGGAATGGAGGTAGAGCTGCAAAGAAAGTGGTTGAAGAGACGAAGGGGAAGACAGGAGGAAGCAGCTCCCGTGAGAAGAGTGGAGGAATTGCAAGATAATGAGAAAATAACAGAGTATAAGAGCATAGTGGAAGAAAGATTGGGAAAGTATGAGCTAGAGCAGATGGAAGGGATGGAAGACGTATGTAAGATATTCACGGAAGAGATAGGCACAGCGTGTGAGGTGGTTTGTTAAGTGAGGAGGAGATGCAACGGTGTGCAAGGGACAGCATGGTGGAATGATGAGGTGAAACGAGCTGTGGAACAAAAGAAGAAGGCATATAGTGAATGGTTAGCGAGTAGAGGTAGGGGAGAAGATGAGAGAGGGAAGAGAGAGATATATGTGAGCAGGAGAAGGGAGGTTAAGAGACTGGTGAAGGAGAGTAAGAAGAAAGTGGATGAAGAGTTTGGGAGGAATCTGAGTGTGAAATGGAGGGAGAGTAGGAAATTGTTTTGGAAGGAGGTAAAGAAAGTAAGGCAGTGTGAAAGGGGAAATAGTAGGGGAGTGACGGATAGGAATAATAGATTGTTGGTGGAGAAGAGAGAGAAATTGAGGAGAAGGAAGGAGCACTTTGAGGATTTGTTAAATATAGAGAGTGAGAGCAGTGCGAGTATAAGTGGTTGTGGTATGGCTGGGAGAAGAAGAGATGAGAGAAGGGAGGAAGAGATCAGTAGAGCAGAAGTAGTGGAAGCGATGAAGAAGATTAAGTTTGGAAAGGCCCCAGGAATTGATGGAGTGTGTGGTGAAATGCTGAGGTATGGGGGTGAGATTGTTGTGGATTGGATATGGAAGTTGTGTAGATTGGCTTAGGAAGAGGGAAGGGTTCCAGAGGACTGGAAATCAGGTATAATTGTTCCTTTATACAAAGGAAAAGGGGAGAGCGAAGTGTGTGGTAACTATAGGAGTATTTTCCTTCTTAGTGTGACTGGTAAAATATATGGTAGAATACTCAATGATAGGGTTAGGCATATGACAGAGGAGCTAGCTGGAGAAGAACAAGGGGGATTTAGGAAGGGAAAAGGGTGTGTAGATCAGATATTTGTTCTAAAATGTTTAGTGGAGAAGTATCTAGAGAAGGGAAGGAAAGTGTATGCTGCCTTCATGGACTTGGAGAAAGTTTATGACAGAATAGATAGGCAAGGTATGTGGAAGGTATTAAGAATATATGAAGTGGAGGGAAAATTGTTGAGTGCTGTGAAGAGTATGTACGAGGGAGCTAGGGCTATGATGCGAGTGGATGGTGAGCTGAGTGAGTTCTTTGATCTCAGTGTGGGACTGAAACAGGGTTGTGTGATGTCTCCATGGCTGTTTAATATATACATGGATGGGGTTGTAAAGGAGGTGCAAGGTAGGGCAGTGGATGTGGGGGTGCCTGTAATGAATGAGGGTGAGATTTGGAAGATTCCGGTGTTGCTGTTTGCTGATGACAAAGTATTGTTGAGTGAGGATGAATGGGAGTTGCAAGGTTTGGTGAATGAATTTGGGACAGTGTGTAGGATGAGGAATCTGAAAGTTAATGTAAACAAAAGTAGAGTTATGGTGTTTGAGAGGAATGAAGTCACAGAGTGTGCAGTGAGGTTGGATGGTGAGGATATGGAGAATATGAGTGCATTCAAGTACTTGGGTAGTGTGATGAGTAAGGATGGAACTTTGGGGGATGAAGTGCGTGAAAGGGTACAGCAGGGAAGGAAGGTTGTTGGTACACTGGAAGCAGTGATGAGAAATAGGGAGGTGAGTATGGAAGTTAAGAAGTCACTGCATGATACAGTAGTATTGTGATCCCTACCATGACGTATGGAAGCGAGGCGTGGACCTTGCAAGAGGGGAACAAGTCAAGAGTGAGAGCAGTGGAAATGGGTTACTTGAGAGGAGCATGTGGAGTGACGTGGAGGGACAGGTTGACGAATGAAGAAGTGAAGGAACGTTGTGGGGTGGATGTGGATGTGGTTGGGAAGATTAGGAGAAATACACTGAGGTGGTTTGGACATGTGAAAAGAATGGAGAATGAAAGACTGACTAAGAGAGTGTATGTAGGTGAGATGGAGGGAGGGAGAGGGAGGGGTAGACCGAGGATGAAGTGGAGGGATGGAGTTGAGAGGTATATGAGGGAGGGGGGGTGAGTTGGGGGGAGGGTAGTCAAATGGTGGGTGACAGAGCGACTTGGGGGCGTTATGTCTGCGGCCACCCTTTGTGGGATTAGGGCGTCGGGCTATAGAAAGATAGATAGATGTATCTGCTCAGTGTGGCATGTGGGGCACCCATCATTCACTCACTCAGTGTAGGGATGCCTTATGGTCCCTACACTGAGTGACAAGCCAAATCGTTTGCTGTACCCAGGAAACCATTTACTGCACTGGGTGATAACCATATAACCGGGGTTTTTGGCCGAGTTATTAAGTTTCCCCAGATTCCCCTGGCTAAAATCACTTAATATTGGCAGATGTGTCGGAGAACCTCGGAGGGCCCAATACCTGCCAAGGGCCCCAACCAAATGGGCAGATTCGCATGGCCATGTGGAATGTGAGAGTTGCGAATGAGGAGAGCAAAAGGGTGAAGCTGGTGAACGTGTTCAAGAGTGCGAGATATGCCGTGATGGCAATGTGTGAAACAAAGATGAAAGGGTGTGAAGCGAAGGATTTGGATGGTGTGAAATGTGTAGGATCGGGTATGAATGGGCGAGGAAGATGCAAGGAAGGAGTTGCTTTGTTGATGAATGAGGTGTGGCAGAGTGAAATGAGAGATTACAAATGTGTCAGCTCGAGATATAGATATGTCAAGTTCAAGTTTGAGGAGGTGCAAGTGGCAGTGACTGTAGCGTATGCACCGCGTGATGACAGGAATGAGACACAGAAAAACAGGTTTCGGGATGAGCTTGATTCAACTCTGGGAGAAATGCCCAGAGGCTGTAAAGTGATCGTAATGGGCGATATGAATGGAAGAGTAGGCACTGGACCTGAGGATGACATAATGGGTTGTAATGGAGTACCAGGAGAAAACGATGATGGGAAGCGACTGAAGGATATGCGCCAGGAAAGGAGGTTGTGCATTTGTAACTCGTTTTTCAAACACAAACGTGCACATAAATATACATGGCATAGAGGGAACGGGGATCGTTATGAAAAGAGCCTAACTGATTACGTGCTCGTAGAGAGGTCGATGCAGGGAATGGTTGCTGGTACGAGGTCAGTGAGAGGACGATGTGGAGGTCTATCAGATCAAATGACTGTGGTGTGCAAAATCAAGCTGAGAGGAGTGAGGTGGACCAGGAGGGAGAGGAGCAGTCAGGGAGAAAGACTGAAAGTTGAGAAGTTGAGGATCGAAGAACTGGCAGATGAATACAGGAAAAAAGTATAGGAGTTGCAATCAGTGAATTGGAATGAAAAGGATATGGACAGCCTGTGGAATACATTGTTTAGTTAGGAATTCTAAAGCAGTGTGTGGTGTGACAAGAGTAACAACAAAGAAGAAAAGTACGGCATGATGGGATGAAGAGGTTAAGAGAACAGTGGAGGAAAAGAGGAAGAAGTGGGTAGAGTGATTACAGGACAGGGGTTCAGTTGAAATATGAACTGACTATATTGAGAGCAAGAAGCACGTAAAGAGACTAGTGAGGAGAAAAAGGAAGGTAAATGATGATATAGGAAGGAAAATGAATGCAAAAGGATGTTATTTTGGAAAGAGATACGGAAATGTAGAGGTGATAGTGGAAAGAAATATGAAAGTGTGAAGGATGTAAGTGGTAAAATATTGATGGAAAAACTATATTGGAAGCCTTACAAATGGGAAAAGAGAAAGCAGAATGACTGGTTTGGGGGGGGTGCAGAGAAGGAATGCAGTGCCAGGAAACGTAACATTAACACAGGAGAAGAATGCTTTGAAAGGGGTGTAAACCGCATACATCTCATCAGCTGAGGCTGATGAAGTGTATGCGGTGATGATTAAGTGTAGTGGAGAAAGCGGAATGAAGTGCTTGTTGGAGATATTTAAGAAGGCATGGTTGAATGAAACTGTGCCACCAGAGTGGAAAAAGGCTGTGATTGTACCCCTGTACAAAAATATGGGTGAACGAAATGAGTGCAAGAATTATTGTGACATAAATTTATTGAGTGTCATAGGGAAGGTATATGAAAGAAATACTCGTACTATAGAGAAAGGAAGGGAGATATCAGAAGTTCTAGTGAGTGATTAACAGGGTGGCTTTAGGAGTGGCAAAGGATGTGGAGATCAAATATTTGCAGTGAGACAGATAGTGGAGAAGGCATGTGAGAAGGACTATAAGGTGTTTATGGCATTTATGGATATGAAAAAAGCATGCGACAAAGTAGACAGAGAAGGACTGTGGAAGGTTTTGCGCATGTACGGTGTAGATGGTTAGCTGCTAGCTGTCGTGTAGACTTTTTATGATGGTAGTGAAGCATTTGTAAGGGTAAATGGGCATCTAAGTGAATGGTTCATAATCAGTGTGGGCGTGCAACAAGGTTGTGTGATGTCCCCATGGTTGTTAAATATATATATGAATGAGGTGATGAGAGAAGTAAAAACACGAGTAATGGAGAGAGAGATGGCACTGGTAATGAATGGTGAAGGATGGAATATCTCAAATTTGTTGTATGCTGATGATGCAGTGCTACTTGCAAATACTGCACAAGAACCTTGTAGGCTAGTGCATAGTTTTGCTGATGTCCGTGAGCGTCGTGTCTTGAGAGTATATATAGAAAAAAGGAAAGTGATGATAATCGAGAGAGAAGGTGACTTCCTGTGTGATGTTACTCGAATGGAGAGAGACTGGAATTGGTGAGAGAGTTCAAATACCTGGGTACAGTGATAGAAAAAAGAAGTGCAATAGAAGTGGAAAGTAGAATCACACAAAGAAGGAAAGTAGGTGGTGCAATGAAGGCCATAATAAGAAACAAAGGCTTGAGTGTTGCAGCTGCTCGAGGCTTACACGAAGGAGTGTCAGCGCTAACTTTAACATATGGATGTGAGACTATGGTGTGGCATGAGAATGAAAAGTCACGAGTGAGAGCAGTGGAGATGGGACTGATGAGGAACGGATGTGGGGTACAGAGAGTGGATAGGATACGCAATAATGTGACTGGTGAAAGATGTGGTGTAAGGAAGTCTGTGGATACCAGAACTGAAGAGAATGTACTGAGATGGTATGGTCATGTGGACAGAATGGATAACAGTAGAGTGGTGAAAGCCTTATATCTCAGCGAATTTGAAGAAGAGTGGAGGGGAGGTAGACCAAGGAAAAGGTGGAGGGATATGGTGGATGAGTGTGTGAGGAAGAGAGATATGGAAATCGGAGGGACTAGGGAACTGACAATAGGTTGAGCTAACTGGACGAATATTTCGAGAAGTGCATGATCAGGAATTTGGCATCCCTTTTTAAAGTGACAGCGCTCAGATTTACTCTATCAGGTATGTTTATGTGAAGCTGCAGAATGTGGTGAAAGTTTTGCACATATCAGATACAGCCAGGATTCTGGCGGCTTGAATGATGAGTGAATGGAAGCATGAGCCCATTGGATTGGGCAAACTTGGGCTGTCTGGACGTTGCTACACCTCATCCTGCGCTAAAGTGAGAAAGGAGGTCCGGATGATGATGATGATGATGATGATGATGATGATGATGACCTACTCAATACATATGAGCACAATTATACTGGCTCTACACAATGGCAAAGGATTGCTATCAGAGTACTGACACAATCAATTTGTGGTTCAATTCATCTCAAGGATTAGCGACCCACAAGAGAATCGACATAAAGGGAGTACATTACAGTAGATTTTTGTGGAAACTTAAAAAATTTGAAAGTGTATAGTATGTAGGAGTACTGGGCCTTGGAAATGCGCTGTAAAACGTATGTGCAGAGTCGGACACACAGGTAAAATACAAGTCCGTCTCTGGCTAAACCCTGTTGGCTACGAGTCATCCTCAACCCATTTACTTTCTTTCAGGGAACTGTTTTACCCCACAGACTTATATTCCTTCATGGACTTATTTCCGGCCTTGGATATAATCTCCCGGTGGACTTTTTTTTTTTTACCAATGGACTTCTTTGTCTCTCTGGAACCTACTTTGCCCTGAGGATGTATTTCTCCTCTGGACCTGTTTTACCTCAATGATCGATTTATCACTATGGCCATATTTCAGCCAGGGACATATTTCACCCTTGTACTTATATTCCCCATCGACGTTATTATCATGAATCTATGTTTTCCATGGACCTATTTTCCCCGTGGACCTAATTTCGCCATGGATCTAATATCACCATGAACCTAATAACTCTTAATGAGGACACACAAAATTTACATATGCACCCATCTTCTCCCATTGACACTGCCTTCCTCATGGACCTAATTATGTCTATTGTATGTTTCCACTTGGGTCCAAGTCACAGAAGGACGTATTCCCCTACTGGCCTATTTTCGAACATAAACCTATTCCAAACCTAGCCCTGTTTATCTTATGGACCTATTCTCCAGTGGCTTTATCCCCCATGCACTAACCAACCCGCCATCCATATTGTATATAGCCATCTACTTACACACTGTAGTCTGTCTCGGCTGTACCACGTTGACTTGACAACTCTCTCTCTCTCTCTCTCTCTCTCTCTCTCTCACACACACACACACACACACACACACACACACACACACACACACACACACACACACACACACACACACACACACACACACACACACACACACACAGAGCACAGCAGATTTAATAGGCTGAATGTTGCACTATTTTACTTGTTTGTCATATCACGAGTATATGACAAAAGTAATAAACAGTAATAAATCATGTCTTCATTACTTGGCAACTGCACTGTGCATCCTAAAAGCAACACCTCCAAAAAATATGAGTTTAACAAATCCCAGGATAACTCACACTGACAACAAATTCCCTCAGAGTAAAAAACAAACAAACAAACAAACAAACAAAGCGGCGAAAATAAAACTCTACAGCCCCAAAATGAACACACTGCACCTGAAGAAACAATGTACACTCAGTTTTAAGATGGCTATACGATATTGGCATATCCACTGAGATTAGATGGAACAGGGTAGTAGCCATTAGGTCAGTGGAAAAGGAGAGTGTGCCCTGCAGCTGACTGATATAGGTTGCTGCTGATGCTGCTGATGCTGTTGCTGCTGATGCTGTTGCTGCTGATGCTGCTGATGCTGATGTTACAGCAGTTGGATACAGTTGCACTCTGCGTCCTGACTGCCACGATGACCCGAATTAGACTCAGTTTTCATTACCACCACATTTTTTTCTAACAGTTGTTGAATGATCAAGGTCACTGGGAAAGGTCAGGGTCACTGGTAAAATCATGTCAAATGGCTTTGATCTAATCTGAACAACGTTTGTGGAAGGGTTAAGTCGTTTACGTCGATCAATGTTTGCCTGACACACTAAATAATAAAGAACGAGTTTTGTGCAACCTAAGGTGGCAACACTCCCAGTCGTGTGTGTGTGTGTGTTTTTTTTTTTTGGAAAAATTAAAAAGATTTAGCCTCCATTCAGTGACAGTTAACTCGATGTGTATGTATGCCAGTTCTAATACCACCAAAATTTGATTTAGATTAAGGATGTGAATTCACATGCAAATCAACTAAACTTATCACATCAGTGTTTTCTATGAATACACTGTGTTAATTCATGACAGATGAAGTATACCTTGTGAAGGGGACATCATTCCCAATGACCTGGGTGCCTGTAATGATGAGCAAATGGACATGTCATTAGGCTGAAAAGGTAGTCCACAGGACCCTGGAGGTATGATTGATGAATTTTGCTGCATTGTCGGATGTGCTATGCTGGAGGTGAGTGAGGGAAAACAAAGGCAAATGCTCCTGCAGGTTTCTTTGATCAGTGATTTTGGGCTGTAAAATCATTTAACCAAAGACTTCTGGAGTGGAATAGGTCATCCGTAGGTGTACCTGATCATTTTCCCCTCGGGTAGCATGTGACTGACGGGAGGAGAAAAAACATCTTACTCTGATATGGTTGTTTACTGTGTGAGACTACATAACATATGAAGAGGTCTAATAGTTTGCTCATCTCAAAGTAGGACCATATGTCTCAGCAGGAGAGATCCGTGTTTACTTGTATTGTGCTTGCTTTCTTACTATTGTGTGTCGTTTGTGATCATACATGTTTCGCTTTTCTAATTGTATATCATTAATGGCTTAGAATTTAATATACTGTTTGTAATGATCTACCGAATACATATACATATACACAGATTGCAGAACTACAATCAACGGTAGGTGTGGGAATATTTGTGGCAGCGTTATTGGACAAGATCAGTAATGAAACGCAGGCACAGTTTTCGCTTGTGATTGAACAAGCTCACCAGGTAGGTAACTCATACAAAGAACACATAAAAAATTATTCATGCTTCATTCAGTCTCAGAACACCTTGCGTACGATGAAACTTTTTTTTTTCGTTTTTACGATCTTGCTAATGCCAATTGATTTCTTCAGTTTATTTTTTTTTTCCTCCCCGAAAGGATGTACAGTTGAGCTTTTTAAACTACCTTGGTTACATAAAATTTCCCTTCATCTGAGTAAAACCGTTTTATGATTACCTGATTATGAACACTTATCCTAAGCAAAGGGAGTATTTAGATGATTATATATGCTACTGTACATTTGACTACTCAAGTATACTAACACAAATATTGCTTGTGAAGGAATAATGGAATAAATGTTTGATATGTTTGTGTGAACTCTATTTGACAACAAAAAATACTACTTATGTGCAAATGATAATGCTGAGAGGTGAACCCAGGATATGGAAAGCTTAAAACATGGGAATAATTGAATGGCACATGTCACCATAAGCGTACCGGAAGGCATTTCACGAGAGCGGGGTGAGTTGGCCCTGAACATAATCAGAGTTGCCTTGATTTCAAGTTATTCCTACGGAATATCCACAGTAATGAATTTTTGAGTATAAAAATAATTACGTATAAGTACTCAGTATACTTTAAATTTCACGTCCAGATTTCTCTTCACATAAAAACTAGTAGTGGGCAATGAATATTTATCAGAATAAACCGAAAGGACAATCACTCCATCTGAACAGAAAACCTTCCTCTTGATATGAGGATTCCAATAGTTCTAATAATCATAGTTCATATTAACTATGGCAGCACACCATCAGAGGATCTCCTCTGAAAAATCAGCTTTTGCCCTGAAAAAGGCACATTTTCTCTGCTCTAGAGACCCTCCTCCCACCTATAAATCAGTTTGATTTCAACTGACAAAGTTCCTTAACTACTTACAGCTCAGATAATGGCCAAACGATGTCAGAATGGAGGATAATTTTGACTAGTAACAAAGGAGACTCATACCTACTTTAAAAGTAAGGCATCATATTTCACGCAACCATATCAAACTATTCAAGTTGTATGAGTGGTGTAGTTCTTCCCTCAGATGAAAACAAACCAACTATGGTAGTGTACGTATGTGCTTGTCATGGGGATGGTTTTGGTAGCTCTCCCAGTCTTATGCTATCTCATTTATTGTTTATAGAGCCCAGTTCATCTTACCTTTAGGTGGAAATATGGGTCAAGATGACGATGATGAGACTGAATTATTTATATTCACCAATCGCACTGAAGTGACAGTATCATGCCATGATGCAGTTCTCAGTAGCAAATCAGCTCTCAGTGCCTGACAGTGGTGGTGGTGGTGAGTAGCTAGCTAGCCTTCCTACTGTAGTAAGTTAATAAAGTGTGTACCTTACCCATTCAGTGTGAAACGTCTCCCCCAAGTTGGATTTTAAAAGCTGGAGATATCCGAAATCAGATATAAATAGTGTCTTTGAGTTGACGAGATTAGTAGACTAACATTTTCAAAGTGCACCAGCAATTAATTATACAGTATTACAATCTTTTTCAGCTACGTAAGGCCTCCTTCTGCCTGACGGTGGTGGTGGTGAGTGACAAGCAAGCCTTCCTGGCCGCCTTCGCCGAGTGGTCTCTCAAGGGCCGCCTCCTGGTGTGGTCAACGAGGCTCCTGGTCGTCACTCGCCTGCGCACGGAGGACCTCCAGGATTTACTAGCCTCTCACTGGACCTTCTCTATGATGAACACCATGGCAGTCAATGTCGATCTTTCTAAACAGGCACCAAGGTCATGAAAATACAACTGTATTTGGATTTTTCCCTTTGTATCAGTGAATTCAGTATGATTACATATTTTTGGACAGTCCTTCAAAAGCAAAGTTTACAGTGGCCTGACGAAGACAGTGTAAATTATTTGCTGGAGAGGTGCCTTATTTCATTTGATTAAAGCATTACCTTGCATTTACCCTAATTTTAATTAGGTTAACTTCTGGATTCAGAATTCTGGAGAGGTACTAACCAAAGTTATTTTCAAGTATCATATGTATTAGTGGTCAGATGTTGTGTTTGCCCCGGACTCACCTGGACGTAAGGCAAGTTAATTCCTGGCTGAAGCAGCCCATTTACAGTCCACGACTTTCCTTTCAGAGGATGGATAGGGATATATGGGACACTTAAATAATCAGTTGTTCTTCTAAGTGACTATCCATAAAGCCATCCCACTCTAGGCGAACAAATACATACACTGAAAAATGGGCTACATTTGAATAATCTGCCAACCGACATCGGGATCACTAACAATTATATCCCTCTCCAGAGCAATGTGTCTTGTCCTGCAATATGTATAATGGTAAGGAAATTGATATTGATATGGATATTGTAAAGAAAAAAATATATATAGGTATGTTCTGCAGAGTTAGTATCACCTTGAGGACCTTTTACCGGGGTGTCATCTTCTTGATGTTAACAAAGTTCAAAACAGCTTGTTGATATCCAATCCCCAGTATTGCGTCACGGAACAGAAGATGAATTTTTGAACTGACCTTAAGCGGAAAGGTGAAATACGAGACATGGGACTATATCAGGACATGTTCGTGGGAATGAGGTGTATCTAACCCTGGGTTGAATCTAAACATCAATGTGATTCTTGTCTGACAGTGCCTGATGAACAGTTCTTAGGAAAACGTGGGGCTCTGAGGAAAGCCTGAACAAACAATGAATCCATTTCAAATGTGCACTGTCACACCGTGGTTCAAAGGTAAGCCGCGGCTCAGGAAAGACTGGACGAAGAATCTACTTTTACCCTAAAGTGTTCTGCTTATAGCTTAGTTAATTATTTATATTACATAAGTGCCTATTGACTGCTTAATGGATACTGTCGTAAATAACCACTATAAGTTTAATATTTTGGGAGAAATTCAGAGAGCTGCAAATCTTTCAGTTTTCCTTTCTTCGCTTCATCATACTAGTAAGATGTGGTTAGTGATGGATCTTTTGCCAAGAAAGACAATGTGATGATAGTAAAAAAAAAAAAAAAAAAAAAAATCCAGTCAAGGTAATACAGTACACGCCCTTAACGCATCGGGAGTCTCACTGTTGCTGCTGGACCAACTGTTATTTTGAGATGGAGCTAGAAAATGGCAACTTTCTATTTCAGTTAACTGAAGCATATGTTCCTTCCGTATTTTTTGTTTTTTATTTTTTTAATATGATAGCCCGAAATTACTGCATGGCTTAGGAGCAACATTTCCATATGTAGAGAATGTATAGCAATTTTTAATCATCATTACGATGGGTCAGTCTAGTTTCCGTTTTTATCAAGGAAAAAAAAAAAAGACGTTAGCACAATGAAGGCATCAAAGTTCACTAAATTTATCATTATATTATTTGCAGATGTGGTGTATATGTGTACTTGCCTTATGCTCACTCAGGAGCCACGGTACGGCAAGTGGCTTCATGGACTCCTTCTAAAAGTCTCACTACCTTCCATTCCCTATTTCCGGAGAAATATCTCAAGTATGTATTCCTTTGGCTTCTTCACTGTAATATTACGATGTGTCATTTTGGGAGCTGAAAATTATTTTTTGCAAATTTCTTCGATGAGGGTTTTAAAAATACGTTTTTGGATGTGAAGAATTCAAATCTGCTGTTGTTTTTGTGACTGCACAACATTTAGTTTGGATATCTACGTTTGATTAAACGGCATATAAACTGCTCTCAGAATACAATATTTTAATTTTAGCTTCTCAAACTGTCAGCTAATGCTATAAAAATCTTAGTTTCTCTGCATAAAACATATCCTAGTAAGCATAAAACATATCCTTGTAATAATAAAACAACATTAGTAAGTAACGACATCAGATTAAAAAAAAATATGTTTCATTAAGTCTTGCCTTGATTCGGTCTTGGACATCAGCCGCCGGCTTGCTTCTTGGCCTGTGATGTAGCCCTCACTTTTCTCACATGTATACACCCTGCCTGCTGCCTCTGTGACTTGTTTCCCACACCTCTCTATAGACTGAGCATGACAGTGTCACTGTGGATCTTGCTTGGGCTCGTCAAGGAACATCTTTGCTTCCGCTGTGGTGAGTTTACATGTCAAAGGAGGTTCATATACCCCGTCAGACCAGTCTATCACTCCAACAAGAAAGAAGCACAGGGGTGGAAGTGTCTTCCTGGGATGTACAGAAAGATCACCCAGTGTGTCATCATCTCAGTCCCTCAAATGATGTACAGAAAGATCTCCCAGTGTGTCATCATCTCCGTCCCTCAGATCAACAATCTTTTGGATACCAGCTCTCTTCTCCTCACTGTCATCTGAGCACAAAGTTTCTGGATTATCATTTCACTGAATGCATACCATGCTAAGAACTGGATGGTTGTCAAAATAGCATATGCATACCATGCTAAGAACTGGATGGTTGTCAAAATAGCATATGCATACCATGCTAAGAACTGGATGGTTGTCAAAATAGCATATGCATACCATGCTAAGAACTGGATGGTTGTCAAAATAGCATATATTACAGCCTTCTTTTGCAATCTAACTAGCCGCAACTGAAACAAGATGTGGCGTGGGCCTTCCACCCAAGAGTGTTTTACTTTGATGCTGAACCAGCAGGGGTAGCACACACCAACAAAGTATTCCACTGTCAGTCTTAAGTTGTTGACGGTTTTGCCTTTAAGGCCATATTTTGAAACCCATATGGGACAAAACCTGTTTGCTCTTGTCAGCTACCTTGAATGGCTCTCTGGACCAGTATCAAGAAGGTCCAGATCTGTGGGAAGTTCTCCTGTCCTTATGGCCTGTGTGATTCCATACTCGTATACTTGATCAGTAAAGAGATCCTTTACGACATTGTCACACAGTAAAATAAGAGGTTGTGCAACTGAGACTTTGATGAATGAAGGGTCAATTTCAAATTCTGTAGCAGTGTCTAGTGCCTTGCCAATACTACTTGTCCACTTGTTGTTAGACAAGGTCTTCCCATCCAGTGCTCTGATAAAGTGTTGCAGGGTTAACTCGTTAGTGTGGAGGGCACAAACCAACCAGATCAGCTTACGGCAAAGCTTGACCTCTACCCAATACATGAAATCACCCTTGTTAAACCCGCTTGACTTCAGTCGTAGGTGAATTCAAAGTCCTGGAGGGATTTTCTGGTAATGTATTAAGTACAGCCGTATAATCTCCACACAGCTATTTAATCACCACCTTTACACGTCCCCAGGCTGTTACCAACCGCTCGAGAGAGAGAGCCAGCAGTGTGAAGTTGAGGTGAACCTGTTTTTCTAAATGCTGGTGTTCTGTGTTTCTCTTAACAAGTTTGGTAGGCTATACCTTGAATATTTAAATATGCCATCATGTGAGAAAAAGTTCTGAAGACTGCCATTTAAAAGAATGATCTGTCCTTCTGTAGCTGGGCACATTATTTGAGGGAGCAATCGCCTAAGTCATTTAGCATTTCGCCGTTAGGTTGCCCTACATCCAAATCCAATCAACCTCATTCATATACCTCTCTACCTCGAACCTGCACCTCATCCTCCGACTAATCCCTCACCTTCACCCCCTCCACCTAGTTTGAGCACACTCTCCTTGGCAGAATCTCATTGCCCATTTCTAGAAATGGCTAAACCAATCAGAGGACTTCTCTTCAACACTTTACAGTACATACAGCCTTATCTTCTACGAAGTGGATTTAGGTAATTTCTTCCTTCTGCTGCAGCTGTGTGAATTTTAACCAACATCTCTGGTGTGGCAGATACAAGGAGAGTAGGAGGTTTTCACAAGCTGTTTTGCCTCGCTTATACTAAACCATATTTAAATAGTCACAAACTTCAATCTCTCCACTAACTTCTGAAAAAAAAAAAAAAAATGGAGGTGTACTGGGAGTCAAGGGCCAGACGGGGAGCTACTTGAAGAGGTGTTTTTGTGCAATTGGAGAACACGGATCGTCCTGGAGGGCGCAAAGGCAGTTTTGCCAGTGGAAACCACGTCACATGCAGTTTGGGAGGTGACTTCCGTTTTTTATAGCACTAAAAACAAGTTATTCATTAATGTTATATTACAGGAACACTTGATGCAGTGTACTGTGTTATGGATATAACCGACAAGAAAAGCATAATCAAAAGTGCTAGGCTATACTTAGGGCTAAACATACCACGTGAGTGTAATAATGAAATGGCAATACAACTTTTCCTCATATTTTTTGGCATCTTCTCAGTAAATATAACACTTCCATTGTTATTACAAAGTCATTTAGAAGGAAATGAAGAAACAATCATAAAGAAGAGTTGTCATGTGAGGAAACCTGTAAGCTCAATATGCCACCAAG
The DNA here is from genome assembly GCF_032717465.1 of Coenobita brevimanus. Lineage (NCBI taxonomy): Eukaryota > Metazoa > Arthropoda > Malacostraca > Decapoda > Coenobitidae > Coenobita > Coenobita brevimanus. The sequence goes on along the minus strand of NC_137003.1, from coordinate 22,066,012 downwards.
AATATTCACTGATTTGCTTACTTTTCTACCACCTGTTACAAGGTATGCACTTACAAGGTAATTTTCTGTCTCTAAGTACTTATGTTTGGTCTTATATAACTACAACAGTCTGGAATAACTTCGTAGCAAATGTTAATTTCACTTTCGCTAGTGAGTAGTGTACTGCTAGGTCACTCATCATTGTCTTCAAACACGCTAATATCTATCTATCTATCTATTGCCAGACGCCTCAATCCCGTTTGGGGTGGCCACAAACAAATTGCCTCCAAGTCGCCCTGTCCCCCGCCATTTCACTGCCCTGCTCCCAACTCACCCCCCTCTCTCATATACCTCTCCACCCCATCCCTCCATCTCATCCTCGGCCTCCCCCTCCCTCTTCCCCCCTCCACCTCACTCACATACACTCTCTTTGTCAGTCTTTCACCCTCCATCCTCTCCACATGGCCAAACCACCTCAGTGTGTTCCTCATAACGCTTCCTATCACATCCACATCCACACCACAACGCTCCTTTATATCCTCATTCGTCAGCCTGTCTCTCCACGTGACTCCACAGGCTCCTCTTAAATAACTCATTTCCACTGCTCTCACTCTTGACTTGTGTCCTTCCAACAATGTCCAAGCTTCACTTCCGTACGTTAGAGTTGGTATCACAATACTGTCATGTAGTAACTTTTTCACTTCCATGCTCACTTCCCTGTTTCTTATCACTGCTTTCAAAGAACCAGCAACCTTTCTTCCCTATTGTACCCTTTCAAGCACTTCACCCTCCAAACCTCCATCCTTACTCATCACACTACCCAAATACTTAAACGTACTCACATTTTCCAATTCCTCACCATCTAACCTCGCTGTACATTCACTAACTTCACCTCTCTCAAAGACCATCACTTTACTCTTCCCTACATTCACCTTTAGGTTCCGTTTCTTACACACTCTCTCAAACTCATCCACCAAGCCTTGCAGCTCCCCTTCGTCTTCACTCAACAACACAGTATCATCTGCCAACAACAGTACAGGAGTTTCCAAACACTATCCTCTCTCACCAGGGCCACTCCAACATCCACTACCCTACCTTGTACCTCTTTTATTACCCCATCCATGTACAGATTGAACAACCATGGAGACATGACACATCCCTGTTTTAAACCAACTTTCAAAGAGAAAAATTCACTTAGTTCACCATCCACACGCACTGCAGCCTTCGCACCATCGTACATACTCTTCACAGCATTCAAGAACTTCCCATCTACTCCATATATTCTTAACACTTTCCACAATCCTTGTCTATCCACCCTGTCATATGCTTTCTCCAAATCCATGAAAGCCGCATACAACTTCTTTCCCTTCTCTAGAAACTTTTCCACTAAAGATCTAAGAATGAATATCTGATCTACACAACCTCTTCCCTTCCTAAAGCCTCCCTGTTCTTCTCCAACTAATTTCTCTGTTCTTTCTCTAACTCTGTCTATAAGTATCCTACCATACAATTTTCCTATTATACTAGAAGACAAATGCCCCTATGATTACCACACACTTCTTTTTCCCCTTTTCCTTTGTACAAGGGAATAATTATACCTGACTTCCAATCCTCAGGGACTCTACCTTCCTCCCAGGACAATCTGCACATCTTCCACATCCATTCTGCTACTATCTCTCCCCCATGCTTCAGCATTTCACCACACACTCCATCAATTCCTGGGGCTTTCCCCGATTTAACTTTCTTCATTGCTTCCACAACTTCTATCCTACTGATTTCTTCCTGTCTTCTCACCTCCCTCCTTCTCCCAGCCATTCCCCAGCCACTTATACTCGCATTACTTCCATCCTCTACGTTCAACAATTCCTTAAAGTGTTCTCTCCATCTGCTCACTTTTTCTCCCTTCTCGACTAGTAATCTACCATTTTTATCTTTCACTCCCCTGCTAATATGCTGACTACTTATTTTCGTATATACTAAAACTCGTTTATTTTTACATGCGTACATTATTTCCTAAGGTGTTGACAGTGGTAGTACGCTCAGAAGAACTCTCAGTGCGTCACTTTCACTATACCCTTTTTGACTGACCAGTGCAGCTGAGATGTATGGGTTGTTAAGATTCGTCCATCTATAATACAGTGGACACGGGCAAGTAAAGCCAGTCAGGGTGGATATTCTAGTAAGTCAGGGGGGTAGGGGACGTCTAGTGGGGTGGAGGAGAGGAGGAGACAATGAAAAACAGAGCTGAGATGGGAGAGAGAGCAACAATCTCGGCGGCAGTGGCAAGACGAAACACTCGCCCGACGAGACAGTCACGTAGCGTGAGGCGAAGAGTAGCAGTGGAAGGGCAGTCAAGGAGATAGTGTAGGAGAGGCCACTCGTCCCATTGATGGAAGTGGGGGCATGGGTCTGGGGCTTGGCCAACAATTTGGGAATAGCAGGGGTACTCCAGTCGTAGGCGTCGCAGGTGAATGATGGGTGAGTTAGGTGTGTGGGGGGAGGGAATGAGGGGCTTGTAGTTAGTGGCTCGTGCGTACAAGGTGGCTGATCGTGAGCCGGCAGCGACCTGGTCCTCATGATCGTCAAGCATTAGTCTGAAGGTGGTGGTGTGAACTCTACACTTGATTTAAGTGAGTGTGGGACTGAGGAGGACGCTGACAGACAGAAGAGCACTTCCAGCACGTGCTGCAGCATTAGCCAGCTCACTGCCTCTTATTCCAACATGGCCTGGTAGCCAGTGGAGAAGGATGTCAGTGTCAATACATGATATGGCATCAGCCACTGTGGAGATAGAGGACAGCAGGCCAACATTGTCTGTGAAGCGTCATGAACAGAGACCACGCAGAGACGAAAGCGAGTCTGTGTGTATAATGACGCATGTGTGGTGATGTTGAGATGCGTCTCTGAGAGCGCAGAGGATAGCAACGAGCTCTGTCTCATATACAGAGGCCCCAGTAGGGAGCCTCCAGGTCTCGACATGGCCTTCACAGTAAGATGCAGTGCCTGCTGACCCATCAGCAGTAATTGAGCCATCAGTGTAATACTCGACTGCCTCTGGGACTCGGAGGGTTGCGATCCTTCTGAGCGCAAACTGCCGTAGAAAGGCAAGGAGGGATGCTCTTGGGGAGGCGCCAGGAGGGGCAAGACTCCAAATCACAGGGGGCAGCCACGGTGCTGAGGGTGAGTAGTCAGGGTGAGGGAGGTCAGGGCCTCCCTGTAGAGCATCTGTTATTCCAAGGTTGTGAGCAATGGAGGCCACGGAGCATGCCCAGTCCTTTCTTGTATGGTCATGATGGGGCCTAGCAAAGGTGCTTTGCAGCAATGTAGACACAGGAAGCTGTGGCCTGTGTCTGCAGAGCTGGGTGGTGACTGCTGTCGAACGACTCCACACTCAGTGTTTGAGTGAGGGGAAGCCGCTCTCCATCCTGAGATTTTCGATATGCATCCATGGGGGAGCTCCTACCACAGCACAGAGTGCTGAGTTTTGCAGGACTTCAAGAGAACATTTTTGCATCTCCGACAGCCCTACAAGACATATTGCAGTGTAGTCAACAAGTGACCATATGGCGTGTGTGTAGAAGGTCCTGAGGACGCGAAGAGAGGTGCCAAGATTGTGACGGGATAGGGCTTTAAGCACTGAGCTCCTGGGGACGGCACTATCTTGTAGGTACAGCACATGCTTGGAAAAGGTCAGAATACTGTCAAACCACACGCATAAGTACTGATGGCTGTGAACGATGTCTAGCTGGTGTCCTCTGAGAGAGAGCGGAAACTCAGGGGACCGTAGACCGAAGGGTATGCATTTTGTTTTCTGGAGATTTATCTTGAGGCCCAGTTCGCAGCATCTGTCATGGAGGCGAGTTAGAGCAGTGGAAGCAGGATTGTAGCAATCCCTACGAGAGAAGATGAGTGCAAGATCGTCGGCATAGCAGAGCATGGTGATGCCCCTACCGAAGTTGATCGACAGCAGACGTTTGACTAGGATGTTAAACATGAGCGGGCTGAGCACGCTTCCTTGAGGTTTACCATTGACGTGGGGGTAGGAAGGCGAGAGCTGCCCCTGAATGCGGACACTGGTGGAGTGGCAACAAAGAAGTTACACAACCAGGAGAGAAGCCTGCAACGAACTCCCCTGGCTACAAGCAACGCTGGTACAGTTTCAGGGTAGGCTAGCTCAAAGGCCTTCTGTAGGCCAAGGGAGACTGCCATGCCTCCACCAAATCTCAGCCCACCAAGAAAAGAGGCTAGGCACTGTGAGGTACTTTTGCCAGGCAGGTAGGTGAAGAGCCACGAGGGCAGCAGGTCTGATTCCCAGGCATGGCAAGAAAGTATGAGGCATTCAGCTGTCTTTGCTATGCAGCTAAGAAGATAGGTTTCATCGCAGCTGGATCATGTGGTCTGGGGATGGGATGTATAATGGCAGTCTTCCATGATGCAGGAAGGCGTCCTTTCACCCATGAATGATTGTATAGGTCGAGGATGAGGGATTTCCCCCTCTGTCCTGATCGTGCAAGGAGAGAATAAGTAAGGCCGTCAGCTCCAGGGGCTGTGTCTCTCAGGCTGTGAAGGGCCTCGCCCAGTTCATTGTCAGTAAAGAACTCGTCAGTATTGTCAGGGCGTGCACAGGCGGTGCCCATAGCAGCACTCCATGGGCCTCTGAGACAGTCCTGCACGTCCTTGACGGACTGGGGGAGGATGGTGGGCAAGGTCCTTCCAGCGAAGTGAGAGGCGAGGCGAGAGGCCTCTGCTGCAGGATCAGGATGAGAAGGGGTTTTGGGAGGCCGGTTACCTGGTATGCTCCTAATTCTCGTCAACATCTTCAGGGAGGAGTGTGAATCAAACGATCGACACCACCATTTCCAGGCCTCGTCCCCTGTTTTTCTGGGAGGCGTGGTACGCTACTAGGCCGAGTGGGATGTGTTTGAATCGCGGCTGCTGATTTAAATCTACACCTCTTCTTATTTTAACACATATATATTTATATTTTTAAACTGCCTTCAGTACAAGCTGCCAGATTAAATATGAAATAATTTCCGAAGCTGAAGAGGTCAAAAGTAGCTTTAAAAGTTTACTGTAATCAAAGAAAATTAAACTAGAATATAAAGTTTTATTATAAAACGATGAGTGATGTTTGAAGCAAATTATCCATCCATGGCATACACCCACGTCTGCATGTTGCACTGCATCCACCCACGGTGTACATGTACGTCCGCTTGTTGCACTATAATATCAACTCACGGTGTACACCTACGTCCGCATGTTACACTACAATACATGAATGCATTTACTTCAATGACATCATAGGCGGCCAATCAGCAGCCGCGAAACAAACACACCCTACTTGTCCCATACATCTCATATGCACAAGTCAGTTAAATAGACTATAGTGCATAGTGCACTGCATTGTCACTCATGTCTCCATTCTGACTGTTATATTAATAATCTGTTTCTTACATACAGAATGTAGGTATTAACACATATGTACTTTCCCAAAATGTTTGGAGTCGAGGTATGCTTAGAAGCACTCTCAGTGCATTTTTTCACTTTCGTTCGTGTGTAGCACACTACACTGCCACTTGCCACTGTCTCCTTATTCATTATTACACTAGACAGTATTTTTCATTACCAGGATATTAGCACATAGTAACAATATTTCTCACTTACAAACATCCAGAGGTTTAGCAGGCACCAAAGCACTCTCCCATACCATGGTAGATCTTGTATTCGGCACATATAGTCACATTTGCTCCGATTTTAACCTTTGATCTCTCTATTTCCACATTGTATCCTTTGGGGTTGTTGTCAGAGGTTATCAATGGGTGGTAGGTGGCAAAATCTAAGGTAAGTGACTCGGTGCGTTTAGCCACTTTCACTGTCCTTCTGGAACGACCACTGCGATCTAAGGGTTAAAACAGGTGACAAAACGGTTTAAAGCATACAGTAACACATACCTATATCTTTAGTTATATTTCCATTTTACTGGTACTGTACGTATACAGTATATTCACCTGTTTCTGTACATATTAGATTCATAATTAACATATGAGAAATAATAAAAATACAGTTCATGGATTTCAGCAGTTCACCTCATAACAGCATACAGTCAAAGACAAAAGTCGTATCGTGAAATTTGATGAAAGTATCTGCTGGAAGACTATAGTTTTGGAGCGGTCTACTTTGTGTCGAACGATCGGTTGGTAGCACTGACATGAGTTGCCATTTGCTCCAGGTGACCAGCCTGTGGATGCCAGCATATGATTTTTTTGTAACTTACCGAAGCTAATCTACATAATTATTAGATCTTTCTGACTGCTGTTTTTATTTAGTATTTTGAAGCGTTTCTCATCTTTTATTTTTATGCCAGCATTATCAACATTACTTTTTTTTTTTTTTTTTTTTTTCCCGGCCTATCAACCATTGGGGCCGAAGCCCCGGGTTATTAAGGCCATATATATATATATATATATATATATATATATATATATATATATATATATATATATATATATATATATATATATTCATTTAAACATATATACATATATATACAAACATATATATATACATACATACACACACACACACACACACATACACACTTCCATGCATACATACAGACACACTTTCATGCAAAGGTACATATATATATAATAATTTTAATCTTTATTTTATTTTTTGTATTTTTATTTTTTTAATTCTTTCTTGGTTTTATATTTTTTATACCTTATATTATAAAGAAAAATTAATCTAAAGACCCTAAAACTAATCACCTAACAGACAAATCGCTAACCTATACTAAATCCTACAGAGACAAATAGCTAGACCTACACTAATGGTAAAAATACCTCGACTAACAGAACACCATCGACTGCAGATATGTAATGCCTTTCTACATGACATACCTGCACTCATCACCTGGTGACTGTCAGTCGAGGCACAGCCTAAGATAGGGGACATCAATATATGAATGGGAACCAGACGAGTCAGGAACATTTCCATATACGTCAGCTGTCGTCCCTAATTAGAATAACTTAAGCAAGATAATATAATGTATTTACATAATTTGTACAAAAAGTGAAGAACCTCGCCCAGCAGACCACATCAACATTACGATTCAGTTTGCTTAATAGGTGTTCGGAAGTCAGTTCTCCACCTTTCTTAACAATAAGTTAGCAAATCAAGTTGATAATTATGACCTGGGACATTATTTAAGTGTTATAAAACAAAATTCATTATAGTACTCAACACATAAGAACAGAGTTATTCTATTATGATATATATTATTTTCTTTAAGAGTGGCTAACAAACTGAATCCCACAGACGAGTTCGAACACATAAATCAGATGACCGAAGTCTACGCACAACTGTTCGCGTGCTTCATTCTAGGTGCACTTCGTTTCTTATGGCGTAAGCACTGTTTTCTGGTGCTGCTTCAATCGCTGTGATTATTTCCTGGTCCTATAGTGTTGTAGTAAAACGAGGACGACCTGAACGATGAAGGTTCTCCATTGTGCCTTCCTCCTGAAATCCTAATCCACCTTTCTATGGTTATGCCTATAGCAAATGTTTCAGCTTTCTGTTCAGGCTTCACTTCCCGTAAATAATGGAAGATCATGCCACCTCTCATAATCCTATTACAGTAGTTGGATGCATGTTGCTTGACCTCTTCATACAATGGTATTGTAGGTCTGCTAGACATTTTGTGGTAAGATGTAAGATGAAATGTCAGGTGATCATCGCCTAATCGTTGGCATTTCGTCTCTCACGCGAAGTTCGGAATCAGCAGTTTTTGCGAATCGATGTTAAGGCTTCGGAATTTCGTGGGTTCATTCATACTGTCATCCCATCAGCAGCATATATGAAGCTTGACGAAGTCAGGCTAGCCAACCACGAACATGTAACTGTGGTAGAGCATTCATAATGTTTCAAGTGTTGCACTTAATCATCGGACAAAACCGCGACACGACTTTTGTCTTTGACTGTACATGTGCAGACAGCCAAGCACGTACACCATCTCTTGCCTATGGCAACGAGTGTTTAGTTCGTGTTAAACTCATACATAGTAATCAAGTGATTTAGAATCGTTATGCTCTGAACTGGAGAAATGTAGTACACTCACGGAAAAAGAACAGTCTTTACACTAAACGCTCTAAACATTCTGGATGTGGGTCGAAATCTTGTTATAATACTTGCTTCCACTCAGAAGGGATATTGGTAACGCTGCCGGAGGTCGCAAGGTATTTGATTCGAGTCTTCGAATGAACCCCCACCATTAAGACGATAATGTGAACAATCTTCATTTACATTAGTATATTCAGTTGCCTAACGACATACTATCTAAAGATAACAGTATATGATAATAAACACCTCAGTGAAATTTGATATTTCATTATGATTAACTCAACACACACAAACACAAAAACGTGAAAACTCTCTCTCTCTCTCTCTCTTGAACGAGGTTTATCTTGGTCTCTTATCTCAAGAAACTAGTGTCTGTATTCATCCTATGACACGTTAAATAGGCCCATGTTGCACATGGCCAAGACTTTGACATTTTGTGCCCATTTGCAACTGATTTATTGTATCACAAATAATTGTTGTATCGAAATTTATTATTGTCAGCCTGCAACCACTCTGTGGGACGGTAAATAGAGATTAAGTCATCTCTCTCTCTCTCTCTCTCTCTCCATATGTTTGTATTTTTAAATATTTCTCTCTCTCTCTCTCTCTCTCTCTCTCTCTCTCTCTCTCTCTCTCTCTCTCTCTCTTCTTCTTCTTCTTCTTCTTCTTCTTCTTCTTCATAAATTCTTCATATATTGGTATTTTTTAATAATTTATATTTAAATATATCTAGAAACACCCTCATTTATCTCTATCTGCAAGCCAATTAGGCTGTGTCAACATCCATATAAAGGATATTCTGCGGGAGAGTAGTAATATTGACCCTTTTTTACGCATTTAGTAAAGGATGTATGAGCCTCCTGCACTTAAAAAATAATTCGACCTTTCAGGCATCTGACAACTCTTCCAGCAATGTTTTACTTTCAATACTGACCCACATTTGAGCACAATGAATCTCGTGACAGTTCTGCCATAGTTTGCAAAATGCTTTAGTATTATTATAGGAAATACCCGTAATACTCAGGGATGTAAAATATAACAATGTAATATGTATATTTGTAAAAAACGTATGTGTTCATGTTACATCCTCAAGGTAGGATTATTTTATCAGTAATCTATAGATTTATGAAGGTGTTTCTCAAAGACACGCGTATGTGAGAGAATCTTACTCAGGCCAGGGCCATTGTTGGAGATCTCACTTGTCCTTGACTCATCACTGTCAAAGTCACAGACTGATGTTTCACCCGGTTCATTCCGTTCACACAAATATACTGTATATACAGCTCATCAGTGTAAAGATTGTTTTTTCCGTGATTGTACCTACATATTTCAGGACTGTAAGTGATTTCGGCTCTGAATACTCATTTTTCTTACTTTAACCGTAACCTAATCCTAGACCTAATTTAATCTGATTGAATCCCTCCTGACTGAATGCAGTTTGAAAGTAGACAGCACTCAGAGAGCGCATACCTCAGCCAACGCTTACATCAGACACATCAAATAAACCACCCAAATTTGATCAATTCTTCTTTGCCCCATGACTCACATATCCACAAAATTTAATTGATATCCATTAATATCTTTCTTATATATCTTCTGGACAAACAAACAGACTAACAGAAGTAAATACTTAACCTACTCCAACTTTCGTTGGGGGAGGTAACTATGTGGCTGGGACTATATGTATTATTTAATCATGATTTCAAATACAACCATGAACCAGGTTCAGTCATTCTGTTAAGTTATTCAATCTTTCCCAGCTTCCACAATGGTATAGTTAACGTGACCGCCTTGCCTTACATTCCCTATTGGATGACGTCAGGGGAGGGGAACAACACTAGGCATTCAGGCATAGATTATAACCAGCTGGAAGCCGTCAGTAAGGCTAGAAATTTCAAGATCAACGTTCTTCATTCACGTAACTGGGAAGAGGTGAGTTTTTAAGATTCTACGTTTTAAATCTAATATTCTTAAGACTTTACACTTCAGTATTAATGTTCTTCAGCGAGGTTTAGAGGATATACACTTCAACTGTTACGATGTAGTTCACACACACACACACACACACACACACACACACACACACACATACACAAACAAACAAACACACACACACACACACACACACACACACACACACACACACACACACACACACACACAACACTCGTAATGTTTTGCAAGCAGCAGTGTAATGACAACACAGCATTTTTTTTTTTTTCACTTTACAGGTGACAAGTCAGGTGGAAGCCCGTAAATCCTTCATGGCCGCAATTGTTTACCAAATGATGCATAACAGACTTGAAAGGTAAATAATTACAATGGAGAAGTCAGTCCCTCATTTTTTTATACAGCTTTATGCAACCCATGTGCTTATCTCCGACCAGTTTACATCTCATTTTACCAAATAGATTTAGCGCTGATGCAGTACAGTTAGATGTGTTCCACATTCGCCATAGACTTGAGAAACTATAAAAAAAAAAATAGAGATTCCTTTTCCCAGTCATAATTTTGTATGCAAACCCTTTAAGTTGAAACTATGACACACTTTATATTTTGTTCTTGAAGTCTCCAAATAATTCAATGCGGCAGAGCACATGAATATCGAAAAGGTGGGAGTAGATGTGCCCTTCTTTAATCTCTTCACAGCATTACATATTCTGGGGCGTAGGTGGTAGCGACCATCATCCACTCACTTGATGTAGTGCTGTCTACTTATTCCTTCATTAACTTTTTCCTGTGCCTTTCCTCCTATTTCTCTCAGCCTTCACTTTATATTACTCCTTTTCACATCCGGTGGCTTTACACTGATAAGCTAAATAGTTTCCTATAACCGAGGAAACCATTTACAACGTTGGGCGGTAAAGATGTCATAACCAAATAACAGAATGATATGGAGCCTACTGTACTGTAGTGCATTCACTGAGTGGACACTCAAAACTGGCGTTCACCGGGAAATCAAACCTGCACCCTTTTCTCTGCACCTCGACGTGGCCAAGAATTGTTTGCCGCAGGCAAAAGCGGTGCACTGCACAGGAAGCCCTGCAAGGGTGGTGGATTGCCTGCGGTTCATGGGTCTGCTCGACCCGACAGACCACAGTAACTCAGCACCAGTAAATTCTGCTCACAGGCAGGGGCGTCATATGGGGGGGGGGACAGCGAGGGGCACTGGCCCCCCCAAGCTCTCTGAGGGGGCCTCCAAATCAACTACAAATAATGAAAAAAATATATATAAGGTTAATATCGTGAAATAAAAAATCATTTGTGCTTAGTCTCAATACGTTTTGAGTGAAATGTGTGTGTGTGTGTGTGTGTGTGTGTGTGTGTAAAATGATATAGTAAGAGATAGTAAGAAGAGAGTGGATGAGGAATTTGGAAGGAATTTGAGTGTAAAGTGGAAGGAATGTAAGAAAATGTTCTGGAAAGAGGTAAAGAGAGTCAGATAGGGTGGCAATGAAGTTAGTAGAGACGTAAAAGATAAAAATGGTAGATTACTAATTGAGAAGTGGCTGGGAGAAGGAGGGAGGTGAGAAAACAGGAAGGAATCAGTAGGATAGAAGTTGTGGAAGGACTGAAGAAAGTCGTAATGGGGAAAAACCCAGGAATTGATGGAGTATGTGGTGAAAAGCTGAAGTATGGGGGAGAGATAGTAGTAGAATGGATGTGGAAGATGTGCAGATTGACCTGGAAGTCAGGTAAAGTTCCGGATGATTGGAAGTCAGGTATAATTATTCCCTTCTACAAAGGGAATGGGGAAAAAAAGTGTGTGGTAATCATAGGGGTATTTGTCTTCTTAGTGTAATAGAAAAGTATACGGTAGGATACTTACTGACAGAGTTAGGGAAATAACAGAGGAATTAGCTGGAGAAGAACAGGCAGGCTATAGGAAGGGAAGAGGTTGTGTAGATCAGATATTCATTCTCAGATCTTTAGTGGAAAACTATCTAGAGAAGGGAAAGAAGTTGTATGCGGCCTTCATGGATTTGGAGAAAGCATATGACAGGGTGAGTATACAAGGAATGTGGAAAGTATTAAGAATATGTGGATTAAATGGGAAGTTGCTGAATGCTGTGAAGAGTATGTATGAGGGTGCTAAGGCTGCAGTACGTGTGGATAGTGAACTGAGTTGAGTTTTTCTATTTCAAGGTTGGGTTGAAACAGGGATGTGTCATGACTCCATGGTTGTTCAATCTGTATATCGATTGGGTTATGAAAGAGATACAAGGTAAGGCAGTGGATGTTGGAGTGGCCCTAATGAGAGAAGACAGTGTTTGGAAACTCCCTGTACTCTTGTTTGCAGATGATACTGTGTTGTTAAGCAAAGACGAAGGAGAGCTGCAAGGCTTGGTGGATGAGTTTGGGAGAGTGTGTAAGAAACGGAATCTAAAGGTGAATGTAGGGAAGAGTAAAGTTATCGTCTTTGAGAGAGGTGAAGGCAGTGAATGTACAGTGAGGTTGGATGATGAGGAAATGCAAAATATGAGTACGTTTAAGTACTTGGGTAGTGTGATGAGTAAGGATGGAAGTTTGGAGGGTGAAGTGCTTGAAAGGCTACAACAAAGAAGAAAGGATGCTGGTTCCTTGAAGGCAGTGAATAGAAACGGGGAAGTGAGCATGGAAGTGAAAAAGTTATTACATGAGAGCATTGTGATACCAACTCTGACGATTGGAAGTGAAGCTTGGACGTTGTTGGAGGGACACAAGTCAAGAGTGAGAGCAGTGGAAATGAGTTATTTGAGAGGAGCCTGTGGAGTCACATGGAGAGACAGCCTGACAAATGAGGACATGAAGGAGCGTGGTGGTGTGGATGTGGATGTGATAGGGAGCTTTAAGAGAAACACACTGAGGTGGTTAGGCCATGTGGAGAGGATGGAGAGTGAGAGACTGACGAGGAGAGTGTATGTGAGTGAGGTGGAGGGGGAGAGAGGGAGGGGAAGGCCAAGGATAAGATGGAGGGATGGAGTGGAGAGGTATATGAGAGACCGTGGTGTGAACTGGGAGCAGGGCAGTGAAATGGCGGGGAACAGGCTGACGTGGAGGCGATTTGTTTGTGGCCACCCAGTAGAAGGGATTAAGGCATCTGGCAAGAGATAGATAGATAGAATTCTGAAATTAATATATTCTTCTTACCTGAGCCTCTTCCAAATCCATCATTATATTTCTCCCACCTCATGGCGTACAGCTTACTTTTTCACATTACTTGATATGCTTCATGGTATTTTTGGGGCTAGTAGGCTAAAAGCTTTCCATTTTTAATTCAATCACAAGTTGACATCTTTCATTCTCAATTTTATAGTCATTATCTTTTTATTAGGCTATAAGAATGAAGTCAGTTTAAGCTATCACCAATACAAATATGTTAATTGCTGTTTGGTCTGCTATCCAACGTCATTAAGCATATAATGCAATGATACGTACTTTACTATGTACTTTAAATTACATATTCAACTTAATACAGACATACTGCCAGTGCTAGAATATCCATTAGTGTGTGTGTGTGTGCGTCAGGAAGTAATTGGTTTAACAAATAATTATACACAGTGTATACATTTGCTTAATGATTTAATTCCCGAAATATAGCCTTCCATGTGGCTTCAAATTTCTCGCTCGCCACCCCACCCATGTGGGGAGGTGGGAGTAGGGGGGCCTCCTAAATAGCCTATGCCCCCCCTCCCCAAGGAAAATTTAAATGACGCCCCTGCTCACAGGTAAAATCGTCTGGCAGTGTCAAGGAAAACAAAAAATACACCCTTAGGGAGATAGCTGTACACTTGTAAGGTAGAACGAAATGTCAACAGCTAACCACTTCAAAGAGATAACATTTTTTTTCTTTTTTTGTACAGTCAGCCTAGTTGTAGTCGACATTCCGGAAATTAATGAGGATCAGTAGTATAAAAAGGTGAATGGCAGGCATTCTGTCATCTAGTGTTTCCAAGATTTCCCCCAAGCTGAGTAATATGGTTAGAGAGCTGTGACAATAAAATGAAAAACACGTCAATGCACTGATGTTCTTATTAATGTTAAGCATAACAGTCCACACTTCAGTCTAACGTACAGTATATCACACCTTACTTTAACTACAAAAACACAGCAAAAATATTCAAATGCATAGCATATATATATATATATATATATATATATATATATATATATATATATATATATATATATATATATATATATATATATATATATATATATATATCACACACCACAAAGCCAGCCAGGAGACAGGACGTGTGTGCTGGGGAATCCCCAGGTCCTGTCCTCCCCCTTTACTATTTTCTATCCAGCGCATACTCTACTGACCGGGCTAATGTACGGCCCGGCCTGCGCAATAGGTGCAGGAAATCTTTGAAAGAAATATATATATATATATATATATATATATATATATATATATATATATATATATATATATATATATATATATATATATATATATATATATATATATACACACACACACAGCGGCAGGATACGACTGCTACCTGGCATGTTCCCAGGTGGTGGGCAGAGGCCATCTTACGAGTAGATGGCACGGACCATGAGACTCCCTACAGATATAAAATAAAAGTTTCGACAGAATATATTGAATAAAGTGGTGCAAAAATTCCTTCTCATCAAAACAATTTGACAGGGAGGAGGGAATAGTTTGTCACAATCCTTCCAACCATTCATGAATTCTACTGTACTGGCAGTGAATGCTCATTCTTTCGTGTTGTACCATCCTCTACCAAAGATCCAAACGCAGTCTCCTTTGCTTGCGAGCAGTGTGCCACTGAAATTGAGCAGATACTGTCACGCCAAATCAGAGACAGGGACATTAAACAAAACGAAATCGAGGAAAATCAACACATGCATTGTAGGACCCCTTGCAGAAGGTTACAAATTTGATACCACAATGACTGAATTAAAAAAAGAATTACGTTGGATATTATTTTTCTAAACGAGATCCACAGAAAAGAAGAAAAAGAAGTAAATGTACCCAATTCTCAAAGTGCAAATGGATAAACAGAAACATTCTCTGATGACATCTCCGAGATTATGGAAGAAAAAAAGAGAAGGATATACCATACCATACTGATGGGAAACTGCAATGGAAATGCTGGCAAATTAGGGTCATCACGAATGCTAGTTCATGGTCTAGCCCGCCAGGTGTCCATTGTGTCGTTCTCAGATAATGGGGACAAGGGGCGGTAGAGGGTAATCAGTTACGGATTTTTATTTTTCTTGTCCCTTAGCTTAAACTATACTTGAAAGTATTTTTGATTATTCATCGATTATATAAAGATGAAGTGTCTAATTTTAATAAAAGCATGTCATCCTTGTATGAACATTGCAAAATTTGTGAGGAAATTTAACAAATACCAATTTAGGGCCCTTTCACACATTCTAGAAGAGCCAGTGGTTGCTGAAGTGCCTTTTTTTTTTTTTTTTTTTATGTGACCGACTTTGGGCATAGGCTTCACAGCCTGCTTTCAAGGCCCAGTAGTCTTCCTACGTACCGCACACCTCTACATGTCACCACTTCGGCCCTAACACCCACCGTCCATATTGAATAAAGTACCCAGAAACTGTAGTAAGATTGTAAAAGGTAATATAAACGCATGTCACTGTCTGTGAATATTTATATATATTGGCCAAGATATGAAATGAGGTTGTTGTTGTTGATGATTCTCTCCTCATTATCGAGGAGACCGGGCCTTGCTGTAGCCCGGTTGGTGGTGGTTGTCTTGAGTAAGGTAAGGGGGAAGACAGGGCCTGGGGAATGCCCAGCACACACGCCCTGTCTCCTGGCTGAGTTGCGGTGTGTGTGGATGAAATGAGGAATCTCTGGCATCTTTATGCAGATGCCCGCCACGCTGCCAGGCGCACTATTATCATTCTATGGATAAGTCTCGGATGGATGGTCAGCATAAGCACAACAGTTCTCAGGTATTTGGAATGACGATGTCTGTGTTTGTTTGTACAGTGGTAGGGTGCTTGTCGGATTCAAGAAAAATGCTAATCAGTATCCTGGCTGAAGTTAGAGGTTGGGCAAAATTTCCCTCAGCTAAGGAACCAGAACTACAAAAGCTCTGGGAAAATAGATGTAAAGGGAATGGAGGAAGATAGGCTTCGAGATTCCATGCACAAAACATTTTACTTACTGGTTAGGAAATGGGTTATCATTCCAGTCTATTAATAAATGGGGATCTGGGAATACCAATAATTTCTCATTAACACAGTCCGTATTGATTCACCTACACTGTTGCCATCAGTTGGCTCGATCCAGAAAATCGGGATGTTCAAAAGTTTCTCACTTGCCGTATTAGTTTTCCTTTACTATATCCCAAACGAGGCACTGATCTTTGTCTTAAGTATTGCTTAAGCTGTGCAACAGTCCATTTTTTAAACGAGTTTGGCTTCAACTGCAAGGGGTGAATCACGCTGCCGTTGTCGTATGCACGGAGTGACTCATGCTGGAAGTTACCGTTCCCTTCTCTTTAGCCCAAATTAACCTAACCTAATCAAATTAACCTTACCTAGCCTATCTTAGATCAACCTAACCTAAATAAACTTTAACTAAACCTTAATTCACGAAATGAATGATTTCACAATCTGCCTGTAACATACATAAACAATATTTATCTATATACATTATACTGTTTATCGACCTATAATTACCTATAGGTCAGTAAGACATCCAGCCATCTTCCTGACACATGTATTTCATAAAATTTTGTTGATAAATGGCACAATACTTGAGATAACATGCGGATACTTTCAGCATAACAGCTAAAAGGGCAGTCGGTGCATGCACACTGAGCAGAATGGTAACTTCCAGCATGGCGTTCCGTGCAGACAATACCCGGGGTCGGTTAGCTGGGCTGGCTTTGTTATTGTTCAGGCCGGGAAACATTTCCGTATAAGTGCGAGATACTACATACGGTGTTACTAAGATTAGGAGATGACTGCCATGTAATGGAACGTTCATTCATTCATTCATTGCCAGACGCCATGTATCCCAAACGGGGTGGCCAACGGCTTAGAGTTAATTGTTTTACAGGGAGGGACACTAACCCTCCACCAACCCCACTTGACATACTGCAATGAAATACTTGGACGAATTCACAGAATGATGCTGCTGGATTTAAAGAAATATGAGTGAAGTATGTACAAAATATATCCCAACATGTACGTGCTCAACAATGAGCACAAGGACAAAGAAGCACTTGCACTTATCGTACAGTACTGCATATATATTACATGTTATACAGAAAATAAATGAGGAAAATGCTTTCGTCAGAAATATATATATATATATATATATATATATATATATATATATATATATATATATATATATATATATATATTGTTAAGGAACAGGAAAAACTGTCCCGCAAAGTTCCAGGTTCAAAACAAAAAAGTTAGGTAAAATTATAGGTTAAAGTTTAATGCTCAAACTAACAACAAAACATTCAGGACTCATAAGGATAATGTAATGGCAAAAAACAGGTTAAATATATGGTTAACTGCAATAGCCTCTATTAACACGAAATTAGCAAGTGTAAATTTATCTAAGTCAGCCCTGATAAAATGAGAAAACCAGATAATGCTCAGTCAGTGCAAGATATATTATTCCAGATACAAAATATTATCAATAATGGCTGACACTTAAAACACATGAATCACAAAAACCTCACTAGGCCTACGAATTAACACCTTATGCTATACAGTACAAGAAAAAATGCAATAACAATTATACTCAAATTACACAGCAGCTAGGTGGTTGGAGACTTCCTGAGCACTCACAACAATAACAACTGTACAGGGGAGGACAGAGATGTGAACAAAATGAGGAGTACATCTAAGTGGCAATTAATGTAGAGACTGAGCTCATTATATAGGGGCCGTCAGAGCTTGATACAACTTGTAAGAAGGATGCGCAAATGAAGCCATAGGGGACAAAGAGTTGACAACCTGCCCTGAACAATAGAAAAAACGACTTACTCTACTATAAGGGTAGAAGGGGGGAGTGAGGTAGAACACGCTCGTGATCAAACATGCAGCATACTGTACGTTAGAATTACACAAAGGATGATGAAATCATAGGCTATGTAACACCTCCCCACAAAGAAAAAGAAATTTGCAAAGGAAATTTCTTATTACTCTAGAACAATCTGTATAAAGTCTAGATAAGCAATCTGCAATAACATTTTCTTTCCCCTTGACATGTTGTATGTCTAATGAATACTCCTGAAGAAGTAGACTCCATCTTGTCAATCTCTGATTTTTATCTTTAAACTTACTAAGGAATTTCAGTGGGTTATGATCGGTATAAATGACTATGGGGTCAAAACCAGAATACAAATAAAATAAAAAATGCTGTAAACCCAAAATCAAGGCCCAAAGCTTTCTCTCAATAGTTGAGTAGTTCTTTTGAGGTGGAGTGAACTTCTTACTGTAATAAGATACAGGGTGTTCAATACCCTGATCATCCTCTTGCAGCAAAACAGCCCCAGCTCCTGTATCACTTGCGTCAACAGCCATCTTAAAAGGCTTAGCAAAATTTGGAGTAGCGAGCACTGGCTGACTTAATAGGATAGCTTTAAGTTTGCTGAAAGAGGATTCACAGTTATCGGTCCAGACAAATTTAACTCCCTTTTTCAGTAGGTCTGTAAGTGGTGATACAAGAATTGAAAAGTTAAGAACAAATCTCCTGTAATAACCTACCATTTCCAAAAATCTTTGTAGCTCTTTCCTACTTTTAGGTCTGGGAAGATCACTTATAACCTGAACCTTAGCTGCTGGTGGTGCAACGTGTCCATCACCAGTTACGTACCCAAGGTACTGAACTTTAGCTTGACCAAACTCACACTTTGATAAATTAGCTACAAGATTAGTCTGAACCAAACGCTCAAGAAATTTACTGACATGGCATAGATGATCTTTCCAGTTGTCACTGAAGATTAATAGATCATCAATATAAACAACACACCCTGCCAAACCCTCTGTTACAACATTCATGAGCTTTTGAAAAGTGGTTGGTGCATTCTTCATACCATATGGCATTACAGAACATGCAAAAGTCTTTCCTAGTGTTACAAAACATGAGATCTCCCTAGCACGTTCAGTCATAGGTACTTGCCAGTATCCCTTTAACAAATCAAACTTACTTATGTACCTAGCCTTTCCGATCTTGTCTATGCAATCTTCCACGCGAGGGAGAGGGTAAGTGTCTGTTTTGGTTATCTGATTAACACGTCTGTATTCGATGCAAAGCCGCTGTGACCCACCTGGCTTAGGGACTAGAGTGACAGGAGAACTCCACTCACTCTGACAGGGCTCAATCATCTTGTGCTCCAACAGGTATCCAAGCTCCTTCTGGATGAGAGGAACTTTCACTGGGTTCACACAGTAAGGAGGCAGTTTAGTTGGCTTTGCATCTCCAACATCGACCTCATGCATCAACACAGTGGATCTTCCTGGAGTGGCACGGAACACTTGCGGGTACTCCTGCAGTAATGCCGAAAACTCCTGCCTTTCCTCGGGAGGTAGATGAGAAAGCTTAGTCTGGAGATCATTCATGATATCAGGATTCTTCCCCAAACTATCACTCAGGCTCATGCTGCATGGGAGAACTTCACTTGCAGACTCGGGTGGATCAGCTACAGTGCAGACTGGGTTATTTTCGTCCCGCCTGTGATATAACTTTAGCTTGTTGATGTGACAAAGTTGCTTGTTCTTTCTACGATCTGGTGTGGCGATGACATAGTTGACATCACTGAGTTTCTTCTCCACGAAATAAGGACCACTAAACTTGGCTTGAAGAGGTTGCCCATGAACTGGTAGCAGAATCAAAACCTGATCTCCTAGCTGAAAGTGGCGTAACCTGGACTTCTTATCATACCAAGTCTTCATCTTCTCCTCAGCAGCTCCTAAATTCTCTCTCGCCAGCTGTAAAGCAGTGGACAACCGTTCTTTGAACTTCATCACATACTCCAGCAGGTTGACGTCATCTTCCTCCGACAGCCAGCATTCCTTGAGTAGCTTAAGGGGTCCTCTTACTTCCTGGCCAAACAGTAGTTCAAAGGGTGAGAAGCCCAGTGATTCATTTGGAGATTCTCTTGCGGCAAATACAACGAATGGAAGACCTTTATCCCAGTCTTTCTGATGTTCCAAACAGTATTTCCTGAGCATCGATTTGAGTGTTTGATGATATCTCTCCAGCGCTCCTTGGGTCTGGGGATGGTAAGCTGAAGACGTGATCTGGGTGATGCCCAACTCTTTCAGAGACTGCTTGAAAACATTTGACATGAAATTACTTCCCCGGTCTGACTGTACCTTCTTGGGCAGACCAAACTTTGTGAAGAACCCCAGCATTTCCTTAACCACGTTCTTTGCTGAGATATTTCTAAGTGGAATGGCTTCAGGATAACGAGTAGCCATATCAATCAGGGTCAACACATAAGAAAATCCTGAAGAAGTCTTAGGAAGAGGGCCCACAATATCCACCAACACACAGGTGAATGGCGCCTCAAAAGGAGGAATGGGAACTAGAGGTGCAACCTTTTCGGTCTGATTACACTTCCCCACAACTTGACAGGTGTGACAAGACTTACAATACCAGGAAACATCCCTGAAGATACCTGGCCAGTAGAAGTGTTTCAAAATGCGTGCCACAGTCTTCCTCACTCCAAGGTGTCCTGCCAAACTGGAATCATGAGCCACTCTAATGATATCCTGCCTACAAACACGAGGGATTACAACTTGATGTACAACCTCCCATTCACAGTCGGCTGATGCTGTTGGGGGTCTCCACTTCCTCATAAGTACCCCTGACTTTCTATAATAACAAGTAGAAGCACCAGCTGACTCTTCCTCACTGCAAGCAGAGTTAGCTAGACCTTTCAACTCAGGGTCAGCAACCTGCAACTCAACCAACTCTTGACGAGACAAAATATCAGTGCTACGCGGTACTGCCTCATCTGGTGAGTGGTCCAAATTAGCAAGAAAAGTGTCAGCTAGGATAACATCATCATCATCATTATCCTCTAAGTCACCAATAACTTTAGACTTAGCCCTAGTGACAGCACATGCAGAGAACACATCAGGGACATCACAATCCTGGGCCGCAGCAACTGGCTCACTAGACAACTGAGGAGCTGGACACACTTGACTTCCACCAATATCATTTCCAAGTAAGAAAGTTACACCTGACATTGGGAGTGTCGCAACCAACCCAACCATAACGGAACCATTAACAAACCCAGACTCTAAATTCACTCTGCACAGAGGGACAGAGAAGTAATTATTCCCTACACCTTGTAACATTACAGTTTCATCAGAGGAATTAACATTAGAGCCTAGAACACTGGTCAGCATAAGGGATTGGCAAGCACCTGTATCACGATATATTTTAACTGATTTCCTGTCATTACTGTCCAGAGGACTGACAAAACCATCAGACAGGAAATTAGCACATGAACTCTTGAGAGTGTCACCCACGTTACTGCTCAAAAGAGGAGCTTCATCATGAGGATTTATTTTACCCCTCAAAATAGGTTCAGTTAACTCAGTTAAAGAATTCTGGGAACTCTCAAGGGTGGACACTAGACCAATTGACTGAATATTTAAAGAATCCTTTTTGTTCACATCACACTGTCTCCTGAAACATTTCTCCGTAGTATGACCAAGCTTTTTTTTTTTTTTTTTTTTATGTGTCCGACTCTGGGCATAGGCTTCACAGCCTGCTATCAAGGCCCAGCAGTCCTCCTACATACCATACACCTCTACATGTCACCACTTCGGCGCTAACACCCACCGTCCATATTGAATACAGGCTAGGGCTGTCTCATGCAGGACTGGTGTATTGGTATTAGCGGGGGTATTTTTACGACATGTCGGCTTACTACAATAAGTACATTTACTTTTCTGATATCTAGAGGTGAAGCTGGTATTTACTTCCTGAGAAACATCATCTTTATTCTCTTTCCTGTTACCTGTACTCTGAGTAGAGGCAACGTACTTACTCTGAGCTTTCCTTTTTTCTTTAGAATATCTCTTGTGAGTGAGAACATATTCATCAGCTAAAACTGCAGCATCAGACAAATTATCTATTCTTTTCTCATCAAGATATAGGCTTACATCTTTATTAATACACCTTTTGAAGTCCTCCAGCAAAATCATCTGCTTAAATTTACCAAAATCAGAATCCACATTCTTAGAATATAACTACTGCTCTAACAGATCTTCTTTGATTTTTGCATACTCAACATGGGATTGCTTATCTTGCTTATAAGTTGTCCTAAATTTTACTCTATAGGCTTCAGGAACAAGCTCATAGGCCTTAAGAATCAAGCTCTTAACTACATCATAATTATCACATTGATCCTGAGGCAAAGATGCATAAATTACTTGACCTTTACCGGTGAGAACAGTTTGAAGGAGTACTGGCCAATACTCTTGGGGCCAATTAAAACCTGCAGCTACCCTCTCAAACAACTGAAAATACTCTGTTAAATCAGATTCATTAAAAGGAGGGACAAGTTTAACATTTTTAGCCACATCAAAATCATCAGAGCTACATGATCCAGTTCCACCTTGTTTCATGCGATACTCATGGTCTGCCTGAATCCTAGCTAGTTCAATTTGTGCCTGAGCCTGTATCTGTGTCCCCTGAATACGAGCCTGACACTCAGCCTCCTTAGCCTCAGACTCAGCCTCCTTAGCACGTGCTTGAAACTCAGCCTCCTTAACACGAGCCTCCTGCAGAGCTAGCTGTAACTTAGCTATTTCAATCTGCGTTTGCTCATTTGGAGGAGTTACATTAAACAAGCTTTTATTAATCATGTCGACAATTTCATCTTTAGAATGACGAAAGTGAACTGCAATTCCCAATTGTTGAGCAACAAGCTTAAGTTCATTCTTTGTTCTGTTTTCTACATCACACACTGTTTGCACATTTGACAAAAAATCTTTGGCTTCATCAAGCGTAGTAATAGTGGACATCAAGAATAAATCACAGTCACAAAATATCAAGCAATATCCTTATGATAATATCCTGAATATCCTGATAAGAGGTCGCCAAATTTATGTTACGGAACAGAGAAAATTGTCCTGCAAAGTTCCAGGTTCAAAACAAAAGAGTTAGGAAAGATTATAAGTTAAAGTTTAATGCTCAAACTAACAACAAAACATTCAGGACTCATAAGGATAATGTAATGGCAAAAAACAGGTTAAATATATGGTTAACTGCAATAGCCTCTATTAACACGAAATTAGCAAGTGTAAATTTATCTAAGTCAGCCCTGATAAAATGAGAAAACCAGATAATGCTCAGTCAATGCAAGATATATTATTACAGATACAAAATATTGTCAATAATGGCTGACACTTAAAACACATGAATCACAAAAACCTCACTAGGCCTACGAATTAACACCTTATGCTATACAGTACAAGAAAAAATGCAATAACAATTATACTCAAATTACACAGCAGCTAGATGGTTGGAGACTTCCTGAGCACTCACAAAAATAACAACTGTACAGGGGAGGACAGAGATGTGAACAAAATGAGGAGTAGATCTAAGTGGCAATTAATGTAGAGACTGAGCTCATTATATAGGGGCCGGCAGAGCTTGATACAACTTGTAAGAAGGACGCGCAAATGAAGCCATAGGGGACAAAGAGTTGACAATCCTGCCCTGAACAATAGAAAGAACGACTTACTCTACTATAAGGGTAGAAGGGGGGAGTGAGGTAGAACACGCTCGTGATCAAACATGCAGCATACTGTACGTTAGAATTACACAAAGGATGATGAAATCATAGGCTATGTAACAACATATATATATATATATATATATATATATATATATATATATATATATATATATATATATGGATGTTTCAAGTTGTCCACATTTTCAATTTTCTGTCTGGAAGCTACAGTATGGACACCTGGCAGGCCAAACCATAAACTAGAATTCGTGATGAGCCTAATTTTTAGGAAAATTCGGAGTGAGAGAGAAATGACAGTGCTGAAATTTTGGCAAATGGGAATAATGAAAACATTCTACCCCAAAGGAAAAGGGACAAAATGAACTTGGAGAAGCTCAATTAGAGAAGCAAAAATTGAAATCGACTTCATTATGGCAGATACTAACAATACATTCACGAATGCCACAGCTATCAACAAAGGAAACACAGGAAGTGACCATAGAATCGTGGGTTGCACAGCTAGATTCAGTTTCAGAAGTGAAAGTTGCTAATCGAAAATTAAAACATATGCCCAATAAAAGTAAGCTTTAAAAAGTTACCCTTCAGCTAGTAATAAAAATCATATTTCAGGATTGAAAAACCACATTTGAGCTTATTAACCCGCCCAGTCCCGGCCACTTTTTGACCACTGGTACCCCCCAATCCCGGGCAATTTTTGACCTTTTTTTTTTTTGCTAAAACTTTCGCTTTTGGTGAGAAACATCGAAAATTCATAGAGAAATCGCTTACCTGAGGTTTAAAATACTCATTACAGGTAGGAGAGCCTCCTTACTTTACTGGGTTTTCTATCAGGCTGGTGCCAAAGAAAACGAGTTCTATGGGAGGATAACTATTTCACACCACTCATAAACGGTATTTATTTATTTACTGTTACGAATTTATATGTAGTACAAAAGTATATTGGTTTTCAAGCAGTAATATAGGCATTATAAGCATTGTTTCACTCGCTAATACCTGACCTTTTTTTGCCACATTACCTGATCATCATTTCTAACTGTTTCTTCCTCTAATGCTATGTAAAGTTTGTCCTCCACATTGTCATTGATTGGGGAATCACTCTGGCCCTGAATTTCGTACCGTGGCATGACATGGCTATACTGGCCAGGTCACTGATAACAGGTGAATTGCTGAGAAAAGGGCATGCAGGGGGGGGGAGGAGGTCATGCTGGGTAAGGCATTGTCTCTGCCTGGCATCTTGTTGAGGCAGGTGTCCCGTGTATACGTACCAAAAATGACTCGCGAAAATTGAAAATTGTGGAAATTATGAACCTTGCAATTGCAGGACGTTGAAGTACGTCCTCGGGATTAGCTGTGACAAAACGTGAGGACGTGGAAGTACGTCCTCGGGACGGCACGGGTTAAATGACTAAAAGGAGCTGAAACCTGTACAAAACAGATTAAATAGAAAGAACATACAGATAAACAATAAAAACAAAGGAGGAACATGGATCAGACCAAAGAAACCATCAAAAAAGGAGTCTGGAACAGTTTCGAAACAAAATGTACAGTACCTAGGAATGCAATAATATCACTGAAAGACAAAAATGGTTAATCATCATGTGCAGAGACAAGATGGTGAAGAGAACTGAAGAAATTTACTAAGAACTAAGTGTATCAAAGACAAAAGTACCAACAAATGACTTTACAGTTGACGAAAGTGAAACACCAGAGGTAACACCGGACGTATTGTACTTTTAAGTCCTAAAAGTAAGAAAAGAGGAAAGATGCAGGAGATGAAATAATACCAGATTTAATGTCAGATGCGGAAAGAAAAGTTCAAAACTGGCTTGCTAACTTATTTATCCAATGTATAAAGAAAATTCCCTAAACATGGTCTATTGCAACAGTTATTATGCATTAAGAGAAAGGTGACTATACAATAAAAAGTCTTATTAACTCTCAACCCATTAGCTTATTACCAGTGATTTACAAAGTCGTCACTAACCTGCCACATCCCGACCGATTTTTCACAACTGCCCCCCCCCCCAATCTTGACCAATTTTGGATTTTTTTTTGGCTCAAACCTCTGCTCTTTGTGAGAAACAATGGCAGTTCAGAGAAAAAGTGGTCACCTGAGCTTAGAAGTGGTCTAAACAGGAGACCCTCTGCACACCTGGTACCATGTTCTCTGGAGCTGCGCTGCGGGTGTTGCGTTTTCAATGGTAGTGGTAACTACTGCAAACCACTCAGAATTGGTAGATATTTGTACGAATTTATATGTAGTACAGGAATATAATGGTTTTCACACAATAATACAGACGATATAAGCGTTGCTTCACTCACTGAACACATCAACATACTGCACCTTCCTTGGTGACATTGCCTCCTCATCACTTCTGCTCATTTCTTCCTCTGGTGCCACGTAATCTTTGTCCTCCACATCGTCAGCGATTGAGGAATCACTCTTGTCTTGAATTTTGGTACCATGACACGACATGTCTTTATTGGCCAGGTTACTGCTAACAGGTGAGTTGCCAAGATAATGGCGTGGGGGGGGGAATCTCGCAGGGTAAGGTAGTGTCCCCACCTGGCGGCGAGTAGAGGAAGGTGTCCCTCGTATACCTACCAAAAATGATGTGTGTAACTTGAAAAATGTGAAAATGACAGACCTAGCAATTGCAAAATGTTTGGATATGTTATTGGGACTTAGCACGACAAAACGTTGCAACGTATCCATATGTTATCGGGACGTGGTGGGCTAACGTCGTTACAGAAAGAATAAAAAAAAATTTGGAAGAAAACCACAACCTCGTGAACAGCCGGGAATCCAAAGCATGTATTCGACTGCCGATCATCTACACACAATGAATCAGCTAACTGAGGAAACTTGAAACTGTAAGAACCATCGTGTTTAGGTTTTGTCGATTATGAAAAAACTTACAACTCAGTGAGGCACATAGCAATGATAAGTTCAGTGAGGAAACAAGGAGTAAATGAGAACATTCCAAAACGACTTGAAGACATGTACCAAACGGAAACTGCTACAGTTAAGTCACGAAAAGACTCATTTCTAAGATTTACAAATGAGTGCCTTGGGAAGATATAATTTCACTAAAAATTTTCACAGCATGCCTTGAAGGTATTTTCAGAAAGGTAGAATGGGAGAACAATCGAGCAAATATAGAGAGTGGAAACTTAAACTTAACGATAATCGTGAAACATTGTCGTAATCTCAAATATAGCCGAGACATTGCAAGAAATGCATAACGACCTAAATAAAGAATATCTCAAACTAAGGCTAAGATAAACAAGAGTAATACATGAGTAGTATTTAGCCCAATTACACCAAATAATGTCATCAAAATATATGAAGAATCCCTGGAATGTTGAGGAGTACCATTGCTTGGGGCAAATACTAAAGCCAATGAAAGACCATCAAAACTGAATAAAATGATGCATTCCAGTTAAATGGGGAGCTTTTGGTAAAAAATGATGCATTACGGCTAAATGGAGAGTTTTTGGTAAACACAGAGACATCGTGAAAAGGAGCTTGCCAGTATGTACGAACCGAAAGGCATTTAACGAATGTATAGTCCAAACTATGACGTGCAGATGTGAGATCTGCAAACTGAGAAAATCACTGGAAAACAAAATAATCCGGTCTCATGGAGCAGTGGAGGAGTCAGTGTTGCGATTACCTTTGAGAGATAAGAAAAGGTGAGAGAACTGACTTAAGTTAAGGAAATTACAGAAATCATAAAAAAGAAAAAGAAACTGAGGTGGGTAGGATATGTAGCAAGAACTTGAGAAAAAAGATAGAGCAAAAGGCTGACTGACTGGACTCCAAGAGACTGCATGCATTGCAGAAAAAAATGCCAGACAGGAGATGGATAGAGAAGATCGAGAAATTTGCAGGCAAAACCTGGCAGAGTAGACTGTTAGAGTGTAGATAGTAGACCGTTGCACCAGTCGAACAGGGCGGTATTCCCAGGGTGAATGGCAAGCTGGTGAGAGGGAGAGCTGGAGCTTCCGTATCACCAGCCTTGAGGACCTGTTTGTGACCATCTCTCTTTGCTGAAAGTTTTTGGCCAGCTCATGCTCCCTTTATGGTTAGTCGCATTTTCCTGCTTGGTTTCTTTCTTTTTGTCTTTCTTCTTTAATTGTGACAGGCTTTTCTACTCTTTAGAATTAACCAATTCTGACCAAACTTGGACACAATGACCAGCCTAAGACCTTGTTATTTCTGCAATGTTTGGATTGCTAGGTAACTAATCATTGCCTAGCAACGGCCGAAAAACACTATTTTGTACTTTTCACGTTTTGAGCAGTAGAAACATTACTAATGGGCACAGAAAGCTCTGACTTCTTTGTGCATGTTCTTTAGGTCATTCCCCATCACAAGTGTGCCATGAATTTTCCCCTCTCTCCTCTAGTTTTCGAGTGGCAACCCTGTGAAGATTGGCCTCAGTCTCCCTAGCAACCAATACTGGTTTTCAAAAATGCCTTCTAGTTCCCCAGTGGCTAGGTGGAATTGAATGAAAGTTTGCATGCTTATAGACAATTACAAGTACTAGAAATTTCTACTGTTTGCCTCTGCGCTACATTGGCCAGGTCAGGGGTCGAAGGTCATCAAATATGAATGTAGCTAAAATCACGACTATGCTTGCGCAAAATGCTAAAGCTCCGAAGATTGTTAGGCCAGGGCCATGATTCCTGGGTGGAATGTCGCACTGGAGTACCTTCTTATAAAAATCACATAAATATTAGTATCGAAACTCTCTTCCAGTTGTTGGTAGCGCCACCTAGAAGTTGTACCTCTGATGGGCCATTCTGTGAATTTCAAGTTCCCTAGCTCCACAGTGGATAGATGTACGCAAATGAAACTTTGCATGCTGATATACGTTGATGAGTACTACAGGTTTGTTTCATACATGCAAGACCTACATCCACCAGGTCAGGGGTAAAAGTTCATCAAGTGCAGAAAATATGAAAAGTCCCAAAATTATGACCTTGCTCGAAAAGCCCAAAAATTACAACCACGTTCGCGCGAATTACTGTGGCTCTGAAGATTACTAAGCCAAGGCCATGATTCTTGGGTTTGATGTTGCACTGTGGCACCTCCATATAGAAACAACTTTTAGTGTCGAAACTCGTTTCTGGTCACTGACAAAGCTTGGTCCCCTTAGAGCTGGCCTTGGTCACCTACTGGCTTGTCAGTGTTTTCATTAACAATGAGAGTAAGCCAGCATACTCTCATAATACCTCTACCTCCAACTGTCTACACCACACTGCATGTGCATCTCGTATTACACCTATTTCCATCCCCTCATACCAGTGGTGGTTGCAGTATTATCAGGAAATTCTTTGGTATCTGGCAGGGTAGAGCTGGTGGCATAGCATCCTCATGGCTGCAATCAAGCGACTGTGATGACAGTGGTTATGGCAAACGCTAATGCTTGCCAGAGGAGGATTGCATGTTCAGGCATATACTTTGCAAACATCTGTGGTCTTGTCACCAGTCTGATTTCTATTCAATTTTTTCTCTAATCTCTGTCCCCTCTAGCCCTCTTCCTTACAGAAACCCAAATATCTCCCTCTACTGATATATCCCCACTCAGTTTTCCTAGCAGCCATCTTTTCACAGACTTCCATAACAAGGATGGCACCTGTTGTTACATCAAAGCTGAAAATGCTGTTGACATTATTTTGAACTTCAACTAACTTTGATTATTCATTATACAAACAAAATTATGTAAATATTACCAAATGCAGCTTCTAAACCCAGTGTATTTGACTCCATGGCCACACAGTTGACCAACCTTGACCTTGACCTTGACCTTGATCTCACCCTAACCACTAAACTGCTGGTGTGATTTTAGCATCAATAATGTAGAGTGGTTGATGCATTCTGCCAAGACTGACGATGCTGGTCTAGAGTGCCAGCTGCATGCAGAATCGTTTAGTTGTATCCAATTGGTAAAATAATTAACCAAAATGCCACATGGTCCTGGCCATGGTGCGTGACTTTTGGACCTATTTCTGACAAGTGGCCCAGTTCAGTGCAGGTTGAAGGTGCTGACACCACTTGGGTCCTCCGACCAGTATCTCATCAAAGCCTCATTTGTTAGTTTCCCCAGACCTCCCCATTCTGAACCAGTCAGGATGACCAGGTCGCATTTTGATAGGGCGTTCGTTTGTTTGTTCTAAGATTCCCTCCACGTTTAGTGGATGCAGAGCCATACATTAGCCCGGTCAGTGGGGATGAGCTTTTTCATAGTCAGGGGGAAGACAGGGCCTGGGGAGGTCCTGAGGGGCCGCCTAGCACACATGCCCTGTCTTCTGCTGTTTTTTTTTTTTGGTGTGTGTGTTGATAGGGTAGAGCGGGATGGATTTAAAAATTATCTTGCTGATATTACATGGAATTCTTTCTTCTCCACTCACATCAATTCTACCCATCCCACATTAACCCCTTATACGCGGGGATGTCGCAAGTGTGCCGTGCCCGTCCCGTGGGGATAATCGCGCTGCAACTGACTTTTTACAAATATTTGCCAAAAATCAGTTATTAGTCCTAGAATATTATAATTAATTATGCTTATGGCATATACGTTCAGCTTTCTCCTGGGATGTTTGTTGAGCCTTCGTTGACTACCGTAGGACTTGTGGAGACTTCTGAAGTTGGGTAACGAAGTCTCCAATTTACACTTCCCGACACCCCATAATATGATTACCACTACCTGATATTATCACTAGAAACACTATTCTATGAATTTCAAGTAGTTTGGAATCCATATTCCAAAAAAAACACTGTGAAAGGAATGTAAATTACGAACGCGTAGGAGCTTTCCACCCACGCTTGTTCCCCACTGGTATTCTGTTAGTTATTCATAAATGCACTCACACTTTATATTCCTAATACTTTATTACACTTATTTATATATACAGTATTTATCCATAAGTTTCCTTCAGTACTAGTAGTTTACTTTCACTCCAGGCATTCACTTTCTTGTTCAGTAAACTAGCGTAGAGAGCGAAGCTTTCCCTTTCACTGTCATTACTCCAAGTATTTATACTCATATTCTTATATTACTAATTATTTACATTTCTATTTACATTTTCTATTTTATTTGCATTATTTACATTTCTATTGTATTTACACTATGTTATGCACTGTCACTTGCTGTAACTTATGAAACTATTTTCCACTGTTTAATTATATTTACATCCACTTCTTTCACTTGCTATTTACACATTATTTACATTTCCACTTGCACTGTTTTAGAAATACTTCAGGCTGTGGTAATCAAAGAAGCAGGGTATACAGAGGGGAACCTGGCACTCAGCGCACTGCCAAGAGGTGCATTTGTGCTCAGGTGTGCATCTGGTGGTATGTGCACACACCTGGCACTTGTGGATCGCAGCCTTCCTCTTCGTAGTGGCAGGCATTTGCACCAGCCTGTCGATCCATGTATGCCCTCTGCTCAAATCTGTCGGGAAGTCTTACAGCATGGTGCCTTGGAGCTGCTGCTGTCACCCTACCATATCTCTCAAGCACCTGCTAAATACAGGTTCTGGCAAACAACCTCAGGGAGAATGACTTGGGTGGCTTTACCTTCATCTTGTACAGGATGAAGGCGTTCAGCATCATCATGTCAATGAGATTCAGAAACACTTTCCTGCACCACCTAGTATTCTTTCTGAGGCAGTCGATTTCTCCAATCATCATGTCGAACTTGTATACCAGCTGCACGTTGATATTATAGTCAATGACAGCACCAGGTTTTATCACAGGTTCGCCTGTCCTACGGCCGACCTTCCCACTGTCTTTCATTTCCCCATTGTGTACGGTGGTAAGCATGTGCACAACCCTCATATCATGCCACCGTATTGCCAGCATCTTCTCAGACTTGCGTAGGTGCACGTCTCCCCGCTGCGAACTTCCTGCCTCGGGGAATTTGGGGAAGTGGGCACGATTGCTCTTGACAGTGCCGCAGGAGCCGATGCCGTGCTCTGAAAGGTATTTAGCAAGTTTCGGTGCTGAATAATAGTTGTCAGTATACAGCACATGATTCCCACCAAAATACCTTTCAAGCAGCACTTTCACTACACAGCCTGATAAGCCAAGGGGGTGTGTTTTGTCAAGATCGACAGTGCTGGCCGAATAGATGACAAAGTCAAGGATGTACCCCATCTTACAGTCGCACAGTACTACAAAGAACTTTATTCCAAACCGATGACGTTTGCTTGTAATGTACTGTACCAACTTCAGACGTCCTCTGAACAGAACCAAGGATTCATCTATGACAACCTTCTGAAATGGGTGGAAGAATGACATAAATTTATCCTTCATTCTGAACAGAATCTCCTGGATCTTCCAGAGTGGGTCAGTCCGGGAAAGTACAGTTGGAGAAATTTCCGCACGGGACACTGTGTAGATGGCAGCAGCAGCGACAGACAGAAATTATCTGGTAACAATGCTGGGGGGGAAGCCGGGGAGTGGGAGTTGCGGGGAAGGTGAGTGATGGGGAGAGGAGAGGTGGTGGTGGGGGTAGGTGAGTGTTAGGGAGAGGTTAAGTAGCCGTTAATTTTGTCAACACACCCTGCGTAGATAATCATTCCAATACGACTTTTCTATTAATAATAAAAGGCAGTGGCAACAAGCTGCTAATAATGGTTCAGTATATGAAGGAATGAGTTCAGTACTTAAGCAAACAGTTATCGCCAATACGTAACCTCATCCTTCGCCTCCGTCAATCCTTCCCCTCATCGGAAACCTTTCTATTGTTGACCGAGAATTTACAAATATTTAGAACTGATTTCAGCTGCTTCTTATGCAAATTGCGTAACAAAGATACTGTAACTTTCATTGCAACTTGTATTGAATCCTGAATCTAACATCTTGTAATAGTCCATTTTATATCTGTATAAGGCAACTACTGTTATCTTAAGACCGAATGCTGGCAGACCAAGGAAAATACATCCTTTAGACTGACCCCATAATTTGTTATCCTTTCTTAGTCGTATAGGCATTTACCCTGCTTACGGATGGATGAGTCTGGCCTTCATACCAGACTATAAATTTATGCGTACTCCAGTCAACACTTTCTTAAGGCCAATCCCTCATATCTTAATAGGTCTATATAACTTTATGCTTATGTGCATACGTGTGTGATTATACGAGTATTAAACGTGTATAATCTCTCTCTCTCTCTCTCTGTCTCTGTCTCTCTCTCTCTCTCTCTCTCTGACACACGCAGTAGATTGCCTTACATACCGTCACATTGGTAACCTTTCGGTTGGCAAGAATAAGATACAATCAGTCTATTTTTCAGTTGTCATCAAAAGTGAATTCGGACATGATGTCGCTATGAAAGATGGTGATATAAATGACAAAATGCACACGACACTCACACAAAGTTACCAGCACTATATAAGACTTGCACTGCAACAAATTGTGCATGCACCTAAGGTCATAGAAATTTTCGTAATGTAATGCCTACAAACGTGCTTGCAGTAGCGGTCGCCCTGTCCACACACTTGTTGTAACCAGCCTCCACACACACACACACACACACACACACACACATCAACTGACGTAGTGGTAATGCTTTCGCCTGCCATCTAGTAGGACGGGGGTTCGTGCCGGATCGGATGCGACAATTTTCACTAACGAGATGGGAGGTTACTGTTCCGCTTGAGGAAGGAAATGGTTGTGTGCGTGTGTGAAGGTCACAGCCTTGCCCTAGATCGGACTATATGAACTCTCAGCTCTCTTCCTGACCGACCCGGTGAATTACACACACTCACCCAAATGCATTAAATTTTGGCAGGCAGTTCTCCTTCCCGCCCACTCCTTCCACACACACTAAGAGATAGTATCACATCTTATTGTCTCATACAACTCACAGTTGAGGAGAATATAGCTGAATAATAATTCTTTCTGGGAATTAGGTTGAAGGAAGGACTTTTTTGTCCCATCACATTAAAACACGAAGTGTTTCTTAATCCAGCTATTCTTTTCTACTGAGTTTCTGATAAACTTCATGCGTGAATCTAGTACTACGCGTTCTAACATTTGTCTGGAAGAATAAATATTATTAACTGAACCAAGAGCAAAACACGCCGCTGACAGAATGTCATTACCAGTGACTATGTTGGGTTAGCAATATATATATATATATATATATATATATATATATATATATATATATATATATATATATATATATATATATATATATATATATATATATATATATATATATATATATATATATATATATATATATATTAGTCACAGGCTATGCATGCGTCTCAGACTCTGGTGAGTCAAGTGATGATACACGAATCCATCTCATTCAGCTGCTGTCTTCTGACCATAAGGTCATGGCCTTCTCAACCACAGCCAATTAAACAGTATATGTTTCACTATGATCTGGTGGATATTATGACTTTAAATATTATTACAGGCTAAAGAAGCTATAATACCCAGGAAGTTTCAAAGAATTTGCCGTATAAATAAATAAATAAGTAGGAATATGCAAGTACACTCATTAAATAGCTAGAATATACTACCCAGTATTATACACTGTACAAGACACATGCAGACGCTATTGATTGACATGAAAAGGTCTAGGTCTGGTTAATGCTTAAATTACTCTGTGACAAGCAGCCAGCATGTGCTCACGATTTGGGAAATATATCGAATTCACATTTACAGCTAACAGAGATGCATTTGTCTTTAAATCTGGCATACTTTAATGCGTTCTGGGGTACAAAAATCTAATGGTTGACTGAAACAACGTAGAAATGGAATATTATATATACTTTATTTTCCATACACTAAATATTTACGTTACAATTAAGAATGTATGAGCAACTTTTCTGTGACGTATCTGAGGTAAACATCTGATATTAGTCTGTGTTACAATAGAGATGTTATACATACCGAAGGGGGCGAGTCATTAAATAAGGTTATGTGTTGGTGATGTCTGTGTGTTTATATCAGCCTTGCATGATCACTGAACTGACCGTTTTTCATCATGTCATGAACCATCACTATACAGCCTGCTTCTACATGTTGTGTTCCCATATCATAAAAGCACATTAATTTAAAATCTAAGCAAATTATGTTACATTAAATGGCTACTAAGCCTCTCCCCATCACTCCGCTACCCCCACTCCCATCCCTCCCAGCACACAGCTACTCCCACTATACCCCATCCCTCACGTCCCACCCCTCCCACCACACAGCTACCCCCACTACCCCCAATCCCTCACCTACCCTGCACGTCCCACCCCTGCTTCACCCCCAACAGTGTTACCAGATCAGATTATTTGCCGGTCATGCTGCCTTCTACGCGGTGTCCCGGGCGGAAATTTCTCCAACTGTACTTCGTTGTTGGTGAAGTGCAGGCTTCCCAGGATGTCATAGAACCGATCTCTGGCCATGTATTTATTGAAGGTGGGTGAGGGCAGTAAAGGATCCATGGACCAGTAATCTTCCAATTCATGCTTCCATGAATGAGGCATCAGAAGCATGAGGGGGAAGAACACATACAGTTCCTGCACTCCAAGCACGGTCCACGGTTGCACTTTTGCTGTACCTGCATCACTTGCAGCACGTTGTGACTCGTACCTGTTGGTCTTATCACATATGTGCTTCGTCATCAAGGAAGGCCAAAAAGTAGTCCACACACTCAGCATCCTCGTCAAGAGTGAAGGCAGGCTGTATCCCTGAGGAACTCTCGTCAAAGTGGAGTTGTTCCGTAGGAATGAAATCAGAACCTTCTGTCCACACGAAGGCATCCAGGGTTCCCTCTCGTGGCGGTGTAGGCTTGGTGAGGGTGGATGAGGGTGGCTGTGAGGCAGATTGGGCCGTCTCAAGGTCACTCCGACTTACCCTAGGTTGCCATGTACCACTAGCAGCCCTTACTCTAGAAACAAGTCTACTTTGACGATGAGTAAGGGATTTACCTCAACCCCTACAGCGTGCCTTCACTGTAGGTGCTGGTGGAACCTCCAATGACGAAGACTCAGGAGAAATTTTGGCTGAAGAGGTTGAAGATATTAGTGAAGTGGGGCTGGGAGAGCGGGGGGGTGATTCACCTCGGGACTCATGGCGGGCTGGGTCACATGGGGCCATTGTTCTGGGGCTAACCCACCTCCTCTTCACTCCCTTCCCAAATTCCTTCCCTTGCTGCACTAAAGGCTCCTTTCCCTTGGAGCCAGGACGAACTTATGACACTGAAGCACTCATACTGGGAGTTTCTGTCACCATTTCCTCCACAGACTCATCACCCGATTCACCAGAAAGATCAAAGTCACTATCCATGATTATCATTGATAAATCAGCCAGCTCACATTCAACAGCAGAGTCACTTAGACCTTTACCCCTTCCCACACTAGGTTTAGTAGGGGTAGAGGTCACAGGCCCTTTGCAGTGGGCTCAGAAGCGGCAGAAATGGAGGGGCACGAATCCGACTTGGTTTCACCTCGAAAGACGACGGTAAACTGAATGACGTGGCTTATATGGGCAGGCAAGGGTTGACAGTGTCAGTGTGGTGACAGCTGCTAATTTATATGCTATGAAATGATTGGCAGGAAATCTAGACAATACATAATAAATTAGGTAGTTCCAGGTGAATGTAAATATCACTTAGGCTTCTCCCTTCCTTTCTTATATATATTTTTATTACGAGAATAGGTCATACGGCATATTTCAAGTGGAAATAAGCAGGGAAAATTAGCGAACGAGTGCATGTGGGGTGTTGCCAGGAAATAATTAGCCAATTCCAGGTGTATGAGACTGTCAATTACAATTACCTTTTTTTGTTTTTTATATTGTTATTTTGTATAAGAATAGGGCATAGGGCACACATAGGATGAAATCAGTGGAAAATCCAGGCAGTAATTGCATAGTGCGGCTTGGCTGGGCAGGCGGGAGGAGAGGGTAATGGAGGGGAGATATGGAGGGGAGTCAAGGACGGGGAAAAATGGTTAAATTTTCAACAATGATAGGAGTACAGATGACATTAGCAGCGCTAACTATAGCTGGACACTGGCAGTACTGACAGATGATACAAGCCACCACTTGAAAGCCCTGGCGAATTCAAAATAACACAGAATCACAAAAGTGATGCCTTGCAGTATGATCCATTGCACCCGAGTGTCACGAAAGTTATGTCTCGCAGTTAAGGGGTTAATGACTTGACTGAAGTTGGTGTTGAATTCTTCATACCGAGCCAACAGTCTGCTGAAGGATCAGGCTGCCCAAAATGGTTTGACAGCAGTTGTGCAAGAGCACTGACCCATATGTCCTTAGCATATAATTTTTACTTAAATAAAAAAAAAAAGCTGAATCCCTCAATCAATTTATTATTGCAAGAGACCAAGCAAAAGCAGTATTCAATCTTGCTATATCAAAATTTTTTCACAACCAAGCATCCAGACTTAAATATGCCTAATAACAATAGAATATCCTTGTCAATTCCAAAATGATTGAATAACAGCCTTAACAAGTCATTACCTATTCTCCCACTAAAATCTTCAGATGGAAACAATACAAAAGACCCGCGTGGAAAAGTGAATATCCTTGCTAGTGCATTTGCCACAGATCCTGCCTTGGAGGAGATCAGTCAGGGTGTCCCTGTACTCTAAATCCACTCCTCCAAAACTGCTCCACTTGGAATACAAACTAGATACATATAATCATTCCTAGAGAATTTACCAACCAACAAGCTCCAGGCGCAGTTGGAATTCTTCCTGTCGTTTTGAAAAAAGGTTTCCCAGTACTGGCTCCTGTTTTAGCTAAATTGTTCAGTCTGTGCATTTGTACTTTTTCATTCTTTAATTCTTGGAGAGAAGCCAATGACTGCCCAGTCCAGAAAAAGGGAGGTTCCTCTCATCCCTCTGATTGCAGTCCAATAGCTATCACATCGTTTATTGGTAAAGGTTTTGAGATTGAACTTAATAAGCATAGCATTAAACATCTTGAATCCAAACAACTTAATCAGTGACAGACAGTACTGTTTTCGCCACAAAAGATCCACTGTTGATATACTCAACCTCTTGACTCGTACCATCTATCAGACAACTGACCAATATAGAGAAACCCATGCTCTGGACCTTAATATTTCTGAAGATTTTGACAGAGTGTGGCACCATTCCTTGCTCTCTGAACTCCTTTGCAGTGGCTTGTCATCTTTTGTTTCACTGATCTCCTCATGTCTCAGTGAGAAAAAGGTAGGGGTAATAGTATATTACCGGTATGTATTTCTACTCGATTGGTGCTAGCATGCCACAGGGATTGGTTCTGGCTCTGGCCCTATTCCTAATTCATATTAATGATTCTTAATCTATCGCCCATAATCCCATACAGTACACTTATGTGCAGATGACTCAGCACTTCACAGTTCCTTCGCACCCAAACACCCTTTCACAAAGTTAAACATCTCTAACCCACAACTCTGTACAGCATTCTCCATAAATCAAGACCTAAGACCACTGAATACGGACAAAGTAACATTGTCTCATTTACTGCCAAGAAAATCAAAGTTATACAGTTTACTAATAGACAGATATTGCCTGATTCCTATATTACCTTCAAAGCTTGTAATATTCCTGTCTCTCTAAAATTATGGAAATTTTTGCTGTTTCACTTAACAGTGCTCTTGGCTGGACTGCTCGTGTTGGATTACTTGCTAAACTTGGACTATTGTATAGAATCCACAACTCCTTCACTGATAAGTAGTCGCCTATATTTTACAAGGGTTATGTGCACTTTCAGCTGAGATATTGCTCACCTTTGTGGAGTGGGTGTGGAAAGGTTGCACTAATACTGGACAAAATGCAGAACAAAGCTGAAAGAATTATTAATAACCCTGAAATCACAAATGAACTACCTCCCCTGCAAGTAAGAGGGAATGTTGCCTCCCATGCATTACTTTACAGATACTTGTATGGCAAATGCTCATACGAAGTTGTTCTCATTGTGCCTCCTCCCCACACCTTCCCCCATGCCACAAGGGTATCTGGTAGCACACATAACTGGACTGTCACATTGCCATATTGCAGAGCTTCTGTCTATCATGGCCCTTTTATTTCCTGAACTGCATCTCTTTGGAACTCGCTTCCTCAGAGTAGTTTCCCCACAAACTTCAACCCACAATAGTCCAAGTCAAACTTTTACAGAATTTTATTATGAATAGAGGACACCAGCAATCTGGTGTATGGATTTCTTTTATTCAATTTGTTTTTCCTTCCTCTGTTCGTCTTCTGTAAATGAAAAAGAGATTGGCTCAGTCAAGGGACCTGTGGAGATTGCTGGGGAAGGCCATTTTTCAGCAGTGGACTAGCAGCTACTGATTATATATATATATTTCAAGGGACCTGTGGAGATTGCTGGGGAAGGCCATTTTTCAGCAGTGGACTAGCAACTACTGATATATATATATATATATATATATATATATATATATATATATATATATATATATATATATAGATATATATATATATATATTGTTACGGAACAGAGAAAGATAATGTACACTTTAAGTGAGAATACTAAGAGTCACTACTGTCCCGTAAAGTTCCAGGTTCAAAACAAAAGAGTTAGGTAAAATTACAAGTTAAAGTTTAATGCTTTAACTAACAACAAAACATTCAGGACTCATAAGGATAATGTAATGGCAAATAAACAGGTTAAATATATGGTTAACTGCAATAGCCTCTATTAACACGAAATTAGCAAGAGTAAATTTATCTAAGTCAGCCCTGATAAAATGAGATACCAGATAATACTCAGTGAATGCCAGATAAATAATTACAGATACAAACTATTATAAAAAATGACTGCCATAACGAACCCTACATGAATTACAAAAACTTCACTAGCCCTACAAATTAAACTTATGCTATACAGTACAAGAAAAAATGCAACAACAGTTATACTCAAATTACACACAGCTGCTAGATGGTTGGAGACTTCTTGAGCACTCACAATAATAATATCTGTACAGGGGAGGACAGAGATGTGAACAAAATGAGGAGCAGATCTAAGTGGCAATGATGCAGAGACTGAGCTCATTATATAGGGGCCAGGAGAGCTTGATACAACTTGTAATGAGGACGCGCAAATGAAGCCATGGGGACAAAGAGATGACAATTCCGCAAAGTATAACAGAGATGTCGACTTACTCTACTATAACGGTAGAAGGGGGGGACTGAGGCAGAACACGCTCGTGATCAAACATGCAGCAACTGTGCGTTAAAATTACACAAAGGATGATGAAATCATAGGCTATGTAACACCTCCCCACAAAGAAAAAGAAATTTACAAAGGAAATTTCTTATTACTCTAAAACAATCTGTCTAAAGTCTGGATAAGCAATCTGCAATAACATTTTCTTTCCCCTTGACATGTTGTATGTCTAATGAATACTCCTGAAGAAGTAGACTCCATCTTGTCAATCTCTGATTTTTATCTTTAAACTTACTAAGGAATTTCAGTGGGTTATGATCGGTATAAATGACTATGGGGTCAAAACCAGAACACAAATAAAATGAAAAATGCTGTAAACCCAAAATCAAGGCCAAAAGCTCTTTCTCAATAGTTGAGTAGTTCTTTTGAGGTGGAGTGAACTTCTTACTGTAATAAGATACAGGATGTTCAATACCCTGATCATCCTCTTGCAGCAAAACAGCCCCAGCTCCTGTATCACTTGCATCAACAGCCATCTTAAAAGGCTTAGCAAAATTTGGAGTAGCGAGCACTGGCTGACTTAATAGAATAGCTTTAAGTTTGTTGAAAGAGGATTCACAGTTATCGGTCCAGACAAATTTAACTCCCTTTTTCAGTAGGTCTGTAAGTGGTGATACAAGAATAGAAAAGTTAAGAACAAATCTCCTGTAATAACCTACCATTCCCAAAAATCTTTGTAGCTCTTTCCTACTTTTAGGTCTGGGAAGATCACTTATAACCTGAACCTTAGCTGCTGGTGGTGCAACATGTCCATCACCAATTACATACCCAAGGTACTGAACTTTAGCTTGACCAAACTCACACTTTGATAAATTAGCTACAAGATTAGCATGAACTAAACGGTCAAGAAATTTACTGACATGGCATAGGTGATCTTTCCAGTTGTCACTGAAGATTAATACATCATCAATATAAACAACACACCCTGCCAAACCCTCTGTTACAACATTCATGAGCTTCTGAAATGTGGCTGGTGCATTCTTCATACCATACGGCATTACTGAACATGCAAAAGCCTTTCCTAATGTTACAAAACATGAGATCTCCCTAGCACGTTCAGTCATAGGTACTTGCCAGTATCCCTTTAACAAATCAAACTTACTTATGTACCTAGCCTTTCCGATCTTGTCTATGCAATCTTCCACACGAGGGAGAGGGTAAGTGTCTGTTTTGGTTATCTGATTAACACGTCTGTAGTCGATGCAAAGCCTCTGTGACCCACCTGGCTTAGGGACTAGAGTGACAGGAGAACTCCACTCGCTCTGACAGGGCTCAATCATCTTGTGGTCCAACAGGTAGCCAAGCTCCTTCTGGATGAGAGGAACTTTCACTGGGTTCACACGGTAAGGAGGCAATTTAATTGGCTTTGCGTCTCCAACATCGACATCATGCATCAACACAGTGGTTCTTCCTGGAGTGGCACGGAACACTTGCGGGTACTCCTGCAGTAATGCCGAAAACTCCTGCCTTTCCTTGGGTGGTAGATGAGAAAGCTTAGTCTGGAGATCATTCATGATATCAGGATTCTTCCCCAAACTATCACTCAGGCTCATACTGCATGGGAGAACTTCACTTGTAGACTCGGGTGGAACAGCTACAGTGCAGACTGGATTATTTTCGTCCCGCCTGTGATATAACTTTAGCATGTTGATGTGACATAGTTGCTTGCTCTTTCTACGATCTGGTGTGGCGATGACATAGTTGACATCACTGAGTTTCTTCTCCACGAAATAAGGACCACTAAACTTGGCTTGAAGAGGTTGCCCATGAACTGGTAGCAGAATCAAAACCTGATTTCCTGGCTGAAAGTGGCGTAACCTGGACTTCTTATCATACCAAGTCTTCATCTTCTCCTGAGCAGCTCCTAAATTCTCTCTCGCCAGCTGTAAAGCAGTGGACAGCCGTTCTTTGAAATTCATCACATACTCCAGCAGGTTGACGTCATCTTCCTCCGACAGCCAGCATTCCTTGAGTAACTTAAGGGGTCCTCTTACTTCATGGCCAAACAGTAGTTCAAAAGGTGAGAAGCCCAGTAATTCATTTGGAGATTCTCTTGCGGCAAACACAACTAATGGAAGACCTTTATCCCAGTCTTTCTGATGTTCCAAACAGTATTTCTTGAGCATCGATTTGAGTGTTTGATGATATCTCTCCAACGCTCCTTGGGTCTGGGGATGGTAAGCTGAAGACGTGATCTGGGTGATGCCCAACTCTTTCAGAGACTGCTTGAAAACATTTGACATGAAATTACTTCCTCGGTCTGACTGTACCTCCTTGGGCAGACCAAACTTTGTGAAGAACCCTAGCATTTCCTTAACCACGTTCTTTGCTGAGATGTTTCTAAGTGGAATGGCTTCAGGATAACGAGTAGCCATATCAATCAGGGTCAACACATAAGAAAATCCTGAAGAAGTCTTAGGAAGAAGGCCCACAATATCCACCAACACACGGGTGAAAGGCGCCTCAAAAAGAGGAATGGGAACTAGAGGTGCAACCTTTTCGGTCTGATTACACTTCCCCACAACTTGACAGGTGTGACAAGACTTACAATACCAGGAAACATCCCTGAAGATACCTGGCCAGTAGAAGTGTTTCAAAATGCGTGCCACAGTCTTCCTCACTCCAAGGTGTCCTGCCAAACTGGAATCATGAGCCACTCGAATGATATCCTGCCTACAAACACGAGGGATGACAACTTGATGTACAACCTCCCATTCACAGTCGGCTGATGCTGTTGGGGGTCTCCACTTCCTCATAAGTACTCCTGACTTTACATAATAACAAGTAGAAGCACCGGCTGACTCTTCTTCACTGTAAGCAGAGTTAGCTAGACCTTTCAACTCAGGGTCAGCAACCTGCAACTCAACCAACTCTTGACGAGACAAATTATCAACACTACGGGGTACTGCCTCATCTGGTGAGTGGTCCAAATTAGCAAGAAAAGTGTCAGCTAGGATAACATCATCATCATCATTATCCTCTAAATCACCAGTAACTTTAGACTTAGCCCTAGTGACAGCACATGCAGGGAACACATCAGGGACATCACAATCCCGGGACACAGCCACTGGCTCACTAGACAACTGAGGAGCTGGACACACTTGACTTCCACCAATATCATTTCCAAGTAAGAAAGTTACACCTGACATTGGGAGTGTCTCAACCAACCCAACCATAACGGAACCATTAACAAAACCAGACTCTAAATTCACTCTGCACAGAGGGACAGAGAAGTAATTATTCCCTACACCTTGTAAGAT
Source organism: Coenobita brevimanus (assembly GCF_032717465.1). Taxonomy (NCBI): domain Eukaryota; kingdom Metazoa; phylum Arthropoda; class Malacostraca; order Decapoda; family Coenobitidae; genus Coenobita; species Coenobita brevimanus. Next base: position 22,022,675 of record NC_137003.1, on the reverse strand, counting down.
TACAGTTTCATCAGAGGAATTAACATTAGAGCCTAGAACACTGGTCAGCATAAGGGATTGGCAAGCACCTGTATCACGATATATTTGAACTGATTTCCTGTCATTACTGTCCAGAGGACTGACAAAACCATCAGACAGGAAATTAGCACATGAACTCTTGAGAGTGTCACCCACGTTACTGCTCAAAAGAGGAGCTCCATCATGAGAATTTAAGTTACCCCTCAAAGCAGGTTCAGTTAACTCAGTTAAAGAATTCTGGGAACTCTCAAGAGTGGACACTAGACCAATTGACTGAATATTTAAAGACTCCTTTTTGTTCACATCACGCTGTCTCCTGAAACATCTCTCCGTAGTATGACCAAGCTTACTACAATAAGTACATTTACTTTTCTGAAATCTAGAGGTGAAGCTGGTATTTACTTCCTGAGAAACATCATCTTTATTCTCTTTCCTGTTACCTGTACTCTGAGTAGAGGCAACGTACTTACTCTCAGCTTTCCCTTTTTCTCTAGAATATCTCTTGTGAGTGAGAACATACTCATCAGCTAAAACTGCAGCATCAGACAAATTATCTATTCTTTTCTCATCAAGATATAGGCTTACATCTTTATAAATACACCTTTTGAAGTCCTCCAGCAAAATCATCTGCTTAAATTTATCAAAATCAGAATCCACATTCTTAGAATTTAACCACTGCTCTAACAGATCTTCTTTGATTTTTGCATACTCAACATGGGATTGCTTATCTTTCTTGTAAGTTGTCCTAAATTTTACTCTATAAGCTTCAGGAACAAGCTCATAGGCCTTAAGAATCAAGCTCTTAACTACATCATAATTATCAGATTGATCCTGAGGCAAAGATGCATAAGTTACTTGAGCTTTACCGGTGAGAACAGTTTGAAGGAGTACTGGCCAATACTCCTTAGGCCAATTAAAACCTGTAGCTACCCTCTCAAACAACTGAAAATACTTTGTTAAATCAGATTCATTAAAAGGAGGGACAAGTTTAACATTTTTAGCCACATCAAAATCATCAGAGCAAGATGATCCAGTTCCACCTTGTTTCATGCGATACTCATGGTCTGCCTGAATCCTGGCAAGCTCAATTTGTGCCTGAGCCCGTACCTCTGCCTCTTGAATACGAGCATTTGCCTCATTAACACGACCCTCCTGCAGGGCTAGCTGTAACTTAGCTAATTCAATCTGCGTTTGCTCATTTGGAGGAGTTACATTAAACAAGCTTTCATTAATCATGTCAACAATCTGATCTTTAGAATGATGAGAGCGAACAACAATTCCCAATTGTTGAGCAACAAGCTTAAGTTCATTCTTTGTTCTGTTTTCTATATCACACACTGTTTGCACATTTGACAAAAAATCTTTGGCTTCATCAAGTGTAGAAATAGTAGCCATCATGAATATATCACAGTCACAAAATATCAAACAATATCCTTATGATAATATCCTGAAGATCCTGATATGAGGTCGCCAAATTTATGTTACGGAACAGAGAAAGATAATGTACACTTTAAGTGAGAATACTAAGAGTCACTACTGTCCCGTAAAGTTCCAGGTTCAAAACAAAAGAGTTAGGTAAAATTACAAGTTAAAGTTTAATGCTTAAACTAACAACAAAACATTCAGGACTCATAAGGATAATGTAATGGCAAATAAACAGGTTAAATATATGGTTAACTGCAATAGCCTCTATTAACACGAAATTAGCAAGAGTAAATTTATCTAAGTCAGCCCTGATAAAATGAGATACCAGATAATACTCAATGAATGCCAGATAAATAATTACAGATACAAACTATTATAAAAAATGACTGACATAACGAACCCTACATGAATTACAAAAACTTCACTAGCCCTACAAATTAAATTTATGCTCTACAGTACAAGAAAAAATGCAACAACAGTTATACTCAAATTACACACAGCTGCTAGATGGTTGGAGACTTCTTGAGCACTCACAATAATAATATCTGTACAGGGGAGGACAGAGATGTGAACAAAATGAGGAGCAGATCTAAGTGGCAATGATGCAGAGACTGAGCTCATTATATAGGGGCCAGGAGAGCTTGATACAACTTGTAATGAGGACGCGCAAATGAAGCCATGGGGACAAAGAGATGACAATCCCGCAAAGTATAACAGAGATGTCGACTTACTCTACTATAACGGTAGAAGGGGGGACTGAGGCAGAACACGCTCGTGATCAAACATGCAGCAACTGTGCGTTAAAATTACACAAAGGATGATGAAATCATAGGCTATGTAACACCTCCCCACAAAGAAAAAGAAATTTACAAAGGAAATTTCTTATTACTCTAAAACAATCTGTCTAAAGTCTGGATAAGCAATCTGCAATAACATTTTCTTTCCCCTTGACATGTTGTATGTCTAATGAATACTCCTGAAGAAGTAGACTCCATCTTGTCAATCTCTGATTTTTATCTTTAAACTTACTAAGGAATTTCAGTGGGTTATGATCGGTATAAATGACTATGGGGTCAAAACCAGAACACAAATAAAATGAAAAATGCTGTAAACCCAAAATCAAGGCCAAAAGCTCTTTCTCAATAGTTGAGTAGTTCTTTTGAGGTGGAGTGAACTTCTTACTGTAATAAGATACAGGATGTTCAATACCCTGATCATCCTCTTGCAGCAAAACAGCCCCAGCTCCTGTATCACTTGCATCAACAGCCATCTTAAAAGGCTTAGCAAAATTTGGAGCAGCGAGCACTGGCTGACTTAATAGAATAGCTTTAAGTTTGTTGAAAGAGGATTCACAGTTATCGGTCCATACAAATTTAACTCCCTTTTTCAGTAGGTCTGTAAGTGGTGATACAAGAATAGAAAAGTTAAGAACAAATCTCCTGTAATAACCTACCATTCCCAAAAATCTTTGTAGCTCTTTCCTACTTTTAGGTCTGGGAAGATCACTTATAACCTGAACCTTAGCTCCTGGTGGTGCAACATGTCCATCACCAATTACATACCCAAGGTACTGAACTTTAGCTTGACCAAACTCACACTTTGATAAATTAGCTACAAGATTAGCATGAACTAAAACGGTCAAGAAATTTACTGACATGGCATAGGTGATCTTTCCAGTTGTCACTGAAAGATTAATACATCATCAATATAAACAACACACCCTGCCAAACCCTCTGTTACAACATTCATGAGCTTCTGGAAATGTGGCTGGTGCATTCTTCATACCATACGGCATTACTGAACATGCAAAAGCCTTTCCTAATGTTACAAAACATGAGATCTCCCTAGCACGTTCAGTCATAGGTACTTGCCAGTATCCCTTTAACAAATCAAACTTACTTATGTACCTAGCCTTTCCGATCTTGTCTATGCAATCTTCCACACGAGGGAGAGGGTAAGTGTCTGTTTTGGTTATCTGATTAACACGTCTGTAGTCGATGCAAAGCCTCTGTGACCCACCTGGCTTAGGGACTAGAGTGACAGGAGAACTCCACTCGCTCTAACAGGGCTCAATCATCTTGTGGTCCAACAGGTAGCCAAGCTCCTTCTGGATGAGAGGAACTTTCACTGGGTTCACACGGTAAGGAGGCAATTTAATTGGCTTTGCGTCTCCAACATCGACATCATGCATCAACACAGTGGTTCTTCCTGGAGTGGCACGGAACACTTGCGGGTACTCCTGCAGTAATGCCGAAAACTCCTGCCTTTCCTTGGGTGGTAGATGAGAAAGCTTAGTCTGGAGATCATTCATGATATCAGGATTCTTCCCCAAACTATCACTCAGGCTCATACTGCATGGGAGAACTTCACTTGTAGACTCGGGGTGGAACAGCTACAGTGCAGACTGGATTATTTTCGTCCCGCCTGTGATATAACTTTAGCATGTTGATGTGACATAGTTGCTTGCTCTTTCTACGATCTGGTGTGGCGATGACATAGTTGACATCACTGAGTTTCTTCTCCACGAAATAAGGACCACTAAACTTGGCTTGAAGAGGTTGCCCATGAACTGGTAGCAGAATCAAAACCTGATCTCCTGGCTGAAAGTGGCGTAACCTGGACTTCTTATCATACCAAGTCTTCATCTTCTCCTGAGCAGCTCCTAAATTCTCTCTCGCCAGCTGTAAAGCAGTGGACAGCCGTTCTTTGAAATTCATCACATACTCCAGCAGGTTGACGTCATCTTCCTCCGACAGCCAGCATTCCTTGAGTAACTTAAGGGGTCCTCTTACTTCATGGCCAAACAGTAGTTCAAAAGGTGAGAAGCCCATGATTCATTTGGAGATTCTCTTGCGGCAAACACAACTAATGGAAGACCTTTATCCCAGTCTTTCTGATGTTCCAAACAGTATTTCTTGAGCATCGATTTGAGTGTTTGATGATATCTCTCCAACGCTCCTTGGGTCTGGGGATGGTAAGCTGAAGACGTGATCTGGGTGATGCCCAACTCTTTCAGAGACTGCTTGAAAACATTTGACATGAAATTACTTCCTCGGTCTGACTGTACCTCCTTGGGCAGACCAAACTTTGTGAAGAACCCTAGCATTTCCTTAACCACGTTCTTTGCTGAGATGTTTCTAAGTGGAATGGCTTCAGGATAACGAGTAGCCATATCAATCAGGGTCAACACATAAGAAAATCCTGAAGAAGTCTTAGGAAGAAGGCCCACAATATCCACCAACACACGGGTGAAAGGCGCCTCAAAGAGGAATGGGAACTAGAGGTGCAACCTTTTCGGTCTGATTACACTTCCCCACAACTTGACAGGTGTGACAAGACTTACAATACCAGGAAACATCCCTGAAGATACCTGGCCAGTAGAAGTGTTTCAAAATGCGTGCCACAGTCTTCCTCACTCCAAGGTGTCCTGCCAAACTGGAATCATGAGCCACTCGAATGATATCCTGCCTACAAACACGAGGGATGACAACTTGATGTACAACCTCCCATTCACAGTCGGCTGATGCTGTTGGGGGTCTCCACTTCCTCATAAGTACTCCTGACTTTACATAATAACAAGTAGAAGCACCGGCTGACTCTTCTTCACTGTAAGCAGAGTTAGCTAGACCTTTCAACTCAGGGTCAGCAACCTGCAACTCAACCAACTCTTGACGAGACAAATTATCAACACTACGGGGTACTGCCTCATCTGGTGAGTGGTCCGAATTAGCAAGAAAAGTGTCAGCTGGATAACATCATCATCATCATTATCCTCTAAATCACCAGTAACTTTAGACTTAGCCCTAGTGACAGCACATGCAGGGAACACATCAGGGACATCACAATCCCGGGACGCAGCCACTGGCTCACTAGACAACTGAGGAGCTGGACACACTTGACTTCCACCAATATCATTTCCAAGTAAGAAAGTTACACCTGACATTGGGAGTGTCTCAACCAACCCAACCATAACGGAACCATTAACAAAACCAGACTCTAAATTCACTCTGCACAGAGGGACAGAGAAGTAATTATTCCCTACACCTTGTAAGATTACAGTTTCATCAGAGGAATTAACATTAGAGCCTAGAACACTGGTCAGCATAAGGGATTGGCAAGCACCTGTATCACGATATATTTGAACTGATTTCCTGTCATTACTGTCCAGAGGACTGACAAAACCATCAGACAGGAAATTAGCACATGAACTCTTGAGAGTGTCACCCACGTTACTGCTCAAAAGAGGTGCTCCATCATGAGAATTTAAGTTACCCCTCAAAGCAGGTTCAGTTAACTCAGTTAAAGAATTCTGGGAACTCTCAAGAGTGGACACTAGACCAATTGACTGAATATTTAAAGACTCCTTTTTGTTCACATCACGCTGTCTCCTGAAACATCTCTCCGTAGTATGACCAAGCTTACTACAATAAGTACATTTACTTTTCTGAAATCTAGAGGTGAAGCTGGTATTTACTTCCTGAGAAACATCATCTTTATTCTCTTTCCTGTTACCTGTACACTGAGTAGAGGCAACGTACTTACTCTCAGCTTTCCCTTTTTCTCTAGAATATCTCTTGTGAGTGAGAACATACTCATCAGCTAAAACTGCAGCATCAGACAAATTATCTATTCTTTTCTCATCAAGATATAGGCTTACATCTTTATAAATACACCTTTTGAAGTCCTCCAGCAAAATCATCTGCTTAAATTTATCAAAATCAGAATCCACATTCTTAGAATTTAACCACTGCTCTAACAGATCTTCTTTGATTTTTGCATACTCAACATGGGATTGCTTATCTTGCTTGTAAGTTGTCCTAAATTTTACTCTATAAGCTTCAGGAACAAGCTCATAGGCCTTAAGAATCAAGCTCTTAACTACATCATAATTATCAGATTGATCCTGAGGCAAAGATGCATAAGTTACTTGAGCTTTACCGGTGAGAACAGTTTGAAGGAGTACTGGCCAATACTCCTTAGGCCAATTAAAACCTGTAGCTACCCTCTCAAACAACTGAAAATACTTTGTTAAATCAGATTCATTAAAAGGAGGGACAAGTTTAACATTTTTAGCCACATCAAAATCATCAGAGCAAGATGATCCAGTTCCACCTTGTTTCATGCGATACTCATGGTCTGCCTGAATCCTGGCAAGCTCAATTTGTGCCTGAGCCCGTACCTCTGCCTCTTGAATACGAGCATTTGCCTCATTAACACGACCCTCCTGCAGGGCTAGCTGTAACTTAGCTAATTCAATCTGCGTTTGCTCATTTGGAGGAGTTACATTAAACAAGCTTTCATTAATCATGTCAACAATCTGATCTTTAGAATGATGAGAGCGAACAACAATTCCCAATTGTTGAGCAACAACTTAAGTTCATTCTTTGTTCTGTTTTCTATATCACACACTGTTTGCACATTTGACAAAAAATCTTTGGCTTCATCAAGTGTAGAAATAGTAGCCATCATGAATATATCACAGTCACAAAATATCAAACAATATCCTTATGATAATATCCTGAAGATCCTGATATGAGGTCGCCAAATTTATGTTACGGAACAGAGAAAGATAATGTACACTTTAAGTGAGAATACTAAGAGTCGCTACTGTCCCGTAAAGTTCCAGGTTCAAAACAAAAGAGTTAGGTAAAATTACAAGTTAAAGTTTAATGCTTAAACTAACAACAAAACATTCAGGACTCATAAGGATAATGTAATGGCAAATAAACAGGTTAAATATATGGTTAACTGCAATAGCCTCTATTAACACGAAATTAGCAAGAGTAAATTTATCTAAGTCAGCCCTGATAAAATGAGATACCAGATAATACTCAATGAATGCCAGATAAATAATTACAGATACAAACTATTATAAAAAATGACTGACATAACGAACCCTACATGAATTACAAAAACTTCACTAGCCCTACAAATTAAATTTATGCTATACAGTACAAGAAAAAATGCAACAACAGTTATACTCAAATTACACACAGCTGCTAGATGGTTGGAGACTTCTTGAGCACTCACAATAATAATATCTGTACAGGGGAGGACAGTGATGTGAACAAAATGAGGAGCAGATCTAAGTGGCAATGATGCAGAGACTGAGCTCATTATATAGGGGCCAGGAGAGCTTGATACAACTTGTAATGAGGACGCGCAAATGAAGCCATGGGGACAAAGAGATGACAATCCCGCAAAGTATAACAGAGATGTCGACTTACTCTACTATAACGGTAGAAGGGGGGGACTGAGGCAGAACACGCTCGTGATCAAACATGCAGCAACTGTGCGTTAAAATTACACAAAGGATGATGAAATCATAGGCTATGTAACACCTCCCCACAAAGAAAAAGAAATTTACAAAGGAAATTTCTTATTACTCTAAAACAATCTGTCTAAAAGTCTGGATAAGCAATCTGCAATAACATTTTCTTTCCCCTTGACATGTTGTATGTCTAATGAATACTCCTGAAGAAGTAGACTCCATCTTGTCAATCTCTGATTTTTATCTTTAAACTTACTAAGGATTTTCAGTGGGTTATGATCGGTATAAATGACTATGGGGTCAAAACCAGAACACAAATAAAATGAAAAATGCTGTAAACCCAAAATCAAGGCCAAAGCTCTTTCTCAATAGTTGAGTAGTTCTTTTGAGGTGGAGTGAACTTCTTACTGTAATAAGATACAGGATGTTCAATACCCTGATCATCCTCTTGCAGCAAAACAGCCCCAGCTCCTGTATCACTTGCATCAACAGCCATCTTAAAAGGCTTAGCAAAATTTGGAGTAGCGAGCACTGGCTGACTTAATAGAATAGCTTTAAGTTTGTTGAAAGAGGATTCACAGTTATCGGTCCAGACAAATTTAACTCCCTTTTTCAGTAGGTCTGTAAGTGGTGATACAAGAATAGAAAAGTTAAGAACAAATCTCCTGTATTAACCTACCATTCCCAAAAATCTTTGTAGCTCTTTCCTACTTTTAGGTCTGGGAAGATCACTTATAACCTGAACCTTAGCTCCTGGTGGTGCAACATGTCCATCACCAATTACATACCCAAGGTACTGAACTTTAGCTTGACCAAACTCACACTTTGATAAATTAGCTACAAGATTAGCATGAACTAAACGGTCAAGAAATTTACTGACATGGCATAGGTGATCTTTCCAGTTGTCACTGAAGATTAATACATCATCAATATAAACAACACACCCTGCCAAACCCTCTGTTACAACATTCATGAGCTTCTGAAATGTGGCTGGTGCATTCTTCATACCATACGGCATTACTGAACATGCAAAAGCCTTTCCTAATGTTACAAAACATGAGATCTCCCTAGCACGTTCAGTCATAGGTACTTGCCAGTATCCCTTTAACAAATCAAACTTACTTATGTACCTAGCCTTTCCGATCTTGTCTATGCAATCTTCCACACGAGGGAGAGGGTAAGTGTCTGTTTTGGTTATCTGATTAACACGTCTGTAGTCGATGCAAAGCCTCTGTGACCCACCTGGCTTAGGGACTAGAGTGACAGGAGAACTCCACTCGCTCTAACAGGGCTCAATCTTCTTGTGGTCCAACAGGTAGCCAAGCTCCTTCTGGATGAGAGGAACTTTCACTGGGTTCACACGGTAAGGAGGCAATTTAATTGGCTTTGCGTCTCCAACATCGACATCATGCATCAACACAGTGGTTCTTCCTGGAGTGGCACGGAACACTTGCGGGTACTCCTGCAGTAATGCCGAAAACTCCTGCCTTTCCTTGGGTGGTAGATGAGAAAGCTTAGTCTGGAGATCATTCATGATATCAGGATTCTTCCCCAAACTATCACTCAGGCTCATACTGCATGGGAGAACTTCACTTGTAGACTCGGGTGGAACAGCTACAGTGCAGACTGGATTATTTTCGTCCCGCCTGTGATATAACTTTAGCATGTTGATGTGACATAGTTGCTTGCTCTTTCTACGATCTGGTGTGGCGATGACATAGTTGACATCACTGAGTTTCTTCTCCACGAAATAAGGACCACTAAACTTGGCTTGAAGTGGTTGCCCATGAACTGGTAGCAGAATCAAAACCTGATCTCCTGGCTGAAAGTGGCGTAACCTGGACTTCTTATCATACCAAGTCTTCATCTTCTCCTGAGCAGCTCCTAAATTCTCTCTCGCCAGCTGTAAAGCAGTGGACAGCCGTTCTTTGAAATTCATCACATACTCCAGCAGGTTGACGTCATCTTCCTCCGACAGCCAGCATTCCTTGAGTAACTTAAGGGGTCCTCTTACTTCATGGCCAAACAGTAGTTCAAAAGGTGAGAAGCCCAGTGATTCATTTGGAGATTCTCTTGCGGCAAACACAACTAATGGAAGACCTTTATCCCAGTCTTTCTGATGTTCCAAACAGTATTTCTTGAGCATCGATTTGAGTGTTTGATGATATCTCTCCAACGCTCCTTGGGTCTGGGGATGGTAAGCTGAAGACGTGATCTGGGTGATGCCCAACTCTTTCAGAGACTGCTTGAAAACATTTGACATGAAATTACTTCCTCGGTCTGACTGTACCTCCTTGGGCAGACCAAACTTTGTGAAGAACCCTAGCATTTCCTTAACCACGTTCTTTGCTGAGATGTTTCTAAGTGGAATGGCTTCAGGATAACGAGTAGCCATATCAATCAGGGTCAACACATAAGAAAATCCTGAAGAAGTCTTAGGAAGAAGGCCCACAATATCCACCAACACACGGGTGAAAGGCGCCTCAAAAAGAGGAATGGGAACTAGAGGTGCAACCTTTTCGGTCTGATTACACTTCCCCACAACTTGACAGGTGTGACAAGACTTATAATACCAGGAAACATCCCTGAAGATACCTGGCCAGTAGAAGTGTTTCAAAATGCGTGCCACAGTCTTCCTCACTCCAAGGTGTCCTGCCAAACTGGAATCATGAGCCACCCGAATGATATCCTGCCTACAAACACGAGGGATGACAACTTGATGTACAACCTCCCATTCACAGTCGGCTGATGCTGTTGGGGGTCTCCACTTCCTCATAAGTACTCCTGACTTTACATAATAACAAGTAGAAGCACCGGCTGACTCTTCTTCACTGTAAGCAGAGTTAGCTAGACCTTTCAACTCAGGGTCAGCAACCTGCAACTCAACCAACTCTTGACGAGACAAATTATCAACACTACGGGGTACTGCCTCATCTGGTGAGTGGTCCAAATTAGCAAGAAAAGTGTCAGCTAGGATAACATCATCATCATCATTATCCTCTAAATCACCAGTAACTTTAGACTTAGCCCTAGTGACAGCACATGCAGGGAACACATCAGGGACATCACAATCCCGGGACACAGCCACTGGCTCACTAGACAACTGAGGAGCTGGACACACTTGACTTCCACCAATATCATTTCCAAGTAAGAAAGTTACACCTGACATTGGGAGTGTCTCAACCAACCCAACCATAACGGAACCATTAACAAAACCAGACTCTAAATTCACTCTGCACAGAGGGACAGAGAAGTAATTATTCCCTACACCTTGTAAGATTACAGTTTCATCAGAGGAATTAACATTAGAGCCTAGAACACTGGTCAGCATAAGGGATTGGCAAGCACCTGTATCACGATATATTTGAACTGATTTCCTGTCATTACTGTCCAGAGGACTGACAAAACCATCAGACAGGAAATTAGCACATGAACTCTTGAGAGTGTCACCCACGTTACTGCTCAAAAGAGGAGCTCCATCATGAGAATTTAAGTTACCCCTCAAAGCAGGTTCAGTTAACTCAGTTAAAGAATTCTGGGAACTCTCAAGAGAGTGGACACTAGACCAATTGACTGAATATTTAAAGACTCCTTTTTGTTCACATCACGCTGTCTCCTGAAACATCTCTCCGTAGTATGACCAAGCTTACTACAATAAGTACATTTACTTTTCTGAAATCTAGAGGTGAAGCTGGTATTTACTTCCTGAGAAACATCATCTTTATTCTCTTTCCTGTTACCTGTACTCTGAGTAGAGGCAACGTACTTACTCTCAGCTTTCCCTTTTTCTCTAGAATATCTCTTGTGAGTGAGAACATACTCATCAGCTAAAACTGCAGCATCAGACAAATTATCTATTCTTTTCTCATCAAGATATAGGCTTACATCTTTATAAATACACCTTTTGAAGTCCTCCAGCAAAATCATCTGCTTAAATTTATCAAAATCAGAATCCACATTCTTAGAATTTAACCACTGCTCTAACAGATCTTCTTTGATTTTTGCATACTCAACATGGGATTGCTTATCTTGCTTGTAAGTTGTCCTAAATTTTACTCTATAAGCTTCAGGAACAAGCTCATAGGCCTTAAGAATCAAGCTCTTAACTACATCATAATTATCAGATTGATCCTGAGGCAAAGATGCATAAGTTACTTGAGCTTTACCGGTGAGAACAGTTTGAAGGAGTACTGGCCAATACTCCTTAGGCCAATTAAAACCTGTAGCTACCCTCTCAAACAACTGAAAATACTTTGTTAAATCAGATTCATTAAAAGGAGGGACAAGTTTAACATTTTTAGCCACATCAAAATCATCAGAGCAAGATGATCCAGTTCCACCTTGTTTCATGCGATACTCATGGTCTGCCTGAATCCTGGCAAGCTCAATTTGTGCCTGAGCCCGTACCTCTGCCTCTTGAATACGAGCATTTGCCTCATTAACACGAGCCTCCTGCAGGGCTAGCTGTAACTTAGCTAATTCAATCTGCGTTTGCTCATTTGGAGGAGTTACATTAAACAAGCTTTCATTAATCATGTCAACAATCTGATCTTTAGAATGATGAGAGCGAACAACAATTCCCAATTGTTGAGCAACAAGCTTAAGTTCATTCTTTGTTCTGTTTTCTATATCACACACTGTTTGCACATTTGACAAAAAATCTTTGGCTTCATCAAGTGTAGAAATAGTAGCCATCATGAATATATCACAGTCACAAAATATCAAACAATATCCTTATGATAATATCCTGAAGATCCTGATATGAGGTCGCCAAATTTATGTTACGGAACAGAGAAAGATAATGTACACTTTAAGTGAGAATACTAAGAGTCACTACTGTCCCGTAAAGTTCCAGGTTCAAAACAAAAGAGTTAGGTAAAATTACAAGTTAAAGTTTAATGCTTAAACTAACAACAAAACATTCAGGACTCATAAGGATAATGTAATGGCAAATAAACAGGTTAAATATATGGTTAACTGCAATAGCCTCTATTAACACGAAATTAGCAAGAGTAAATTTATCTAAGTCAGCCCTGATAAAATGAGATACCAGATAATACTCAATGAATGCCAGATAAATAATTACAGATACAAACTATTATAAAAAATGACTGACATAACGAACCCTACATGAATTACAAAAACTTCACTAGCCCTACAAATTAAATTTATGCTATACAGTACAAGAAAAATGCACACAACAGTTATACTCAAATTACACACAGCTGCTAGATGGTTGGAGACTTCTTGAGCACTCACAATAATAATATCTGTACAGGGGAGGACAGAGATGTGAACAAAATGAGGAGCAGATCTAAGTGGCAATGATGCAGAGACTGAGCTCATTATATAGGGGCCAGGAGAGCTTGATACAACTTGTAATGAGGACGCGCAAATGAAGCCATGGGGACAAAGAGATGACAATCCCGCAAAGTATAACAGAGATGTCGACTTACTCTACTATAACGGTAGAAGGGGGGGACTGAGGCAGAACACGCTCGTGATCAAACATGCAGCAACTGTGCGTTAAAATTACACAAAGGATGATGAAATCATAGGCTATGTAACAATATATATATATATATATATATATATATAAAGCTTTTTTTTAATGCTCCAGCCTGGAATCGAACCCAAAGACCTCTAAATAGAAGTAAGGCACTGTTACCACGACACCATATGTCACCACTTGTAATGTGTGTTTCTCCAACATATAAAACGGAAGACGCTTTTGTACTGACTGCAATACACTAAAACTGCTCTGGCACTTGCTGAGTTGCGTGAGGACAAGCAAAAATCCTGATGTGTCTGAAAAATGTATCATCATATGGGTTTGGGTTGAACTATACCTTCCCATAATGGATTTACCTGGTGCATCGTTGAATTCAGGTGGCTCTGCTTTCATCAAGCCATGATATACTCGTAACAGTACCTGAATTCTACCTAGAGGTCTCGGGTTCGATTCCCGGGTGGAACATTAACAAAAACTTTTCACATATGTGCACAGGTGTAATGTGTGTTTCTCCAACTCACACACATGTATATATATATATATACATATTTATATATATATATATATATATATATATATATATATATATATATATATATATAGAGAGAGAGAGAGAGAGAGAGAGAGAGAGAGAGAGAGAGAGAGAAAGTAAACTCTCAATTATTCGTCATTGCAATATCTGGGCCCAATACAACATCCAGCACTGTTGGCTCGGCTCTGTTCAAACACTGAAACGGGAAGTATCCAGCAGTTCCATGCAATATCCGGTGGCGAAGTGTATCAACCAGCTCATACTCGGTAGCCAATCGGCACCAGTAAGAATGCCTACAACCCACCAGCCAATGAGAATGCCCGCAATGCGCCAGCCAATCATAATTCATTGCAAGAACAGCTCACCCCGTGCGGTGAGCCTACCATCTACTTCACATTCTCTCTTCGTGGATCTCGTTCAATGAAGACGTATCTATGCAACCTGTAACCATGTGGTGGCACAACCCTAGTGCTAAAACTTAATATATGGCCTCCCATGCCTCGCTCATTGTTCTTGCCAATTTGTGGCCTCTGAGTGCTTTGTATCCTAGTGATCTGTTGTGATTCTGGAAATTCTCTTCAGTAATTACTGCCACTGTACCATATGAGTTTAAGTGCACTGTATTCTACTGCATGGTGTACAACTCTACCCTCCCTAGGTGGGTACACAATACATTATGTGCTGTATTACTGTGCTGTATCAATACTGTATGGTATTTCATGTATATTTTTCGTCTTTTACTCATGGGAAAGTTTTTAGGATAGAGGGTCCAGAAAATCAGGATGAATAAATCCATTAACCAAATGCATCCTCTTCATTGGTGGAAAATATGTGGTACCTGTAGCTTCCCTACCTAACAAACTACCGTCTACCAAGGAGCTTACAGTATCTTGGCAAATCTATCTGTCTGTTGCAAGATGCCTTAATTTCATAAGGGGTGGCCACAAAACAAATCACCCCCATGTTACCCGGTCCCCTGCCATTTCACTGCTCTGCTCCCTGCTCACACCCCCTGTCTTTCATTAACCTCTCCACTCCATCCCTCCATCTCATCCTTGGCCTTCCTCTCCCTCTCCCCCTTTCCACCTCACTCACCTACACTCCCCTCGTTAGTCTCTCGTTCTCCATGGTCTTCACATGGCTAAACCTCTTCGGTGTATTACTCCTAACGCTTTCTATCACATCCACATCCAAGCCAAAGCGCTCCTTTACGTCCTCACTTGTCAGTCTGTCTCTCCATGTAACTCCAAATGCTTCTCCCAGATAACTCATTTCCACTGCATTCTTGACTTGTGTCCTTCCAACAAGGTCCAAGCTTCCCTTCCATACCTTAGATTTGGGATCACAATAATGCCATTTACTGACTTTTTTTTTACTTTCATGCTCACTTCCCCGTTTTTAATCACTGCTTTCAAAGAACCAGCAACCTTTCTTCCTTGTTGCACCCTTTCAAGCACTTCGTCCTCCAGACTTCCAAGTCCATTCTGTTCAATATTGTTCATAAAAACATGGAATAATAAACCAAAGAAATAAATCTTGAGCATTTATTATTCAACTAATGATTTGGAAAGTAGTGTTGTATAGTAGAATTATCATGACTTTCTTGTTCACAGGTGTGTATTCGGCAGCGTCCCATCAATTTATTCCTCACCTGACTGCTGTCACTCCACCTCTCACTCGCCATTCAGCTACTTTACAGATAATACAGTATATATGTACGAATTTCAGCGCGGTAATTTTAACGAACTAAGGAAACTTTCATTTCTGTCAGCTAGATTTAATCTTCTCTGCTACTACAAATGCATTCTGAGATGATGTATAAATTCATCTTGGAATACATTTGCACCGGCAGGGAACGTAAAATAGAGCTGATAGACATTAAGGTTTGCTTTGTTTGACAAAATTAGTGCGCTTGCAATTGGTATGCATTTACCGTATTATCTACAAAATAGCTGAGTGGTGAGTGAGGGGTGGAGTGATGGCTGTCAGGTGAGGAATAAATTGGCGGGCCGCTGCCGTACACATAATTGTCAGGAAGGGAGTCATGATAATTCTGCTGTACAACACTTCTTTCCAAATCATCAGTTTACCAATAAATGCTCAAGATTGTTTTCTTCAGTTAATTCTTCTATGTTTTCTCAGTAGAATAACGAATAGAGTTTAACAAAATGAACTTACTGTGTGCATTATATACTACTACAAGACACTGTGATCATGTGAGTTATGTCAATTGCGTGTGTTTAAGAGTAAGTTATGTGTCATATGGAATTGTCTATGTGGCCCTGGATTTGAGTGGTACTGTATATACCACAATGTATAGGAAAATATATCATGTCTCAGAATAATAAGTAACTGGGATGTAAATTTCCCAAGGTTCCTAGTTAACCGAGATTGCAACCTCACCGCCTGGCTGCTTGGAAAAGACTGAGGTTTCTCGGTACATGCTGGGCCCCGTGAGGCAGCTCAGTGTTGCCAATGCCTTACCGCTGGAAAGCGCTAAAATCTCAATGACGCGCCAAAATTTGATGCAAATCTGCCAGAAACCTAATTTTTGGAGAATTTTTTTGTGCTTATAAACGTGATTTGCGTGACTGAACAAATTTAGAACACTCCACATGAAACACAAATCGCGTGACTGACACTGAGAGGGTTTATATATATATATATATATATATATATATATATATATATATATATATATATATATACACTGTGTAATGTGTCTGACTCTGACAAAGGCTTCAAGGCCTATCCTAAGGCCCAGTAGTGTTCCTACAGGCCTCCACATGTCACATCTTTGGCGCTAACATCCACCGTCCATACTGAATACAAGCTATGACTGTCTCATACAGGACTGGTGTACTGGTTTTAGCGGGGGAATTTTTAAGACATGGAGGGTCTTCTGGATGATCAGTAAAGTCTGCTTTTATGATTTTAAAATCCTTAAAGAGTTCCTTGCCCAAGCCGGGATTCAATCTTGGGTCCATTAGGAATGCAGGCCACCTGTCTCCCGATTCAACCACCGCCACCAATCATTTATGTCCAATTTCTCCTTTGCTGTGACGTATTTGCACAGCATAATTATGTCTTCTCTTTTCATTCTCTCCTGTAATGTTGGTAGCTTTAATTTTTTTTTTTTCTTCATAGCTCATATCGCTTAAGCTGGGTGCCCATCTTGTAGTGGCCCTTTTACCTTTTCAGTGTTATCTATGTGTTTTTTTAGATGTCAGTTCCAGACTACTGATGCATACTCCACAGTTGATCTGATGAATGATGTTATCATTCTCAGAATGTCTTCATTTATATATGTGAATGCTACCCTCACATTAGGAAGCAGTGTCTACAGGGGTATATGTTCCTTACTTTTTCATAAATGTGGTCAGTCGATGATAGTCTGTTACTGATAATCACTTCTTAATCCATTTCCCTTTCTGTTGTGTGTGTAAGGTTGAACTTCCTAACTTATAGTCACAGTCTGGTCTGTTTTCACTTTTACCAAATTTTATTACATGACATTTGTCCATGCTTAATTCCATTTGCCATCTATTGCTCCATTCACGAAGCTTATTTAATTCCTCTTGTAGCTCTTTGCAAGTGTCTGTGTTTGTAATTTTCCTTTGTATTTTTGCATCATCAGCAAACATATTTAGCTACCTTCCATTTCCAGTGTTGCTGTCCATGTCATTTGCATATAATAAAAACATAAGTGGTGTCAACACTTAGCCCTGCGGAACTCCACTTGTCATTTCTCCCCAAGATGAGTAATTTCCTCTTAGCACTGTTCTCATTTCCCTTTTACTGAGAAAATCTTGCATTCTATCATACAGATTAACTTGGACTCCTCACTGATGGTACAGTTTCCATAAAAGCCTTTTGTGTGGTACTCTGTCAAATGCCTTTCTGAATTCCGAATAAATGCTGTCTACCCAGCCATTTCTTTTCTGTAATAATCTCTCTAATATCCGAATACCCAATATCCGAACATCCCCACTAACCGGACATAATCATCCTGGGATCCAATATTTCCAAAATGGGCCAAAAACCACAAAAAATTTAAAAAAAAATCTGACTTTTTTCCCACTCATAATTTGAAATTGCCGCCTGGCGCCGAACAGCTGTTACACCATGGTCCCTTCACCCCTTCCTTCCCCTCCCCTCCCCCCTTCCCTGTCAGGGTTGCCATTTGGTATTTTTCATTACCAAGTGTGGGCCAATTTGGTAATGAAAAATTCGTTTGGTAATGAATCAGAATAATGCATTACCAAATGGATTTTTCACATGTATGAGGATACACAGGATGGAGATGGTGGATTGTTTGCTCTCTCTGATTAATCTGCTACCCTACATAGCGTGAAAATAATCAACATGGTGTTAATTATAAGGAGAGTGATTACATGTATTTCCACTTATATATATAATTAGTGAAGAATAAATGCTAGCTTTACGAATTTGGTAATGAAAAGTTAAATTAGGTAATGAAAGTTGAGGAGATTGGTAATGTGGCCATTGCGATCTGGCAACTCTGTTACCCCGCCATCATCAACAGTCACAGGCTAACTCCGATCGAGAGCAGATGCTCATAGCAGTGCAAGCCACAGGTGCTTGTTTTTTGTGAATAAACAGTGAATAAATTGCAATACCTCGCCACTAGAACACACACGAATTTACAGTGTTAAGAAATTAGAATTTAGAGTGCAGAGGATTAACTGTGGACTGCAAACTGGCGGTTCAAACCAGTCCAGGAGCCAGGGACTTATAAGTACCCAGAATGTTTAATATTGTATAAACTCACCTTTAAAACCTCATTGTATGGTTCTTTTGCATTTATTTCAGTCTTTTATGAGCCTTTTTGGTGTGATTTGGGTCTTAAATAGGTGCTATGAATGTCCAGAGGGGGTTGTAGAGGTGTTTCTCTAAGTTAGGGTCTATAAGTACAAGTCCATAAGCTGGGACCCAATATCCAGACAGGACCACTGTCCTGACCAGCCTATGGCTCTATTACGTCGGATATTGGAGGGATTTCTGCAACTCTATCATCGTAGCTTAATAGGTTAGTAAATGTGATTTTCCTTTTCTAAAACCAAATTGTCTTTCTGTTATCATATTGTTTTTTTCCAGGTGATTTGCCCAAATTCTTCAAATCAGTTTTTCTATAATCTTGCTTACGACGCTGGTCAGTAATAAGTGATACTGGTCGGTAGTTAAGTGGATATGGTCTTTCTCTTGAAAACGGGTACAATGTTTGCTTTCTTACAAGTATCAGGTAGTTTACCTTGTCTTAGGGATTCTCTGAATATTAAATGCAATGGACTGCTTAGCTCTTTTGCTCATTCTTCTAACACCCAACACGAAATCTCGTTATGGCCATTAGTTTTAATTTGTCTACTTTCCTCATCTCTTCCTGGACCTTCTGTTTCGATGTTCGTATATTTGTTAATATGTGTGTGAATACTTGTTCAAATTCATCTCTCGGAAATCTACTTTCTTTAGCAGAAACTAATTGGAATCTTTGTTTAGTACTTCACTAATATCTTCTTCACTGATGTAGATTTTCCCCTCATCCATGATGGACTGTATTTTATCTTGAACTTTTGTTTTGATTCGTATGTTATGAATCTGTAAAACAATTTCGGGTGATCAGTACTTTTCATTATAATGTCTTCCTCATACTGCCTTTGAGCTTTTCTCCTTATCATTGTATAATAATTTCTTGCCTGTTTGTAAGTGTTATGTGGTCTCTCAGTTTTATGCCGTCTGTATTTGATCCACAGCATATCTCTTTTCTCTTTTGCATTTTTACCATCAGTGTTAAACCAATTCTTTATTCTTATATTTGTTTCTTTGTGTTGTGGGATATAATTCTGGACTCCTCTTTCGTAATTTTCACAGATTTTTTTTTTTTTTTCAGTCGTTTCAGAGAGCCTCGGAGGGCCCAATACCTGCACAGGGCCCCAACCAAATGGGCAGACTCGCATGGCCATGTGGAATGTGAGAAGTGTGAGTTAGGAAAGCAAGAGGGTGGAAGTGGTGAATGTTCAAGAGTGCAAGATATGCCGTTATGGCACTGTGTGAAACGAAGATGAAAGGGTGCAAATTGGAGGAGTGGGAGGGTGTGAAATGTGTAAGATTGGGAATGAGTGGGCGAGGAAGATGCAAGGAAGGAGTTGCTTTGTTGATCAATGAGGTGTGGCAGAGTGGAATGAATGACTACAAATGTGTCAGCTGGAGGTGTATGTATGTCAAGTTCAAGTTTGGGAAGGTGAAAGTGGCAGTAATTATAGCCTATGCACCATGTGAGGACAGGAGTGAGAGAGAGAAAGATAGGTTCTGGGATGAAATGGGTGAAGTAGAGGGAGAAATGCCCAGGAGCTATAAGGTGATTGTGATGGGGGATATGAATGGAAGAGTAGGAACTGGTCCCGAGGATGACATAATGGGTTGTTATGGAGTACAAGGAGAAAATGATAATGGGCAGAGACTAAAGGCTATGTGTCAGGAGAGGAGGTTGTGCATTTGTAACTCATATTTCAAACACAAAGATGCACATTAATATATATGGTATAGAGGGAACGGGGATCATATTGATAGAAGCCTGATTGATTATATGCTCGTAGAGAGGTCGATGATGGGAATGGTTGCTGATATGAGGGCTGTGAGAGGACGACGTGGAGGTCTGTCAGATCATATGATTATGGTATGCAAGATCAAACTGAGAGGATTGAGGTGGATCAGGAGAGAGAGGAGCTATCAGGGAGAAAGACTGATAGTTGAGAAGCTGAGGATCAAAGAAATGGCAGATGAATACAGGACCAGAGTAGAGGACGAGATAGGATTACTGAATTGGAATTATATGGATCTGGATAGACTGTGGAATGCATACAGGGATTGTTTAGTTAGGAATGCTAAAGCGGTGTGTGGTGTGGCAAGAGTAACATGAAAAGAAGAAAGGTAAGGCATGGTGGGATGAGGAGGAAAAGAGAGCCGTGGAGGAAAAGAGGAAGAGGTGGTTAAAGAAAAGGGGTTCAGTCGAAATAAGAACTGAATATGTTGAGAGCAAGAAGCACGTAAAATGACTAGTGAAGAGGAAAAAAGAAGGAAGTAAATGACCATCTAGGAAGAAAAATGAATGCGAACTACTCTGAAAATAGAAGGTTATTCTGGAAAGAGGTGTGGAAAAGTAGAAGTGAAAGCGGAAAAAACTGTGATGATGTGAAGGATGCAGGTGGTAGAGTTTTAACCCATGGAGATGAAGTAAGGACCAGATGGAAAGAATATTTTGAAAGCCTGATGAATGGGAATAGAGAGAGCAGAGCAGCTGTAAACATGATTGGTTTGGGGGGTGTGAAGAGAAGGAATGCATGCCAGGAAACATGACACACGCACAGGTGAAGAGTGCTGTGAAGTGGCTGAAAAATGGGAAAGCAGCAGGGGTTGATGAGGTGTATGCAGAGATGCTTACGTGCAGTGGAAAGAATGGAATGAAGTGCTTGTTGGAGATATGCAAGAAGGCATGGATGTGTGAAACTGTGCCTGCAGAGTGGAGAAGGCTGTGATTTTACACCTGTACAAAAATAAAGGTGAGCAAAGTGAGTGCAAGAATTATCGTGGCATAAGCTTACTGAGTGTGGTAGGGAAGGTATATGGAAGAAATATTATAGAGAAAGAAAGTGAGATATCAGAAGTCCTAATGATTGATGAACAGGGTGGCTTTAGGAGTGGCAGAGGATGTGTGGACCAAATATTTGCAGTGGGACAGATAGTAGAGAAGGCTTGTGAGGACCATAAGGTGTTTATGGCATTCATGGATCTGGAAAAAGCATATGACAAAGTGGACAGAGAAGGATTGTGGAAAATTTTGCGCATTTACGGTGTAGAGGGTAAGCTGCTAGGTGCCGTCAAGAGTTTTTATGATGGTAGTGAAGCATGTGTAAGGGTTAATGGGCAACTAAGTGATTGGTTCACAATCAGTGTGGGCGTGCGGCAAGGTTGTGTGATGTCCCCATGGTTGTTCAATATACAGTATATATTGGTGGGGTGATGAGAGAAGTAAAAACAAGAGTAATGAAGAGAGGGTTGGCATTGGTAATGAATGGTGATGAATGGAATATCTCAAGTTTGTTTTATGCTGATGATGCAGTACTGCTTGCAAGTACTGGATAAGAACTTGGTAGGCTAGTGCAGCATTTTGCTGATGTCTGTAAGCGGCGTTCCTTGAGAGTAAATGTAAAAAAGAGTAAAATGATGATTATTGAGAGAGAAGGTGACTCCCAGTGCAATGTAACAGTGAATGGAGAGAGACTGGAATTGGTGAGAGAGTTCAAATACCTGGGTACAGTGACAGAAAAGAGAATGAATGAATGAAAATGTGATATGGCGGCGCAAGAGCAGAGGTCATATGCCACCGAACATATTATTAAAAGAAAGTGAAAATATATACAAACGATAAGAAGTAAAGAGATAAACGATACGTAAAACAAACGAAGAGTATAATAAAATAAAAGAAACCACCAAAGTTAAAAAACATAGTGGAAAGATAGGGGTTAAAATTGGAACATTATCATTAAGACACAATCTAAAACATGGAAAAGCCCTACAGCTTGTGGAGAAGACCAGAGCTCAACACAAAAGAGAAGGTGCCTCCTCTCATAGCGCAAGCCTCTTCCCCAAGAACTGAGCAAAGAAGGTACGATCCATTGCTGTCTTGGCACACGCATAGGTACCGCCAACGAAAGTCCCCAAGACTGGGGCATTCAACAAGAAGTTGCCGCACAGTCAAAGGAACCAGTCATCACAATAGGGAGAGGGCACCCATTTCATTAATAAAACATGAGTCAGCCTAGTGTGGCCAATCCGGAGACAGGCCAAAGCTGTTTTCCACTGGCGGGACAGTCCCACATACACCCCATCGTCCAGGGTCCTATGAATGCTGCAGAGTTTGTTCGCCCCTGCTGCATCCCACCTCCTCTGCCAGCAGAAACAGACAGCTTCCACAGTGGCCGCACATAAATCCTCGAATGGGACACGGTATTGAGGAGAAAAAGGGTGAGAGGCAGCAGCTCTAGCCAAAGAGTCTGCACGCTCATTGCCCACGACCCCCACGTGAGCAGGGACCAAACACAGTTGTACAGAGTATCCTCGCCTACATAATTAGAAGAGCCTCTCCAAGACAGACAGGACTAGGGGATGTGATGGGAAGCCACTAGACAGAGCTTGTAGGGCACTGTCTGAGTCACTAAAAATGGTAAAAGAAGCTGGAGGAATGCTAAAAATCAATTCAACCGCAACTAAAATGGCTGTAAGTTCAGCAGTAAAAACAGATGCAGAGGGAGGAAGTCTCCCACCACAGCTAAATTCTCGAAAACTGACACAAAAGCCTGTCCCCTCATGGGATCTGGAGCCATCAGTATATACAGGGATTGAGTCATTGTGAGCAAAGGCATGTTCTAAAAAATAAGACAAAGCTTCCTGTGAGGAAAGTGAGTCCTTCCTCTCAGGGAAGTAATTACATGGTTGTACCTCTGGAGAAAGCCAGGGAGCCACTTGGGGGACATGTACAGGGCAAATAGGAGAGGACTGGACACCGAACTCCCCCAAGGCAGCCCTTACACTGTATCCAAACAGGTGTGGATAGCGAGGGTGGCTGTCATAAAAGGGGAGAAGAGCGACCTCAGAGACAGCCTTACAACTCAGTGAGGCTGGAAGACGGTGAATGCAGTGCCAAGACTGCATCATCAAGGACTGCCAGCGGAGATCGAGTGGTGGTTCGTTTGCATCAACCAACAGGCTTTCGATCGGGGAAGACCGAAAAGCCCCAGTTGACAGATGAATCCCAGCATCATGGACCGAATTTAGCGACCGCAACCGAGCCTCAGTGGCAGAGGAGTACATCACACACCCATAGTCCAATTTGCTCCTAACTAAAGTATGGTAAAGTCGGAGCAGGATGGTTCTGTCAGCGCCCCAAGACAAGTGAGATAAGGTCTTTAGGAGAGACAGGGCATGGAGGTATGTGAGACATAATGAACGGATATGAGATATCCATGTCAGTCTCCTGTCAAAGAAAAGTCCGGGAAACTTATCTCATCAACGCATTGCACAAAAGTCCGGGAAACTTGTTTCATCGACGCATTGCACACTGTGACCATATAACTGGAGATCTGGGTCGGGATGAACTCCTCTCAGGCGGCAGAAATGCACGTCCACCATCTTTGTTGGGGAGAAACGTAAGCCGCGCATCATGGCACACTGAGAGACCCTGTTTAGAGCGAGCTGCATGTGACGTTCATTCACGGACATCCGGGAAGCAGCATAGCATAGGGCCAAATCATTGACATACAGTGAGGCCGACATCCCACGTGGAACAGAGGACACAATACCGTCCAGTGCTATAGCAAAAAGGGTCAGACTGAGGACACTTCCCTGAGGCACTCCTTCCTCCTGAGGGTACGAAAGACACAGGGTGATGCCAACCCTAACTCTAAATGAACGGTCATGCAGAAAATTTAAAACGGGTAGCCTGTCACGCAGACCAAAAGGATGGAGTTGTTGGAAAATACCATACCACCATGTAGTATCATAAGCCTTTTCTAGATCAAGGAAGATGCACACCACATGCTGCTGTCTAGCGAAAGCATCACATGCTGCAGTCTCAAGACAGACAAGTGCATCTGTTGTTGAGTGACATTTTCAAAAACCAGACTGACACTGAGAGACACATTCATTCCTTTCTAGGAAATACATTAGGCATGTGTTAACCATCTTCTCCAATAATTTGCACAAAAAGGATGTTAAGGCAATTGGCTGATACTCCATGGGACCGTAGCCTGCCTTTCCCGGCTTCTGGAATGGCAGGACAATAGCCTCACGCGAAGAGGTGGGAAGGGAATATTCCCACCAGATTCTATTAAAAAGGTTGAGGAGGAAAGACAATGCATCATCATCCAGGTGTCGGAGCATCGCATAGGGAATATCATCCGGTCCTGGTGAGGTGTCATGACAGAGGGAAAGGGCAGATCAGAGTTCGCGATAAGAGAAAGGGAGGTTGTAAGACTCCACATTCCCTGAATGGATGTCCAGTACCCTTGCATCCTCTATCTTCCCTTGTCTGGCAAAAATTGGTGAGCTAGTGTCCCTATGACTGACCACTGCTAAGGCGGATGCAAAACTATCGGCCACAGCTGTAGGGTCACCAACAGGCTCACCATTAGACATCAGCACGGGGGACCTGCCTTGAGTAAAGTTTCCTGAAATCTTTTGCACCCTCTTCCACACCTGAGACACTCATTTCTTTGAGTTTACAGATGACACATAAGCAATCAAAGAGTCCCGCCTAGCTTGTTTCAGTACTCAACAAGCCATAGCCCATGCCCTTTTGAACTCCACAAGATAATGCTCTGTCCTGTATCTACGATAACGGGAAAAAGGTAACTTCTTAGCACGTTCAGCAACACTGCAATCCTCATTCCACCATGGGACAGGTCGATAGCGATGTGTGCCAGAGTTTTTTGGAACAGCTTGAAGGGCAGCAGAATGTAGAACGGAGGTAAAGAAAGAAACAGCCTCGTCAATACTCAGAAAGTCTTCAACTGAGGCATTAATGGAAATCAGAGAAGAAAAGAGGGACCAGTTGCCTTATCCAATCTCCACCTTGGTAGCCGGGAACAGGGACTAGATACTGCTGCAGTAAGGAGAATGAGAAAATGATCACTTCCATGGAGATCCTCCATTACCTCCCAGGTAAAGTCTAGGAGACAGTCAGGAGAGCAGCCAGAGAGGTCGATTGTGGTAAATGAACCCGTTTGGGAGTGAAAATGTGTAAACGCCCCAGTATTGAAGAGGGCAAGATCCTCATCCTCCAACAAGGATGCCAACAAACTACCATGTTGGTTAATAAGACAGTCACCCCATGAAGGGTGGCGATCATTAAAGTCCCCTAAGAGAAGAAAGGGTGTAGGTAACTGACCAAGAAGGTTCTCAAGTTCCACCCTACTGACTGCTGTGTTGGGCGGTAAATAAATGGAACAAACTGTATACCAGCAGTGAGCATATGACCGCACAGGAGCACGTTGGATGTCAGACTGGAGGTGGACTGGCCGATGAGAGATGTCAGCTCTCACCAAAACAGCTAAACCCTCAACAGGACGCTGGGTCGGAGCTGAGTAAAATGCATTGAACCCAGGTGGTGTGTGAGGAGTAGCAAACCCTACAAGAGTCTCCTGGAGACACACACACATGGGGGAATAAGCGAGGAGGGTCTGCAGCTCCTCCCAATTACCACCCAGTCCTCAACAATTCCATTGTAATAAACTGGCTGAGAATGCCATAATACCCATAGCGAAGGAAGAATCAGGATGAGGGGCAAGACAACCTTGCCCCTGGCAAGCAACCAGATTTAGGTTGCTGCTTAGAACTGCCCTTAGAAAGGGACTGCCTGGTACCATTATGGTGTACAGTGTGCTGCCCAGCCGAAGATAACCTGGAGGAAGAAGAAGAGGGCCAGACAATTGTCTTCTTCTGTGGGGGGGCAAGAGATGGTTTGGCAGGGGGACCACAAGCTGCCCTAGCCAGAACAGAGCAGGCAGTGCCACCTTGAGAAGAAGCACGATTGGTAGCACATCCCTCAGTACTGGAACCTTGAGAGGGCAAGCCTCATGCAACTGAGCAGGCGCAACAATGACAGGAGCACTACCATTACCTGGTCATGGCTGGGTAGTTAGTGTGACACCATGCCTAGCCTGCTGAGGAGAAGGAGTAGTGGGCTCTACTGCAGAGATCTTTAGTAGCAGTACTTCGTTCTCTGAGCACTCTGAGGAGCCATGGTGACCCTTGCCATGCACAGAAAGGTCATTGGGAGTTTCGGATGTGTCAAAGCAAGGCGTAGCATCGACACGAGTGTTTATCATAGCAGGAACCGGGATGGGGGAGGCACTCACAGATGCTGGAAGCATCACCACGGAGGGGACACCCCCAGAGATGGGGGACACCTCCCCGGAGGAAGCACAGCCACTTCCAGGCTGCACTCCCACAATGGAACCTCCCGTCAGAGAAGGCCGGGAAGTAGAACCCCGAGAATTTGATGGGGGCATTGTGTGATGGCAGGGGCACCTGCCGAGTAGCTTTAGGGCGAGACAACGCAGCAGCAAAGGTAACCCCAGGGCAAATGAACTGCTCCCTTACCCTGGACTTTGTCTTGGAAAAGGAAATTTTCTCTTTCGTTCGGGCAGAAATAATCTCATATTCATACTTATAAACTTCACAATCCCTTGAGGAGGCCACATTCACCCCTCCACAATTCGAACATTTAGAGGGTTGAGAACAATCAACCATGCCATGAGAAACTCCACCACAATTTCCACAGACCTCTGGAAGGCCAGACGCTTCCTGCATGCATGAACGGCAAACATGACCAAACCTTTGACAATAATAACATCTTCTAGGTCGGGGAACATAAGGTTTAATCTTAAGCTTCCACCACGCAGCAGTAACAACCTCCGGCAAAGTAAGGCAATCAAATGTCAAGATGAGAGTGGGTGTGGGGGGCAAAACCCCATCAACTCTCTTCTTAAATCTCTGTACTGCTACAACTCCCTGAGGAGCCAACCCCTTCAAGAGGGAAGAATCAAAATAAGAAATCAAGTCACAAAAATACACAACCCCTAGGGACTGATTTAGGACCGTGACGAGAGGCAGATAGGGGATAGCTGGCGACCATAATAAGAGACTGGATATATGAACTCTCCTCTTCATTCCTGGCTTCCAGTAACAGAGAACCATCGCCCTGCAAGGAGACCTTGGGAGTAAATCCACTACTGTAACTAGACAACAGTGAATTTGAAAACAGTTCAGGTTCCAGAAGGAAGAACCATCATCAGTTTTGAGTACTATGTATTTTGTACAAGAGTGTTTCTCAAAAACACCAGGGAACAGCTCAATAGAAAGGGCATCTTGATTCACAGGT
Organism: Coenobita brevimanus; assembly: GCF_032717465.1. Lineage (NCBI taxonomy): Eukaryota > Metazoa > Arthropoda > Malacostraca > Decapoda > Coenobitidae > Coenobita > Coenobita brevimanus. The sequence continues at coordinate 21,994,960 of NC_137003.1, read as the reverse complement.
TTGGCAGATGACCCGGAGGGTACAGGGTCGTGACCCAGAGAGTGACCAGTTAATGCCTACTCGTGCGGCTAGTCACCGACCACACGAGTGGTTAAAGAAGTGTTCAGTGTATCCATATGTACATTGTTGAATATAAATTGGCACCAGGAGCCAAGGGAAACTAGCTACTAGGGAGTGAGGGGACCGAGCACGGGGTAACTCTCCCCATGATATGAAAGTTTGCTCCCACCAGTGCAAAGACCCCTTTCTCCAACACCCCCCAGTCCAGACACCCAACCAACCTACTCAGGACAGCACCGAGGCGATCCCTCTGGAGGGCAGCACCAATGACCCATACGGGTAACCTACATTTCAGGTAGTGCTTAGTTAGACCCTTCACCCACAACCCTACCCACATGGGAGACCCTACCAGATGTCGTTACATCCATGGGCAGGCTTGTGGGATCACAGGGGCTCAAAGCCCCCCACCACGACAAGGTGGCTGCCCACGGGGGAGGAGATAGAAAAGAGAGGAAAATGTGCAAAAGAAATTGAAAGTAAACTGACACAAGGAAGAAAAGTAGCTGGTGCAATGAAGGCCTTGATAAGAAACAGAGACTTGAGTGTTGCAGTGGCAAGAGGCTTACATGAACGAGTGTTAGTGCCAACTTTAACATATGGATGTGAGACTATGGTGTGGCATGAAAATGAAAAGTCAAGAGTAAGAGCAGTGAGGATGGGACTGCTGAGGAATGTATGTGGAGTACAGAAGGTGGATAGGATACGAAATTATGTGATTCATGAAAGATGCGGAGTGAGGAAGTCGGTGGACACCAGAATTGAAGAGAATGTACTGAGATGGTATGGTCATGTGGAGAGTATGGATAACAATAGAGTGGTGAAAAAGGTATATCTTAGCGAATTTAAAGGAGAAAGGAGGCGAGGTAGGCCAAGGAGAAGGTGGAGAGATATGGTGGATGAGTGTGTGAGGAAGAAAGGTTTGGAAGTCGGTGAGGCTAGGGAAGTGACAGGATATCGAGCTGGCTGAATGAATTTTGTGAGGAGAAGTGCATGATCAGGGATTTTTGGCACCCCTTTCTAACATGGCAGCATCTGGATTGACTCTATCAGATACGAGTATGTGAAGCCACGGAACATGGTGTATGTTTTTGGCGTATCCGATAGAGTCAGGATTCCGGTGGCTTGAATGATGAGTGAATGGAAACGTGGCCCATTGGATTGGGCAAATTTGGGCTGTCTGGACATTGCTACTCCTCACCCTGCCCTAGGGTGGGAAAGGACGTCCGGATGATGATGTTGATGATGATGACATTTATATCTTGTCCTATTAGCTAATTTTCTAATCTATATCCTTAAAGTATTCCTTTAGGTCATGATAGTTGTCGTTTCTGTAGTTTAGCCTCTTCTTTTATCATATGCTATCCTGAAACTGAAATCTAATACTGCATAGTTGCTAATGTTGAATGGGGGGTGGTTGGTAGATTATATTGTCAGTTTCATTTTCATGCCTAGTGAATATGAGATCTGATAATAAGAGGTCTTCTGGACCTCTTTCTCTGGTGTTCTTGTTTACATGTTCCATTAGAAAAAAAAAAAAAAATTATTAGATCCAGAAGCTTTCGATCCCAAAAACTTTCATAGATTCTTACATTTAGAGTATTCCGGTTTATATTTGAGTTAAATTCTCCAGTTAGTATAATTTTCTCATATTTTTCTTCCATTCTGTAAAGTAGGGTTCTTAAGCTCTGAACTGTCTTTTGTGCTAGGTATTCATATTCACCTCTATTCCATGTGTTTATCTTGGGTAGCACACATAATTTACCAAAGTTGTTTTCCCTTCTGATGTACTAATCTCTACTGCAGTTTATTCCACTTGTGAGGGCATCTCTATTTCTCTTTTCCTTGGAGTCTTTTCTCTGTTAGTATCATGACTTCTCCCTTTTTCAGATTTCTGTCTCCTCGCCATATATTGTACTCATCTAAATTTAAAGAGTCGTTGATATCCTTTGGGTTAATTTTGTTTCTGTTAGACAAATAATATGAGGCTCATCTTCAGTGATATAGTCTTGTATCTCTAACAGTTTGGATACCTTTCCATCGACATTTGAGTACATCAACTTAGCCATATTGTTCACATATTTGGCATTGGTTGTCTGCTATCTTACTTTTATTTAGTCCCTGCTGTTTATGTGTCATTTTCTTAATTGCAGTCCTACTACTTTGTAAAAAAAACATTACTTCTCTCTTCATTTGATCATGCATCATTCTTTCGTTTTGCTTCTCTCTTTTCCTTTCGTAATCCCCATTCCTCTTAGGTTAGGCACCTTTTTATCCATACATCTTTGTATTCTTATGATTCCTAAAGTTTGTTAGCATTTTCTAGTACCTTATCTAAGTATCCACACTTTGGAGGGTTATTTCAGGGGCCTTTACTTGTTCCTCTCAATTTTCCGTAATCACTTAAATTCCCTCCATTCTTCCTCACGGATTTCCACTGATACCACTTTCAACATGTGCATTATATTTACAATCTCTTTGTCATTTCTTGTGATTGTGTTTCTTATTTCTTGTTTATCTTTACCAGTGATGACCATAGGTTTGTTAATCACAGCTGTTTCCTTTATCAGCCTTGGGTTTTTCTTATGATGTCTTTCACTTCTCTTTCATGTCTTTTGCTTCAGCCTTGTTTTTTAGATATTGACTTGTTTTGGCTACTTCTGCCCATGTCTTTTGTTCTTCCTCAGTGTAGTTTCTTATCATTTCATTTGCCTGAATTATCTTCTCATCAGTTTCTCTGCTTTGTTCTGTCAGATTACCTGCATGTCTAATAATGTCTTTATCGTTATTGTACTCCTTCAGAAGTCTGTCATGGGTGTCTACTGTACTTCCCATTTCGTTCATTTTCTTCTTCAGTGTCTACCTCAGCTTGTAGCTCACCTATTGTTGCATCTTTCCTGTTTAATTTCTGTATCAGTCCCTCGTTTTTTTCCTTTTGTTGGTACAATTTCTTCCTTATTTCATCCAGTTATAGTCTGAAAGTTTCCTCCAGTTTCATCACCTTGTCTGTTATTTTAGTATATGAATCTAGCTCCACCAGGTCAGTGTAGTCATCATTTATTTTTTTACTGTATCCTTTCTTACTACCTACATGCACATCTCGAAAGTAGGCCATCTAACAGAAATATACTTTCTACTTTCTGTTAAGTATGTCCATTATATCAGTGTTGGCAATAACCCGGCGCCTGTCTGTCTGCTAACACTCCAAATTGTTTAGGACTCAGATTATTTGGACTTCACTTTTTCGATTTTACTTGCTCTACAATATTAAGTCATCTATAATTTAGCTTAGTACCGGGCTTGACTCTTTTTTAGATACACTAAGGTATTTGATGCAGCTGAGAAGAGCGCAGTGCCGCGTGTCTGCCCAGTCCCGCGTTTCACTCGTGTGTGTGTGTGTGTGTGTGTGTGTGTGTGTGTGTGTAAGAAAGTTTTGAATAATGATGATAGAGTATTACAAAACACAATATCATAGCAACTTAGACGTCACCATGATTCCAGATGGGATTTCACGCACTACTTTGACTTCTCTCCAATGAGTTTCGCCATGGCGAAACCCCTGGTGACACCCAGTCTGCTCAGTTTCTACTATCCTTTGAATGGTTTTGTATGGACTGGGATACTTTTGTCTGTCCTTGCTGTCTCTTTCATATCTGGACTGGTGAGCATATAATACGTATTTCATTCTTAGGTAGCAGTTTGTATTTTATTGCTGCTACTTGTAGACAATTTTATTTAGGTAGACTTCATAATGGTGCTTTTGAAGTTCATTAAGTTATTTTTAAGGATTTTTTTTTTTTTTTACCAAAATAGTGCTATAAGTTGTTCTTATGGCCACAGATTCATTTGTGCGTGAATTAGTGGACTGCAGGTTGAAACTGCGTTTCTCTTGCAGTCGTTCTCCTTTCTTTGAGGGTAGTGAGTGAGCTGAAGGATTTCAGTTGAACCAGGCAGCTGAGCCATCCGGCTATATTAGTACCACCACTTGAAGGAGTCTTTCTGCAGCACCAAGTTCTAAAGTAATTCAATTATATAACTACCTCACATTTGTATTCCTACTGAAACTGAGTCCTACTAAGATCTAAGGCTTATTGTGTTGTTTTTGTATATTAAGGAATTATCATAAACACAATGATATAGTCATAAAATCAATTTCTCTCCCATGAATCTTAGTAACGACCGTTAAAGAGGACATGGTATAAAGTCCATTAAGATATGTTTCAAGGTTGCCCTTCTCATGAGCACGGAACACACACACCTTCATTGTTTCTCTTTTTTTAATATTTTCCTTTATCCAGTTTAGGATGATGTCTTCTTTTCATTAGCTATTCTTCTTTCATCCAGCAAACTTTTCCCCTTAATTTATGGAAGACCTCCCATGTTGAAAAGATTAATGAAAGTTATATCTAAAGTAACCTCTCATATTCCAGTGATCATGTATCACCTAAATAATATCACATGGCAGGTGCGAGACTAAAGTAAAAATGACGCCCTTCGGGTGAAAAATTAAGATTAGGCAATGCATAACACAACCTCAAGAAATCCATTCATATAAACTAAGGATGACTTGATTGAATGTTGTCCACCTCTATATCCACATTTCACAAATCTAGGTTTTGAAAATGAACTTTGATAAATCATAAATTTTTTGCACCTGAAACAGCTCAAACGTCATGTTTAACAAATTTCCAGATCACTTGGACTGGGATATGGCCAACAACTAAAGAACGACGAAAAATGGATTTAGTGGTACTGGACACTTTCGGTAGTCTGCTTGGCCAGGGGGTTTACGGTCGGGTTTTATCCGGTCACTCATTCCACATCCTGGTGTGTGTATGGCTGTTCTTCGGCGTGGTGATCAGTACAGCATATCGCGGCAGCCTCATCGCCTCCCTCACACTCCCCAGCATGCCAACCAGACCAGAAACCGTAGAAGATCTCATCACAGCAGTGAAAAGGTACAATTGTGGTCAATAGTTCCTTATAAGCTTTTTCACAAGGAGCTCAGAATTGGATATATTCTGAAGCAAGATGTCAGGTAGTGTGGGATGGGAAAGTAACTTGAAGAAAACCCAACTTCAGTGTTCCATATTAGTTACTGGCTATGCCATTTTTCACTGACAAACATGACACAAGTGAAGTGAGGAACACAATACCTAAAAGGTAGGTTAATTATAGGGGGTCCACAATGGCATAACATACCCTTTTGGATGGTGAAGAGACAGGTAGAAAACCAGCAGCCAGCAGAACTCCCCTTCAAAATCAACCTAATTCCAATGGAACTATGCTGCTCTCGTGCAGTCTCGAAGTGGTTATAGTTTACACAGCGTCTGCTATAAGCTTGGTATGTTTTATATGCCAGTCTACTTACAATCGTTAAGTGGATACGGTCAATTTGTCATATGCATCCAGCATAGCTGCAATCTGCAGGGTAACGAAGTTACTGTATGAGCTTCACTCCAAAAACCTGTTTTCACTGGTCACGGGGTTCATCTTGTACACCGCGTCCTGGTAAAGGAACTTGTTTTTGGAATTATTGCTATGGAGACCGATATAGTGACGGAAATACACACGTGGAAAATATGCTAGTGGTGCCTGGAGAAGGATTAACAACGCCAGAACAAAAGAATGTTGTTCCTTCACAGTAATTGATTTTCACAGTGACCTTAAAGTGGTACATACAGTGATATGCTCAATGCCCGTAAGATTACATGTGGAGGTACGACAATCTTACTCGCTCTCACACTGTGTCCTAGTTGAATCCTCTCTTACATGCGCCCTCATAGTGCCATCAACCACCTTGATATGATGAACTGATGAAGTACTAGTATTGTTAAATCCCCGCTCGTTGAGCTAGATCTGGTTCTATGGTTTGTTCGGTGTGTGTGTGTGTGTGTGTGTCTGTGTGCGTGTGGATGAAATAATTACCTCTGCCAGTGAAGTTGGAGCAGGGTATGTATTAACCTGTTTGTTTGTTTGTTTGTTAGCCCACACGATATCTTCAAAAGTTCTCCATGAATTTCAATGAACTTTTGAGGAAGGGTGAGCCATGGGCCAAGAAAGAATTGATTAAATTTGGGGGCGAATCCGGATTCGGATCCTGCAATGCCATTGGAGGAGGTATGCGTTCTCTGAGCGCTTTCTAGTTCAAACTGTTTTTTTTTTTTTCAGATTTTAACTAAACTTATTGGAAGGGCTGTGGGTCATTGAAAATTTTCAACTAGAATGCTTACGTTATTATTCTCACAGTACTGCTTTCACCGGGAGAATTTTACCCAATTTTGGAAAATTAATAAAAAATATTTAGACATAATTTTTATAAAATTTGATAATGCAGATATCAAAAGTAACTCATATACTTCCTTCTTACATAGTAATAACCATCAGGGCAAGAAAACAAATTTTACCTGAATTTATTTAGGAGGTACTAAATTTTTTTTTTTTTTTTTTTTTATAACATTAACATTAAAATAAAAAACACTAACTATGGGCTCAATTGCCACTGGGCTTGGTGGCTCCCTCCTTGGGACATTGAAGCTTAAGACTAGGTAGGTGGCTCCCCTCACATATCACCCTGGCCTGAAATGGGGGAAACGAGAAAAGGGGCAATGTCAGGTAAAAAACACTTTAAACCCAAATATCATGGTGACAAATGCGAGATGAAACCACACCACTACCTATGTAGGTAGGGGGTAGGGTGGATTGAAGGTATAGGGAAGGACAGCTCCAAAGCTCTTATCATAACAAAATAGCAAATAAATAAATCGCCGAACAGGGAAATTTACCCGACATAAGCATTCTAGGGTTAAGAACAATCTGTGAAATGTCAAATCCACAGGGTTTACCAATATCGCCCTAGTTTTTTTTTCTTTTCTTAACCTAATTTAAATAAACGGTTGGGATAAGGGTTAAGGGTAAGGCAGTAGCAATGGAGTTTATTTTTGAGAACAGTCAAAGGTCAGGTTAATGGACGACAGTTTGAATAACATCGTACAGTAAAGGACCCTCATCTGTGTGAGGCTCGAACTTACCTCGTCACGGCAGGTCTGAAAGATATGTGGCCGTCACGTAATTATGAGTGTTTTTCTTTCGAGATCCACTATCACCTAAGGAGTTGACCTATAGGTTTTCAAACAATAGGTCAAAGGTCATGGTCGAACAGCTAGTTCAGATTAATCAGATTTTATTCAGTTTAAACCAGACATTGCGGAAATGTTCAATGTACTGCAAGGAAAAGGATTCAGTTTTGATAACAATCAGCCATAGCTGAAGCTCACAGTGAGAAAGGTCAAAAGTCAAGATCATATGGCAGAGGTAACACATACAGTTCTGATACGAACTGTACTAAGTCTGGTGGAGGGTTAATGATGTGACGAGAAATAAGGCAAACAGAGATCAAGGTCACTGGACAAGTCAAAATTTGACCCGTAAGTCTCTGTGAAAAAAAATAATTCTCACCTGATTTCAGCGATATATAGTGGAAGTGTTAAGGGTTACACTAAATGGAGTATTAAGGTTTCGAGAACAATCAGTCAAAGGTCAAGGTTACAGGACGGAGTAGAATATTCGGCCTTCAACCAGTTGGTGGGCTCAGGTGCCACACGCTTATATAATCTTACTATATCCAGTCAATGTGTTTTTGAAGCTGAGAGGTTAAATACTGAGATTCTTATCCCTTTATTTCGAGAGATCCTTATTATGCAGAATGTAATTACAGGAAAGAACATGAACACGAAAAGTAATGAAGTCGTCAGCACACTGAAGGCTTCAAGGGGTTATTATACATGTAATGCACAGAAACTTTGATGGATATTCTTGGCATTTCCACACCTTACACTATCTCATATTGTACATATTTGTCGCGCTACTCGCTCTAATATCCTGGGACTTGTGGTACCCTCAGACAAGTGATTCTTACATTTTTGTTAAGATTAGACATTTATCTTATAATTTTTATTATTCTCCGCTTTGATAATTCCATTTCCAGTCACTACTCATTGTGTTTCAGTGTGGCGTAATTTTACGGCTATGAATCTCGTGTATCAGGTTAAATTTTCTTTACTTTACAAACACCATTTATGGTTATTACAACAGATGATGATCATACTACAGCACTGCATCTTCTTATGAAAAAAAAAATTACGTTGCAACAACTCATATGTAACTGCATGTTGTAATACCTTTCTTAAGTGTGGACTTAAGACGTGATAAATATGCATGCACTTTCATTGGAAATGTACTTCAAGAAAACAGGTATTCATGAAGCGCTGTTTCACTGTTAAAAGTATTGATTAATAATCTGAATAATCAGTTGCCTATAAAGTCCAAGATATTTAGCATGATCAGGCTTGATTAATGTAAAATATTTAACTGTGTTACCTATGCCTAGGGTAACCTTCGAGTCGTATGGGTCAGCATTTACAGCGTCCTTCTCCGTTTCTGGCAAAGCCGCCTACAGTACACTGGCTGACATGATAGAGCTGGGAGTACCTGTTATGGATGGACTGACCCAAGTGCTGGAGAAGGGGTGAGCAGTGGCTTTCACTTCCTCCTCTTCCTGCTCCTCATCTCTCTCTCTCTCTCTCTCTCTCTCTCTCTCTCTCTCTCTCTCTCCACTGACCACAAGTGTTTGCTGAGTTTTGGATTTCTCTTGCATTAAAACGTTCCTAGAGTCCGTCAGCAGGGTTCCTTAAGCCGTATCTTTTATGTGGTGCCTCTGATCTCGTCAGACAGCATATTTCCAGCCCTGAGCCCTTCTTAAGTAGCAGTTTTGAATATTGCAGAAATGTCACATAACAAAGAAAAGACTGTACTCTCTATTTTCACTAAAAGTTTTGAAGTAAGTGTCCTTGTGTAAACCATGGAGCATTCATTACATTTGCATCTCGGTCAGTGCAATACCTGCCCACCATATGATGCCTTTTCTGTTTCCTGCATGCCTTTGTTAGAAGATTTTTATTGTGTGGGAAGTCAGGTTTATCAAATGCAAATATCTGAAAAAGCAATGAGATTAATGACAAACATATTTCAGAATAGCGCATCTTGATAAACGTCAATATCTGGAACTATTGATCGCGGAGCACTTCATGCGACCAGACGGGACCACCTCGCTGTATGTCGGAGAGGAGAGGATCTTCTCCACCGTGGCTGCCTGGCCAATCCCTCATGATGCCCCATATAAGCCTGCTATTGACCGCAGTCTCATGGCAGTAACTGAGGTGCGTAGAAACAGGACATTTTCGTTATATATATATATATATATATATATATATATATATATATATATATATATATATACTTGGGTCATAGTGAGCAAGGTATAGGACAGCAGCGAGTTCTCCAGTAAATGCCTATGGAGTAGCAGTTACAAACCATAATTACATTTTAAAAATGAATAGCACCATGATTAGTGTATAAGTATTGCTTAGTCAGGAAATGTATATACTAGGAAATAAAAAAAAATATGTATGTGTAGGATTATATGTGCTTATACTGTAGTATCATTGTCTAACATACTGCATCACCGACCTCCTATGGGTTTTGATTGTACCATCCTACTGTCGTGATACAATCCAGACAATGTACTGTTATACTTGCATATGAAAGCACTACCGCACCTAGCATGAAGAGACATGATGTTGGCGATCAGCTGTTATGTACATCTTCACATTTTGTGGTCTGAAGGACATGTGATTCATAGTGCCGAAGAACATCACTGCCACCAGAGATGTATCCCGCCTTAAGCCTCTGCTTCACATAATACGGCCCGAAAAACATTACGACCTTCATACTAGAACAAAATCATGTAGTTTTCAATAACAGCATAAAGAACGACAAAAAAGAAAATAAAGAAAAAACAAATCAAATAACTATAAATGGTGGAGAAGGCCTGCTTCCTTCAGAAAATTAAAAGTATCAACCGGATAGCCAGAGGTAAGGACCATCTCCCCCCCCCTGTGCCTATGGAGAAACCTATGACGCAGGTACAACATTCTCTGACATTCGAACAGCAAGTGACGTACAGTAAGGGGAACAAAACAATCATCACAATACGGCTGAGTCCCATCACACATCAGAAACCCATGAGTAAGCCATGGGTGCCTAGTGAAAGGCCGGTCAACAGCCACCTCCAGTCGCCGAGGCATGGACGGGAGAACCCTCAGTACAGCTACCCTCAGAAAAATTTCCTTCAGTTTATTGTGAATAAGAACATCCCGCTATCTCTGCCAACAAGTACGAATCGCAGACGTCAAGTGAGGTGTCATATTGGAAGCATGAAGTCGGTAGTTAGCAAGGGATCATCGGAAAGATGCGGCTTTAGTCAATGCATCCGCCCTCTCATTTCCCTCCACGCCAACATGCGCAGGAACTCAACAAACTCGGACTAGTTTACGTTGCCACTGAATCAGGAATCTGGAAGAAAAACACTCGAGAACGACAAGAACGAGAGAAAAAGCTGAATTTAAAAACTCAAGCACCAACAGGGCGCTTTGAGTCACTAAAAACCATAAAAGAAACCTCATCGTTTGAAAATACCAGTCTATGAGCTATAACGATAGCAGTCAATTCTGCAGTTCAAACAGAGGCATCCAGAGGAAGTCTTCCCTCACAAAATTTGAGATCACCACCCAAAACCCGACAGCTGTGTCTGACTTGGAACCTTCTGCTGAACAAGGACAGTTCTGTAAATGTTCCAAAAATAACTGAAGAAAAGTCTGGGAAGATACAGAAGGCTTGACACTTTCAAAATCTCTGCAGATTTTCGCTTCTGGAAGGACCAGTGGAGGGATCCTTGGCAGTCAGACAAGGCAGACACGCACTGCAGAAACCTTAATCCCACATAATGTGCCCGACCCTGTATCCACAAGGAAGTAAGAGTGGAAGGATACGAAGCATAATACTGAAAAACGGAATGCTGTGACACTCAAGTAGCTGCAAGTGAGTTTGCCATACGTCATATATTCTCACATGGTTCCAGCAAAGAAAGGTTTTGGTGTGTAGGCTGAGAAGTGCAGTTAGTGTACAGAATTGCAGCACATTCTTATTATCTTTCTTCTCACTGATTCATATTGTTGTATTCATGCTGTGTAAATTTGTCTCCCCTATGCAGTTGGCTTATAAACTTCATTATTTAATGTCTTAACACTTATTGTAAACAGTAAAACATATCTTCTCTGAGCTATTTTCATTGTTAACGAAATAAGTAATGCTGACGTCGTCTTTGTTCCTAACAGATTTGCTATCTTATGATTACCGGTATTTTCAGTTTTGTAGAAACTTAAAACTGGAAATGTCTGATATATTCCTTTATTAACCTTGAGCACGATGGGTGTACTAAGCGAATAAAATCGTCTGAGATATCATGGAAAGGAGTAAAAAGTAAAAATGCACTAGACAGTTGTGGGTCCAATAGGGCCGTAATTTGGGGCGTTGCAAACATCTAAACCAATGAATATACCATGTGCCCGAAAAACATTATTATAAAGGTACTGGCAGGGCTGCCCCAAGAGATATTCCGGCATTAAAAAACTACGAGTGTATCATCGTAATAAAAGATTTATCCCAAACACAAAGTTACGGTATGACTAGCTTGTAAATTTAGGGTAAATTACTAAGATACTGTAAACAGGTTTGCGAGGCTAAATAAATAAAAATGGCATTATTTACATCAACAGCTAAAGTAGGATAATCTTTTGGCAGCAGAAGCTCATATTTATATTCTATTCACAGGCCGGGCTGTATGAGCAATGGAGGAAAGAAATACTAGAGAAAACAACCAGGATGAGTCGTAGGAAGAGGCAGAAAGAACAGAAAAAACAGGAGGAGAAAGGAAGAGCAGTGGACAATAGCAGTAGCAGCAAACGTTTGAGCCTCACACACGTTCAGGGACCATTTTTATTACTAATACTTGGCCTGGCTATATCATCACTGGGATTTATAGCTGAAAAGAGCGTAGGGCTTCCAACCTCTTCCTTCGCTGTATTTGAGAGAGAGAAAGAGAGAGAGACTCCTCGATGACAGGGTCTACTCGAGAATGACTTATATAACGATGTCTTTTGTAGATAATCCTTGATCGTTATATAACTGGGGTCCACTCGAGAATTAATTATGCAGCTTTGTCTTTTCTAAAATCCTTGAGCTTTACAAAACTGACTTTCGATGGCTAGAATAAAGGGCTTTTCATGCACCTCCTAGGTTATGAAGTCGACATTTTAAGGCAAAAAGAAGTCAGGATGGAAGTATCTGTACCCAATTAAAGCCTGGAAAGATCAGCAACGCAGGTTGGTATTACTTTAAATGTCATTAAAGAGCAATTAAGCAGAAGATATAATCCTTTACATTTCCTACTTAAACGTCTTCATCAAGTGTAGGATCACATCCAAAAAGATTTATTTTGAGAGCAATAGATCATGGGTCAAGGCTGAGGGGCAAGGTCAAATGCTTGCCCTCAGACCAATTGTAGGGCGCAGGTTTTGCACACTGATCCTTCTTGATAAATATGTAAAAGTCAACAATAATCCTTTACACATTTTTCAGAAGACAAAAAAAAAAAAAAAAGTTGATTCATCAATGAAACATTGCATTATCCAGGAACTTTATTGATAGAACCGGATAATGAATAGGCACGGGAGGAGTCTGCTTGGGAATTTATGATGTTAGAGATAGCCTTGATTAACCACTCTTTCTACAAGAGGCCGATTCTTAGTTCAATAAATTGTCTGGTGGTGCCAAGAATAATACAAAAACTAGGTCATTCGAGTGAACGGTTTAATGACGGTGGGTTAGGCAATACGTCCTTTCTAATTCACCTTATGGCATTTAGGTTGAGCATATTTACCCTGACCTGGCAAATATCTCTCTTCCCTTTTAGCTCAGTTAATAGCGAAATGTAGTCAGACTGAAGGTTTGTTTGGCTTGGTAACCAAGGAGAGTCTTCCCCACCTTATTACCAAGGCTCAGTGAATGTCTTGCACCCACGACTTAGTATACAAGTTCCCTGAAATGAAAACAACCCGAGTACAGTTTATCCTTACAAAAACAGATTATTTTATTCTTGTCAAGGTGAAGGACTTTATTGTAAGGGTAAATAGACGCTACATCAAGAGTTTAAAAACTGCCTCCTGATGTGAATAAAATCGCGTGAAGGTAGCAAGAATAATGAAGAAAAGACGCCACTGAACTGTACGGCTCTAGTAGTAGTAGTAATAGTGGTAGTAGCAGTAGTTGCAGTAGCAGTTGTTGTTTTCGTTGCTGTCGTTGTTGTTGCCGTGTTAGTAGTAGTAGTAGTGGTAATCGTATTAGTAGTAGTAGTAGTAGTAGTCGTAGTAGTTGTAGTAGTAATAGTAGTAGTAGTGGTAGTTGTTGTTTTTGTTGTTGTTGTGGTAGTAGCAGTAGTAGCAGTAGCAGCAGCAGCAGCAGTAGTAGTAGTAGTAGTAATAGCAGTAGTGGAAGTTGTTGTTGTTGTTGTTGCTATTGTTGTGGTAGTAAAAGTAGTAGTGGTAGTGGTGTTAGTAGTAGTAGTAGTAGTAGTAGTAGTAGTAGCTGTAGTAGTAGTTGTTGTTGTTGTTGTTGTTGTTGTGGTATTAGTAGTAACAATAATAGTAGCTGTTGTTGTGGTGGTGATAGTGGTTGTTGTTGTAGTAGTAGTAGTTGTAGTAGTGGTAGTGGTAGTAGTAGTAGTAGTAGTATCCTCCCTAGATCATGATGACGTGAACTCGATGGACTGCACGTGAAGTTGCTTATATCCTTTTGTTCGCCATCTTCGTCTCAGGTGATGGGGTGTGAACTGAGGGGCGTTCAAAAAACCGGGTAGTATAGCCACCCAGTTATATCTGTCCCATCACGTCAAGCCATCCTCGCCAGTACCAGCGTAAGGCTAAAACATATTTAAAGGACGAGAACTGTGTACCCTGGCTGCAGTGTTATGATCATATTGATTATGGTAATCTACAAAAGTAAATAAAAATATGTGATGCCTCATTCTTTGCATTAAAATGTGTTACCTCCAGTTATTTTCCACTGATCAGCTGCGCACTTGCTGCCATGAGATTCTGGGCTATATATGTGCGATGCCGGGCAAAAGAGTCTTCGTTTTTCTGTCATTCAGGGAAGAAACACTTGGTAAAGCACTGTTGATGTGCAAGGGGTGCGTGTTTCATATTTCCTGCATAGGACTTTGAATCTGTTGATTAGACGTCACTTCAACACTGCTAAAATATATCTCATTCAGACATTGTGGTATCCTTTAACTAGTCAGATTTTTAAAAATCGATGCAAAGGGTGTGCTTAAATTTTATTTTATTTCTGTTTCTAGTAGAGGATTTTAGTACACATAGAAAAGCCAGACTAGAGAAGATATATTGAAGTTCGTATCCAACCTTAACCGTTCCAATACTTTCTGCATTATTATCACAGGCGAGAAATACCAAGGAAAACAATGGCACACTGTAAGGAAAGCGTTAACCTTTCACTGCCAATTCTTTTCTTTGGTGAATAAAATTGTTTGTTGCTGGCAAGAAAGACAGTGATCAGAATTAACTGCACAGAGTTAATAAAGCTAACTTTTCATCTCGTTTCGGAGGATTCTCAATGAAGCTTTGGTCATCTGACGTTCAGCGAAATATGATACAAGTAAACTATGTTTGTTTATTGCAGCGAAAGTGCTCACGGACGTAATGCACTGTTACTCTATTCTGACAAATCTCAACGTTTCATTCTTGGCCTTGTGTTATCGAACCGAAGAAATTATTTGACTATACAATTTTTATTCTAACTTGCCTTAAGACTGCCATCTCTCCATCTTGAGTGCTGAGTTGTAGCAACGGATGAATGCTAGAATAAGATTCTATTCACGGAGAGGTGCTACGGAAAGTATTTAGGGCCACTGCATCGTCTTGTTCTACTTTTCACCTCTAAAAAATAAGCAACAAAAGGATGAAACTGTGGGACAAGGTAAGGTTAAAGCAGCCATGTAAACCTATTCCATGTCATAACCCAGGCCATCAAATTTCACACAGTCTTGACCAACTATTAAGAGTAGAACCAGTCCCGTAAGATGAAAACAAACTACTATTGTTCCTTTTGTAGCTCAGAAAGAAAATAGGTTACCATGAGAAGGTCTCTCGTTACGCCCCTCAGTCCAATAAACCTTGCTTTATTTTATTCTTGCATCCACCAGACAAGCTAACCGTCAAGAGGTCGACGTCTTATAATAAAGGGATATGGTGGGTCTCCATTCCGCTGAAAACCTGACGTCTCACCAAGCTGAATAAAGCTGCATGGTGGTAAAAAAAAAAAAAAAGAAATCAGACTTCTGGGGGGAGGGACTAAATTGTTTACTTTTTTTTTCCGTACCAATATGCAAGTTATGATCGTGCTGAGGATCGTTTAAAACAGAAGGGTTTAGATAAAACAGTATTAGGTACTTCTCTACAAGAGGCTTCCACCACATTGTATCAAATCGCCTGTTCAATTGTCAAAGTATAATAAATATAGACACTCGTGCGTCGGAGCGCTTCAATATCATTTATATAAAAAAATAAGTACGAATCCAGTAGGCTGGTGCAATACCATCAGGGCCGTATTGTGCTGCTTCGCTATAGTCAGTGCAACTGAAAGACTCGTGTCCGAAAATTGTTAGCCGACGACAGACGGACAGGGCACATCCTAGAGATGTTCCTGTATCTCAAAAATGGCGGCAATAATAAAAACATGTATTTGAAAATGTTTTCGTCTTGGCTCCACGTCGTCTGGCAATTCGTGGAATAGCACTCACCTGAAGTGTCCAAAACTGTAATCGCAAACAAAATCAACTCACTTGTTTGTGCTAACTCGTGCAGCAAAGACTTTGTCTCCATGTGGTTCCAAACATCTTTACCCATTTCTCTTCACCTTAGTTTCAGTCACTTATTACATCCAGTTTCCTTTCGCAAAAGACATTTCTCATACCCTACACGTCATCATCTTTATACACTACGTCATTTATGCTTCAGACCAATTTTTCATCTCTCTCTCTCTCTCTCTCTCTCTCTCTCTCTCTCTCTCTCTCTCTCTCTCTCTCTCTCTCTCTCTCTCAGTTAAGCTTATTTGTTTTCCTTCCTTTTGCCCCTCCTATTCACGTCTTAATATATTCAGGAATTACTTAATATGTGGATAATACCCCCAAAAAAAAAATTTATATATATATATATATATATATATATATATATATATATATAAATAGAACTCACTATACATAGTTTTGTACAGGATAATTGTCCTGACGTGAGTCTTATCAGTTTGTACTGTACAAAGGTTAGGGAGGACTGACGACGAGGGGTGGTTGGGCTCTGACGTGTTTCCAGACTGTACTGTATGTCGGTGTTTGGCACATACATAAAATTTCTTGTAATAATAAATTCACTTTTTGCCTTGTTTTACTTTGCATAAAGGTCTTTTCCTTTCTTTCGGTGCTTGTTTTCGTTTTTTTTTTTTCTTTTTTTTTTTTTTTTTTGCTACGTCCTCACAACTCTGTTGCCGGGTTAACTGTCCTAGAACTTGCTACTACCGGGCCTGGTATCTCGCAAAAACTTTCATAGGTTTTAGATTAAGACCTTCAAAGAACAACACTATCATAGTTTTAAAAATCAGCAAATTAAGAGTGGAAAACCAACCAGGGACACAGCCAGAAATATAATTGGGGGGGGAGAGGGGGCCACACTTAGTATTTCATTTAAAGTAAAGAGACACTAATTTCAATGTATTAGCTGATATATAATGTAGCACAAAAGTTTAATTTATTTCTATTATATAAAATGCAGTATCAAGATTAAATGAGCATTATTGCTCAAAAACATAAAAAGAAACTTACATTTATCCAATTAATCAATCTGAATTTCGTTTAGTTTTCGATTCGTTTTTAAAGGCTCCAACATGTTTGATCCGTCGGCTTTGGTCACCTAACAGCCTCTCCATGCTGCTCGATCTCTGGCAGCTTCCTTATTCAGTCACTTATACCTGAGGTCACACTTAATGACCTTGTCCCAGGTCCTTTTCGGTCAAACTCTTGCAGTCCTACCCCTAACATTAGCACTTACCAATTTCTGCACCCCATTATCATCCCTCATCCTCTTCACATGCCCAAACCATCTCAATCTACCCCTTCTCATCACAACACCAATGCACCCCAATCCCATCCTACCTCACAACTCCTCCATTATAAACCTACAACCCCCCCCCCCACGCCTTGCACTTAAGGACGCACTGCACTATACACATTCCGTAGTTGAGTTCCACTAAGTTGCCTCTAGTTATTTATGCTGAAAAATTTCACTGAAAAATATAGTTTTTATAATCATGAAAGGCTTTGTATACCTCGTGCATCGTAAAAGGTACAGTTCCTGCTAATAAGACAGGTCCACCAATGATATACTGCCGAATATCATCATCAGTATATAGTATATCACAAACTGGCCAGTTGCATTTCTCATTTCCTCTCCTTTCCAAAAATTGCACAACTCTTTTCCCCTACTTTTAACACTATAACAATATGTAATTTTTTGCCATAATCCACATCACAGTATTTTCTCTCTTTAGGGCATGCGTGCAACCTGAAAATGAAAATATCTACTTGTTGACACCCAAAACCATCATAAATACAGCAAACTATAAAATATACAAGTGCTCGTGGGACCTTCGGGCCCCTCACACTTGCCCCTGCGGAGGGCTCTCTCTCTGCTATAATATATTTGAGTTATAGCTATGAGCAAAGAATTCTACGCGCCGAGAGCTGCGTTTCTTGGTCACAATGTGATCGCTTATTCAATATAGTAAAAGTTTTTTAATCGTGATGGGGCCAAGTTTTTTCACATCAGCGAATTTTTTGAGATTTTTTTACCAATTTTGGTGCTTTTTAATGTGTAGTTTCGACTGCCCAAAACACACACACACACACACACACACACACACGGCTGGCTCAGTGGTAGCGTTCTTGCTTGCCATCTGGTAGACGGGAGTTCGCGCCTCGCTCAGAATGCGAAAAGTTTCACTGACGAAGTGGGTGGTTACTGTTTCCCTTGAGCAAAAGGACGGGTGTGTGCGAGTGTGAAGGTCACAGCCTTGCCTTTAGATCGGACTATATGAGCTCTCAGCTCCCTTCCAGGAAGGTAAAAGCTGACGATCACGACCAGACGGACCAGGTGAATTACACACACACACACACACACACACACACGGCTACTGCTATAGTATATTAGATAAGGATTTGAATTTCATGTAAAGCAGACTTAACCAATCTACTAGAAGTCCCGCCGACATGTTAAACTTCCCCCGCTAATATCAATACACCAGTTCTGTATGAGACAGCCCTAGCATGTATTCAATATGGACGGTGGGTGTTAGCACCGGTGACATGTAGAGGTGTATGATATGTAGGAGGACTACTGGGCCTTGGGAGCAGGCTGTGAAGCCTATGCCCAGAGTCGAGCATATATATATATATATATATA
Source organism: Coenobita brevimanus (assembly GCF_032717465.1). NCBI lineage: Eukaryota > Metazoa > Arthropoda > Malacostraca > Decapoda > Coenobitidae > Coenobita > Coenobita brevimanus. Next base: position 21,976,418 of record NC_137003.1, on the reverse strand, counting down.
TATATATATATATAATAGATAGATAAATATAGACAGATATATAGAGAGATAGAAGATAGATAGATAGAAAGATAGATAGATACACACACAAACACACACATATATTTTCCTTGCGAAAGTCACGAATGAAATTGTTGTCTCAACTCACCCTGGGGGAAAAAAATAAATTGTGGGCGAGTCAGGACAATTGTCTATTAATCCTTCAGCACTGCTCTGCTGTAATAATGCTTTTCCTGGATAAATCACAAACACCTATTACAATTGAAGATTTCACCCACCAAGATGTAGACCTTTACCTCTAAAACTGACTGTGGGAGAGGAAACCTGGCAAAATGTGTATTTTCAACAATGAAATTCTGCGAAGGTCAAAATGCTACCCTTTCATATTTGCACATTTTTCATGCATTATTTGTGGTTCTATAGAAAACTAGTATTAACAATATTTGTAAAGCTGAGGCAGGGCTATTGAATGGGCACCATAAAATGGAAATGTTTTGGCATTTGGCATTGCAGTGCCCACTGTTCCAACTCACCCCGTGTCCCCCTCTGTCCCAACTCACCACACTCAACGTTAATGTCTAATGAAAATCCATCGTCTGTTAAATACTTCACTTAGTTCAGTTATGATTAGTTTACTTCAGTGATAGTTGCCACACACAGGGCACAGGTAGCTAAAACCTGAAATACATCACAAGGAAAAATCTTAAGCAATCATTGGCTTCCAGTTTCTGCGTGTACATACACTTATGTAGAGCTCATGGCATGACATTATCATTTGTTATAGTTACTGGTAGTAATAATATCGTCTACAATGTAATGCATTTGCTAAACGTAAACTGACATTTTAGAACTTGAACTTATGAAGTCCAATATTCTTAATTGCTGCAGCTGCTTCCGTTTCATAATAAAGTGATCCAGGGAAACCCACGGAATGCGTCTTTTCATTTCTTGTCACAGTACAGTGTGCAAGTAGCATAATTAGCAAGTTGTATGGACTGGTTCCTGGTGCAACATGATCTGATGAGAGTTGACTGATGACTGATGGCGCAGGCGTGTGATGAGCGAGTGACACTCAGCTGATGGCCGGTAAACGTTGCCACAATAATATTTTTTTCTTGCCAATTAGGCCACATGTAGGCTAACATGCCCTCAGATACTCCTAACTAGTTAATTACATAAACCTATTGGTAGTGGAGTTTCCTGTTTTGAAGATAATGTCATAAGGTACATAAAAAAATTGAAAATTTTGCAGAGCAGCACACGTTTCTTGCTTCCTTTCCTGCCTCCTCCCCTCACCCGCCTGGCGCCAACGGCTCCCCGTGCGTAAATTCGAATATCTGTCTCGCACCTAAAGTAAAGTAAGTCTTAAAAAGGACAGTATATGTGTATACAAGATTTTTCACTCAGAAATGCATATTTATTCAGTTCTCCAAATATGTGACATACCGATTATTACACCCTGGAGTAAACAAGTATTCGACATTTAAGATTCGCAGTCTATTCTCGAACACACGTAGAAATTTCGCGGGGAGGGGACCGGACCCCCGTGCCCCCCCCCCCCTGGCTGCTCCACCGAAACCATTGTACACAAATCATGGCACATGTTCTGTTTAGCTTCGGATGCAAGTACGAAACAGGACGCGTTCGATTCGAATGTGCCCTCTATCCTTTTGTGAATAACGAGAAAACTGATCATGTGTATTTAGCTAAATGAAAATAATTATATCCCAAAAGTAAGCTTTGGATAATGCTGTGCATTTGTTAAAGAAATGTTCCCTCTCAAATTTATTTTTTAAGTAAAACAACTATAGTATTTTTCACACTTTACGTATGTAGGTATTGAATAGACACACTTTATCACAGTTTGCATTTGTAAGCACTAAGATGACACACGTGCAATTGTTTCAATCTTCATATTTATTTAACTGGATCCTCTAGTATAAAAGCTCTAGTAACACTTGTGGTAACTTCAGAATATAATTACAACCTAGTTAGTAAATGACAATTAACCCATTGGATCCCAGATTTCCTGTTCGAGGAATTTTACTGGAAGGGTGCTAGGCGTACCGCCCTCCGCCTGTCGGCTCATAGTCGCGAAGTTCATAGGTCCCTACTCCGGGGATCCTTTCTTTATTAAAAACTGAAAATGCCCAGTTCCCTCCTATATAAAGGACACTGGGCGCCAATGAGCTAAAATGTGAAAATGTATATTCTTTAGGGAAAGTGCAAATATTTACAGCTTTCTTGCAATTACAGCAGTAAATAAGGAATTAAAGAAATTGTTCTTTGGTAGGCCATATATCAAATGCAGTAAAATATCACCTAACAGCGATACTCTGTGATTAGGGTAGCTCTACACTGAGTGGCAAACCAAATGATTTCCTGTAAACCAGGAAATCATCGACAGCACTGGGTGGTAACCTTATAACTAACCAACACGTGTTCCCTACGTGACAGAAGTGGGTTGGCAGGGGGTTAGTGCCCCTCCCCTGAAAAAAACAAATTAAAAAAAAAAAAAAAACGAACAAAAGCCTCGGACCAGGACTGACCAACAGGTGACGATTAAGGACCGAACAAAGGACATGGTACGGCTTGCGACCATGGAATGTAAGGGGAGCAAATGATGAGATGAGATGAGATGAGATGAGAGAGAGAGAGAGAGAGAGAGAGATTGTCCATGTGCTTGAGGGTGCAAAAGTGGATGTATGTAGATTAACTGAAACTAAATGACGACCTGAGAGTGTGAGAGAATTGGAGTATGGATGGGGTATCTGTGTGGGAGTGGGTGAGAATGAGAGGGCAAAAGAAGGAGTGTGTATTGTTGTGCGCAAGAGACGGAAGGAGAATATAAGACAGCATGGATCAGTTGGGTCAGTGACTGTGTGGGTAAGATTGAAAGTTGGATCACAAAAGTGGGCGATTGTGTGTGTCTATGTGCCAATGCAAGATCGTGTAACCAGAGTGAAAGAAGACTTCTGAACAAATGTGGAAGCGTGCATGGAAAAGTTGAAAGGAATGAGAGAGTGTTTTTAACTGGAGGTATGAATGGATAAGTGGGGAATGTGAAGGTGGATGGCGTTGTTGGTGAGTGGGGTGTGCCTGCACAAGTGGATGAGCATGGCAGTGCTCTAGTGGACATCCGTGCCAGGAGGGGGTTGGTGACAGCCAATACCCTTTTCAGACACAAAATAATCCACAGATATACGTGGTCAATAATGAGAAGGGTGGGTGGTGAATTGAATGAACGGAAGGCAATCATTGATTATGTGCGTGTGGATGTTAGAATGAGAAGGTGTGTAATGGATGCAAGAGCATATAGAGGTTGGTGGAGTGCACATTCTGACCATCACTTGTTGGTGGTGAAAGTCAAGGTTCAAATGAAATGGAGGAATAGTAGAAGGGAAGGACAGGAGGAAGTAGTTCACAGAAGGAGGGTGGAAAAGTTACAAGAGGATAGAAAAAAAGCAGAACATATGAGAGAAGTTGAGGAGCGATTGGGTAAATACAATTCGGAGCAGATGGGGGACATGGGAGGTGTGTGCAAGATATTCGCAGAAGAAATCTGTGCAGCATATGAGGTGGTGTGTGGGGTGAAGAGAAGACGAAACGGGGTGCAAGGAACAGCATGGTGGGATGAAAAGGAGAGATAGGCAGTGGCACAAAAGAAGAAAGCATATAGTGGGTGGATGAGAAACAGGGATGTGGAGGAAGTTGAGAAACGGAAGAGATAATTATATATAGAGAGGAAGAAAGAGGTGAAGAGATTAATAAGAGAGAGTAAGAAGAAAGTGGATGAGGAATTTGAAGGAATCTGAGTCTAAAGTGGAGGGAATGTAAAAAAAATATTCTGGAAAGAAGTAAAGAGAGTTAAACAGGGTGTTTAATATGTTAGTTGGGGAGTGAAAGATGAAATGGTAGATTACTAATGGAGAAGGGGGAAAAGGTGAGCAGATGGAAAGAACACTTTATGGAATTGTTGAATATAGAAAATGAAACTAATGCGAGTATAAGTGGCTGGGAAGTGGCTGGGAGATGGAAGGGGGTGAGAAGGGAGGATGAAATCAGTAGGATGGAAGTTGTGGAAGAATGAAACAAAGTTAAAATGGGCAAAGCCCAAGGAGTTGATGGAGTGTGTGGTGAAATGCTAAATCATAGATAACAGTAGAATGGATGTGGATGATGTGCAGATTGGCCTAAGAGGAAGATAGAGTCCCAGAGGATTGGAAGTCAGGTATAATTATTCCCCTGTACAAAGGAAAAGGGGAAGAAGAAGTGTGTGGGAATCATAGGAATATTTGTCTTCTTAGTGTAATAGGAAAAGTATATGGCAGGATACTTATTGACAGAGCTGAGGAAATAACAGAGGTATTAGTTGGAAAGGAACAGAGAGGTTTTAAGATGGGAAGAGGTTGTGTAAATTAGATAATCATTCTTAGGTCTTTGATGGAAAAGTTTCTAGAGAAGGGAAAGAAGTTGTTTGCGGCCTTCTTGGATATGGAGAAAACATATGAAAAGGTGAATAGACAAGGACTGTGGAAAATATTAAGTGTATATGGAGTAAATGGGAAGTTGTTGAATGTCGTGAAGAGTATGTATGAGGGTGCTAAGGCTGCAGTGCGTGTCAACAGAGAACTGAGTGAATTTTTCTGTTTGAAGGTTGGATTGAAACAGAGATGTGTCATGTCTCCATGGTTCTTCAATATGTATATGGATGAGATTATAAAAGAGATACAAGGTAGGGTAGTGGATGTTGGAGCGGTCCTAACGAGAGAGGGCAGCGTGTGGAACCTCCCTGTGCTGTCGTATGCAGATGATACTGTGTTGTTAGGTGAAGACGAAGGGGAGCTGCAAGGCTTGGTGAATTAGTTTGGCAGAGTGTGTAAGAAACGGAATCTAAAGGTGAATGTAGGAAAGAGTAAAGTTATGGTCTTCGAGAGAAATGAAGTCATTGAATGTATAGTGAGGTTGGATGAGAAGGAAATGGAAAATGTGAGTACGTTTAAGTACTTGGGTAGTGTGAACAGTAAGGATGGTAGTTTAGAGGGTGAAGTGCTTGAAAGTGTACAAGAAAGAAAGGTTGCTGGTTCTTTGAAAGCAGTACTATGGAACAGGGAAGTAAGCATGGAAGTGAAAATGTTACTGCATGACAGAATTGTGATGCCAACTCTAACGTATGGAAGTGAAGCTTGGACTTTGTTGGAGGGACACAAGTCAAGAGTGGGGGCAGTGGAAATGAGTTATTTGAGAGGAGCATGTGGAATCACATGTTGAGACAGACTGACAAATGGGGAATTGAAGGAACATTGTGATGTGGATGTGGATGTGATACAAAGTGTTAGGAGAAACACATTGATGTGATTTGCCATGTGGAGAGGATGGGGAACGAAAGTCTGACAAGAAGAGTGTATATGAGTGAGGTGGAGGCCAAGGATGAGATGGGGGGATGGGGTGGAGAGGTATATGAGAGAGGGGATATGGGAGCTTGGACCAGGGGAGTGAAATGGCAGGGGACAGGGTGACATGGAGGCGATTAGTTTGTGGCAAATCCTTACGGGATTAATGCGACTGGCAATAGATAGATGAATTATGTCATAAGTAAATGACAAATGAATATTAATATGCCATAAGTAAAAACTATATCAATATCAAGTTACTCTTTGTAGCTTTAATAGAAAAATAAGAACCATTTCATTTATGCCAAGAATATTTACTAAAGGAATTGAAAGTTGTTCTAAGTATACAAAATGTAAGGACAAAAAAAAATGACATACAGTCATAGTTGGGCAGGCTAGGAAAAAAAAAAGTGACATTAAGCTGAACACACCCAGCAGGACCCCATATATTTTTGTGGTACAAAGAGTGAGGCATGCAGTGTAACAGTATTTTAATCACCATCATTAGAATGAGTGGAGCCAGAGTTAGTTGACTTAATCGAACACTAGTTTTATAGTGTATATCATTAAATAAATATTGATATTTCGCATCACAGAAACAAAATGAGAGTTCAGCAACACTGACTACGATACTTAAATACTATGATCATCCAAATAATGTCTCTGTGGCTGGAAGGCTTTGCCCCACAAGAAATCTCAGTGAAATCCGGCGTTAGTGTCTCTACCGTCTATCGTCGGGTACCTCGATGGCAATAGGAAAGGACTGTCGGCAAGCAGTTTTCAAGACAGTGGCGCCGCTGGATACGACATTGTAAAAAGGAAGGAATTCTGGACGAAGAAGTATCAAGAGAATCACACACTGACCTTATAGACTACTGGAACACAAGAGGCTGCAGACAACAAACACGTTACTCTCATTCTGAATCACAAAGCGTCTATAATAATCTGTACCACAATATTTTATATTTAAGTCGCATAACTACTGGCACACTCTCCACATGGTATCCATTGCTTTCTGGCGCCTATAATCATTTCTATTTGACAAATGCTGGATTACCGGTGTGTTGGTTAAATCACTCAGATGGCGTACTGCATGTCCTGCGTCAGAAACGAATGAAAGGCAGAGCACAAATATGATAAAATACGCGAGTACGAATAGAAGTAACTATTTAAAGTGATGGCGAGTTGATTGTTCTTCACTATTTCTTTTGTTTGTTTATGCAGTAGTCATGGGACAACAACACACGCAAAAACACACCGCAAACCACTGAATTCTCACTAACATGCAGCCAGTTCAGCTTTTCTTTTAGACAACAGCATACAGTTCATGTGATTATTGTTTTGCTGAAAACATTGTAGACATGTATCATATAATAGGGGTAGCATATAACTCCATGAAAGTGTTTTAAGGGGCACGACGATGCGCACGGTTACCCGGCAATAGAGGGTTTGAAAAACTTGTGCCCTTGTGTTACTCTTATTACCTATATACTTTACAAGGAGACACTTGTCGTTCCATCCTGCACACATACAGCTACAGTACAGCCATACACATAAGTCCATAAAATGATACAGGCAGCAACACTCATCGCGAAGACAAGTGAGGGAATACAACCACGAAAAGGTCCGCGAGCTGAAACTTGTTGTGTGATTCTGCTGTAGGCAGCTTCGATACTTTCCAGATTCTAAGATGACCGTGGGTGTTTTTCCTGCATTGGGCTCACTGAGGCTGCTACTTATATAATCACTAATAAAATAATTTATTGGGTAAATTGCAGGTTATTAAAATCGAAGAAATTAAATTGAATACAGATGATGATTCGAAGGTTTCACACCCTGTATCACCAGTTCATTGACTCGTCAAAAGCACAATGGGCCTCCGGGCAAAGAGGGACTTGAGCCTTTGCCCAAGTCTCTCTCTCTCTCTCTCTCTCTCTCTCTCTCTCTCTCTCTCTCTTTATATCTATCTATCTATATCTGTCTATCTATCTATCTATCTACCTGTCTATCTATATCTATCTTATATATATATATATATATATATATATATATATATATATATATATATATATATATATATATATATATATATATATATATATATACTCACACTATAACTGGTCAGCTCATGCTGCCCTTATTGTTGGTCGCATTTTTTTGCATGGTGTGTTGTTTAATGGTGGCAGGAGCTTCCACCCTTCAGAACTGACTGATTCCAACCAAACTTGGACACAATGATCACCCTATGACCTAGTTGTGTCCGCTAGGTTTTGGTTGCTAAGCAACTACTCGTTGCCTAATAAATGCCGAGAAGACCACTTTTTTCATCTTTTTCACGTTTTGAACTGTAGAAGCATTACTAATTGGTGTAGAAAGCTCCAACTTGTTTGTGGGTAATCTTGAGGTTATTCTCTATCTGAAATGCACCATCCATATCTCACTTCTCTCCTCTAGTTTTCGAGTATCAGCCCTGTGAAGAATGGTCTCAACGTACCTAACAATCAGTTCCGGTTTTCAAAAATGTCCCCCTCCTTCCCCAGCAGCTCAATGGATTTGATTGAAAGTTTACAAACTTCTAGACAGTGACTAGTGCTACAACTTTGTACTGTGCACCTATGTGCTATATTGGCCATGTCAGGAGTCAAAGGTCATCAAATGCAAAAATGGGGAAAATAGCTAATATCACGACAATGCTCGTGCGAAATGCTAAGGCTCCGAAGATGATTAAGCCAAGGCCATGATTCTTGGGTGGAATGTTGCACTGGGGAACTTCCATACAATAATGACATTTAGTGTCCAAAAACACTTTCAGTCGCTGGCAACGCCACCTAGAAGTTGAACCTCTGGTGGACCATTCTGTGAATTTCAAGTTCCCAAGCTCCACAGTGGATGAATGGAACAGAATTAAGCCTTCTATGCTTATAGACATTAATGAGTACTTCAAGTGTGCTTCGTACATGCATGACCTATATCCACCAGGTCAGGAGTCAAAGGTCATCCACTGCAGAAAATATGAACAACACAATAATTACGACCTTGTCCACGTGAAATGCTAAGGCTCTGAAGTTTATTAAGTCAAGGCCAAGATTCTTGGGTGGAATGTTGCACTGGAGTACTTCCATATAGAAATAACTTTTAATTTCGAAACCCACTTCTGGTTGCTGGCAGCGCCACCTATAATTTGTACCTTGGATGGACCAAAGCTTGGTCCTCTTGGAGATGGCCATCATCCCCTACTGGCTTCTTCTTCTTTGTGTGTGTGTGTGTGTGTGTGTGTGTGTGTGTGTGTGTGTGTGTGTGTGTGTGTAAAATGCAGCTGAAACTGGAAAAAGGATTTCGATGAAACTTGTCATTATGGCTGCAACTTGGCTATCAATGGGTCTGCTTCAATTTTTTTTCGATTAATAATTTCTAAAGGGGTGAATTGACTTTTAATTTTCCCATTGGCTGCAGAAGCAAGTGCTGAACGGTCTTAGTCGTTCAGAACTTCCCCTTGTATAGAGACACAAAGTGTTGGTTTGGAGATAAGGGAAGCATGAACCAGAAAGGGCACTCATTTGAGCAAGTGATTAGCGGCCTTACAGGGTCGCGAACCTCATGTGTGCCCCAATATAGAGATGGAGACTGTAGATAGAAATATTCATATACCTGTAGGTAAGTAGAGAGAGAGAGAGAGAGAAAGAGAGAGAGAGAGAGATCGTATTCTTTCTTAAACCAAGTCAATTAATGTGGGATAGAATCATTTTGAATTTTAAATAAGAATCATCCACTGCTTTTTCTTTCCGCGCGCGAAGTGTGTCCAACACGTTTTTCATCGACTGTATATCTAGACCATGCCGTGCTGTATGTAACAGATACCTCACTGGGGCAGAGTCTGCCGAGGTATTATTTTTGGTCGTGTTTGTTTCTTTGTTTGCCAGCAACATTTCGGAAAAACGGGTGAATATGAAACTTTCATGATATGTGGACACTGATCCAAAAAGAAAGTTATTTTGGATGCAATCGAGTGACCCTGAAAGGTCATAATAAAGATCAAGGATTTTCAGAGGGCTATAACTTGAAACGTGCTGAAGATAGAGATATTTTCCATTATCATCTTAAGAGAACTCCCATATGGACTTTGAAGGTCAAACTCAAGGTCACGGATATTCAGGGGGTTGTACCTCGAAACTGGTTGCAAATAGATACTTACTTTTATCAACGTATAGGAAGTCCCAGATGGGCTTTAAATTGGTAGCATGACCTTTGACCTTCAATGACCTTGAAAGGTCAAACTCAAGGTCACGGTTATTCAGGGGGTTGTAACTCGAAACTGGTTGCAGATAGATATTTACTTTTAACAACGTATAGGAAGTCCCAGATGGGCTTTATATTGGTACCATGACCTTTGACCTTCAATGACCTTGAAAGGTCAAACTCAAGGTCACGGTTATTCAGGGGGTTGCATCTTGAAAGTGGGTGAAAATTGATATTTACTTTCATCGACATATAGGAGGTCTCATATGGGTTTTTAATTGGTACCATGACCTTTGATCTTAAGTGACCTTGACAGGTCAAACTCAAGGGCACGGATATACAGGAGACTACAACTCGAAACCGGTTAAAGATAAATATTTACTATTATCAAGATAAAGGAAGTCTCATATGGGCTTTGATTTGGCACTATGACAGTCGACCTTGAAAGATCTTGAAAGGTCAAACGTAAGAGCACAGATTTTAAGAGGTTAATAACTTGTAAACGGTTGAAAAAAAAAAAAAAAAAAAAAAAGCTCCTTTCGGGTGAAGTTTGTTGTGCCTGGAATCACTTGTTAAACATCCAAAATCATTTTCATAACTTCACGAAAACTATGTAGCAAACTTATTTAAACCCACATGATCAAGATCAGACATATGTTACATGGAGATAAATAAAATAACTGCAGAATGTACAAGAAAGGAGTTTATTCTTTCATCCATAATGTTATTAATTGCATACTATTTCTATGTACCTGTCTATATACCTAGGCTGCTTCTCCAAAAAAAAGGAGGTAACTGAGACAGGACGATGCACTCCCAATTTACTCATCCACACGAATACATTCATTTGCATCTTAGCCCCAAGGGGAGAGAGGATAGATCCTCACCGCACCCCACTGCACTAGGGCCAAATGCTCAGAGCAATCAGCGACATCAGCAGCAGGGCCCGACAGCAGAACTGATTTACCCCTGCCACATCATAATGGACCCATCCCCTTACCTGCACCTGACCTGACCAGCTGACCGGGCCAAATGTGGGAGAATATCCCCTCAAGGCTGCGTCATCATTTATTCATTCACAATTTCTCTCTAATCATTTCTATCACGCACAGCCACTCTTCCTTGCTCAACAGACATCCCTCTAACATCCAATGCCCTCTTCACACTGTCCATCCATCCTATTCGTGGTCTTCCTCTCAGCCTTACACGTCTCACATCCAATCCAGTGATCTTTTTCCCTAATTACTCATCATCCATGCTCTTCATATGCCCAAACCATCGCAACACCCTATACCCAACTCGTTCAGCCATCTCCCGAACAACTCCAGTTCTCCTTCTCACTTCATCATTTCTCACTTGATCCATACGCGTAACTCCACACATACTCCTCAGACACCTCATCTCCATTACATGGAAACTTTTCCTCTTTGCTACACCCATATTCCATGCTTCAGCCCCATATAATGCAGTCGGTACCACAACACCTTCATACCACCTTTTCTTTACATCCATTCTAATCGAACGACATCTAAACACTTTTTTCATTCCTTCCAGAACCTTCCCAACTTCATTCATTCTAAACTTCACTTACACATCTATTCTTCCATCCACAGCAACATGTGACCCTAAATATTTAAAACACTCTACCTCCTCAAGCAACTCACCATTCAAAACTATGTTCATCCTCGTACCATCTACCAACATCGTACACTTCATCACTTTACCTTTATTCTCATTTACTCTCAATTTCCTTCTTTCACATCCCCTTCCAAACTCCTCTACCAACTGTCTCAATTTCTCCTCTGAATCAGCCACCAGTGTAGTATCATCAGCAAACAGCAGCTTATTTAGATTCCACTCTCTACCATCAGCATTCACCAGACTCAAACCTCCACCTAACACTCTTGCATTCACCTCCCTAACAATACCATGTATATAATTATTAAACAACCAAGGCGACACCACACATCCCTGTCGCAGCCCCACTCTTACGGAAAACCAATCCCTCACAGTATTTCCCCCTTCTTACTCTCGCTCTACTATTTACATAGAAACTTTTCACTCCTTTTAGCAAATTACCATCAAGTCCATACAGTCTTAAAACAGTCCACAAAGCTTCCCCATCATTTCAATCATACACTTTCTCTAAACCCATGAATGCCCAAAACACATCCTTACCCTTCGCTAAATACTTTTCACACACCTGTCTCACAGCAAACACCTGATTCACGCATCCCCTCCCTCTCTTAAAGCCGAACTGCTCATCACCAATCACTCCCTCTGTACCCTCTCTAACTCGTTTAAGTAACACTCTACCATACACCTTACCTACAACACACAACAGACTTATACCCCTAAAGCTACTACATTCATACTTTCACCCTTACCTTTATACAAAAGGACCACACAAGCACTTGCCCAGTCAACTGGCACCATACCTCTCACAAAACACACATTCAACAATCTTACTAACCACTCGAGAATAGTCGCTCCACCACCTTTCAGGCATACCTTGGCACACCCATCCATACCTGCAGCGTTCCCTGTTTTCATCTCCTTTACTGCTTCCTGCACTTCTATTGCGAACTTTGTTAAATGCTGGTGGAATGGAAGGTACTGTTATGGCTGTTAACCGATAAGTTGGTGGTCCCCCCTGGGGGTAGGGGGGTTTCAATAATACTCCCCCAGTATCCCTGCTTGTCGTACGAGGCGACTAAAAGGATTGGTGGTGGGTTAGTGCCCCACCCCATAAAAAGAACTAAATAAACAAGTGAATAAAGCGCCTTGGACCAGGACGGACCATAAACGTTGATGACTAAGGAACGGACAAAGGACATTCTGAGGGTGGGGACATGGAATGTGAGAGGAGTGAATGATGAAGTGAAAAAGAGAGAGATTGTCCAGGTACTTGAGGATGCAAGAGTGGATATACGTGGACTGACGGAAACTAAATGGTAAGGTGAAAGGGTGAGATAATGGGAATACGGTTTAGGAATATGTGCGGGAGTTAATCCGAATGAGAGGGCAAGGGAGGGAGTATGTCTGATGATAAGCAAGATGTGGAAGGAGAATATAAAAGAGTATGGAACTGTTGGTGCAAGAATTGTATGGGTGAGGATGAAAGTAGGTATACAAGCGTGGGCGATTGTATGTGAGTATGCGCCGACAGAGAACCGAGTAGCGAGAGTGAAAGATAAGTTTTGGGCAAGTGTAGAAGCATGTGTGGACAAATTTGAAAGGAGCGAGAGAGTGTTTTTGACTGAAGACATGAATGGCAAAGTTGGGAATGTACGAGTGGATGGAGTGGTTGGTAAGAGGGATGTGCCAGCTGAAGTAGATGGAATGGTAGTGCTTTGGTGGACATCTGTGCTGGTTAGGGGTTGGCAATAGCTAACAACTACTTTCGGCATAAGATGATCCACAGGTATACATGGAGAGTAATGGGGAGGATGGATGGTGAACTTGTTGAACGAAAGGCAGTGATAGACTACGTGTGTGGATGAGCGAATGAAAAGACAAGTATTGGAGGCAAGAGTGTGGAGAGGATGGGAGAATGGAATCTCGGACCATCACTTAGCGATGGCCAAGGTAAAGCCACAAAGAAAATGGTTGAAGAGACAAAGGGGAAGACAGGAGGAAACAGCTCTTGTGAGAAGAGTGGAGAAGTTGCAAGATAGTGAGAAAATGGCAGAGTATTTTTTTATGTGAGGAAGAAGGAACCAAAGGCAACGGGCCAACAAAACTGTTCCTTCAAAGAGAAAAACAAAATACGAGAGAGAGCCAAATTCAAGATCCATTCATATCGAGATGTCTGGACACACTGTGTTTGAAAGACTGGAGATCATAGAAAGCAGGGAATATACACAGAGTGAGACAGTTCCAGAGTTGACATGTTGCATAAATGAAGGACTGGGAGTAACGGTTAACTCTTGCATTAGAGAGATGGACAGAAAATGGGTCATAGTTTGCTGCTAGACGGGTGCTACACGCCCATCGTAGAGGTGAAGGAATGCATGCAGACAGTTCAGAGGAACAGTGATCATTGTAGTAGTGATAGAAAAGAGATAAAGATGCAACAGAGGCTAAAGGGAGTCAGTAAGAGGGGGAGACTTAATGAGACGAAAAGCCTTTGACTCCATCCTATTGAGAAGAGCTGTATGTGGGGAGCCTCCCCACATATGTGAGTTGTATTCCATGCAGGGGTGGATAAACCCCTGTATAGAGTAAACAATTGTGCAGGGGTAAAGAAGGAACGGAGTCGGCTTAGCACACCCAATCTTTTGGAATCAGATTTTACTAGAGAGGTAATATAATCTTTCCAAGATAAGTCCCGAGTAAATGAAACTCCAAGCATGTTCAACAATGATGCAGGATTAAGCTGAATATTATTAAACATTATTGGGTATACCTGTGGAATATTTTGTCGGGTTGATAGGTGCAAAAACTGAGTCTTTGATGCATTTAAAACAACCAGATTATTTTTACCCCAGTCAGAGATACGAGCCAAGTTAGACATTAGGTGTGCCATAGCCTCATCCCGTGTTTGTTGAAGTAACTGCTGAGATGGACATTGTGGGAATCGAATGAAAAGGTGAAGGGTGGACTCATCAGCATATGGGTGGATAGGGTTAGATGTACAGCTTAGTAGGTCACTGATGAATAAAAGGAAGAGAGTTGGTGATAGGACAGAGACCTGAGGAACACCGCTGTTAATAGATGTAGGAGAAGAACGATGGCCATCTACAACAGCGGCTATAGAACGGCCAGAGAGGAAGCTAGAGATGAAGGCACAGATAGAAGGATAGAAACCGTAAAAGTGCAGTTTGGAAATTAAAGATTTATGCCAGACTCGGTCGAAAGCCTTTGAGATGTCAAGTACAATGGCAAAGCTGTCGCCAAAGTCCCAAAAGGAGGATGAGCAGAAGTCTGAAAGGTAGGTGAGAAGATCGCCTGTGGAGCGTCCCTGATGGAACCCATACTGACGATCAGAAAGAAGGTTGTAAGAAAGATGCTATAAAATTTTTATATTAAGAATAGACTAGAAAACTTTTGAGATACGGGATGTTAAAGCAATTGGACGATAGTTAGAGGGTTGGGAATGGTCACCCTTCTTTGGGACTGGCTGAATGAGAGCAAACTTCCAGCAAGAAGGAAAGGAACAAGTTGACAGACAAAGGCGAAAGAGTTTGCCTCGGCAGGGTGTAAGCACAGAAGCACAGTTCTTGAGAACAACAGGAGGGACTCCATCAGGCCCATATGCCTTATTCGTATTGAGGCCTGTGATGGCAGAAAATAGGCTACATCAACTTAAGAAATTTTAATGTCAGCCATGAGGAAGTCAGAGGGGGGGAAGTGATGGAGGAACAGTACCGGAATCGTCTAAGGTGGAACTGGAGGAGAAAGTCTGAGCAAAGAGATCTGCTTTGTCAGTAGAAGAAACAGCTACAGAGCCATCAGAGTAGAAAAAAGGAGGGAAGGATGATGAGGCAAAGTTATTAGAAAGGTTTTTGGCAAGGTGCCAAAAGGAGCGGGAAGAATTAGAGTTAGAGAGTTGAGAGCATTTTATATGGATGAAATTACTTTTAGCAGAGCGAAGAACAGACCTAGCACGATTCTGGGCAGAAATATATAAAAGATGTGATTCAGGGGTGGGTTGGCTCCGGTACCTTTTATAAGCCCTCTCCTGGTTGCGGACAGCATTAGAACAAGCGTGTTTAAGCCAAGGCTTTCGTGCATTAGTCAAGGATATGAGAAAGGAATGTATGCTTCCATGCCCGAGAGAATAACCTTCGTAATACTTAAGGCACACCCAGATGGCTCCCGGCCATGGAAGCAATAATCATTCCAGGGAAAATCAAAGAAGTACTGCCTGAGGGCCTCCCAATCTGCAGCTCCAAAGTGCCACAGACGACATTTCTTTGGAGGGTCCGCAGCGGTACCGGAGTGATAGGACAGGTTACAGTGATAAGGCTATGATCAGAGGAGCCCAACGGAGAGAAAAGATTAACAGTGTAAACAGAAAGATTAGTTGTAAGGAAGAGGTCAAGTATGTTGGAGCTCTCTCCAAGGCGGTCAGGGATACGGGTAGGGTGCTGTACAAGCTGCTCTACGTCATTAAGGATAGAATAGGTGTAGGCTTGTTCATCAGGTGGATCAGTGAAAGAAGAGGAGAGCCAAAGGTTGTGGTGATCACTGAAATCTCCAAGAATGGAGATTTCAGAGAGAGGAGAAATGGATAGAATGTGTTCCATCGTAGAAATAAGAGAGTCAAAGAATTTTTGATAATCAGTAGAATTAGGAGATAAGTAAACAGCACAGATATATTTAGTCAGAGAATGACGGGAAAGCCAAAGCCAGATTGTAGAGAATTCAGAAGAATCGAGTTCAGGAACACGAGAGCAAGATAAGTCGTTGCCTATATATACACAATAGCCACCTTTGGCTTTGAAATGAGCATAGAGAAAGTAGGAGGATACAGAAAAGGGTTTGCTGTCAGTTGCCTCAGACAGCTGAGTCTCAGTTAGAAAAAGAAGGTGAGGTTTAGAGAAGGAGAGGTGGTGCTCAACAGAGCGAAAGTTAGAGGAAAGGCCACGAATGTTGCAGAAATGAAGAGCATAGTGGAAGAAAGATTGGGAAGGTATGAGTTAGAGCAGATGGAAGGGGTGGAAGACGTATGTAAGATATTCACGGAAGAGATAGGCGCAGCGTGTGAGGTGGTTTGTGGAGCGAGGAGGAGATGCAGGGCTGTGCAAGGGACAGCATGGTGGAACGATGAGGTGAAACGAGCTGTGGAACAAGAGAAGAAAGCATATAGTGAATGGTTAGTGAGTAGAGGTAGGGGGGAAGAAGAGAGAGAGAAGAGAGAGGTATATGTGAGCAGAGGGGAGGTAAAGAGACTGGTGATGGAGAGTAAGGAGAAAATGAATGAAGAGTGTGGGAGTAATATGAGTGTGAAATGGAGGGAGATTAAAAAATTGTTTTGAAAAGTAAGGCAGTGTGAAAGTGGAAATAGTAGGGGAGTGAAAGATAGGAATAATAGTTTGGTGGTGGATAAGAGAGAGAACTTGGAGAGGTGGAAGGAGCACTTTGAGGATTTGTTGAATGTACGGAGTGAGAGCAGTGCGAGAATAAGTGGTTAGGGAATGGCAAGGAGAAGAAGAGATGAAAGGAGGGAGGAAGAGATCAGTGGGTCGGAAGTAGTGGCAGCAATGAAGATCAAGATAGGAAAAGCCCCAGGAATTGATGGAGTGTGTGATGAAATGCTTAGGTATGGGGATGAGATTGTTGTGGAGTTGATGTGGAAGTCGTGTAGATTGGCTTGGGAAGAGGGAAGGGTTCCAGAGGACTGGAAATCAGGTATAATCGTTCCTTTATACAAAGGAAAAGGGGAGAGAAACTGTGTGGTAACAATAGGGGTATTTGCCTTCTTAGTGTGACAGGAAAAATATATGGTAGAATACTTTTTGATAGGGTTAGGCATATGACAGAGGAGCTAGTTGGAGAAGAACAAGGGTGATTTAGGAAGGGAAAAGGATGTGTAGATCAGATATTTGTTCTAAGATGTTTAGTGGAGAAGTATCTAGAGAAGGGAAAGAAAGTGTATGCTGCCTTCATGGACTTGGAGAAAGTTTAAGACAGAATAGATAGGCAAGGTATCTCGAAGGTATTAAGAATATGTGGCGTGGAGGGGAAATTGTTGAGTGCTGTGAAGAGTATATACGAAGGAGCTAGGGCCACGGTGCGAGTGGATAGTGAGCTGAAGTGAGTTTTTTTTTATCTCAATAAGTGACTGAAACAGGGTTGTGTGATGTCTCTATGGCTGTTTAATATATACATGGATGGGGTTGTAAAGGAGGTGCAAGGTAGGGCAGTGGACGTGGGGGTGGCTGTAATGAATGAGGGTGATATTTGGAAGATTCCGGTGTTGCTGTTTGCTGATGATACAGTATTGTTGAATGAAGATGAATGGGAGTTGCAAGGTTTGGTGAATGAATTTGGGAGTGTGTAGGGAGAGGAATCTGAAAGTTAATATAAACAAGAGAAAAGTTATGGTGTTTGAGAGGAATGAAGTCACAGAATGTACAGCGAGGTTGGATGGTGAGGTTATGGAGAATGTGAGTGCATTCAAGTACTTGGGTAATGTGATGAGTAAGGATGCAACTTTGGGGGGTGAAGTGCGTGAAAGGGTACAGCAGGGAAGGAAGGTTGTTGGTTCACTGAAAGCAGTGATGAGAAATAGGGAAGTGAGTATGGAAGTTAAGTCATTGCATGATAGTATTGTGAGCCCTACCCTGACGTATGAAAGCGAGGCATGGACCTTGCAAGAGGGGAACAAGTCAAGAGTGAGAGCAGTGGAAATGAGTTACTTGAGAGAAGCAAGTGGAGTGACATGGAGGGACAGGTTGACGAATGAAGAAGTGAAGGAACGTTGTGGGGGTGGATGTGGATGTGGTTGAAGGAGAAATACACTGAGGTTGTTTAGACATGTGGAGAGAATGGAGAATGAAAGACTGACTAAGAGGGTGTATGTAGGTGAGGTGGAGGGAGGGAGAGGGAGGGGAATACCGAGGATGAGATGAAGGGATGGAGTTGAGAGGTATATGAGAGAGGGGGGAGTGAGTTGGAGGGGAGGGTAGTCATATGGTGGATGACAGAGCGACTTGGAGGCTTTTTGTCTGCGGCCACCCTCTGCGGGATTAGGGCGTCGGGTTATAGATAGATAGATAGATAGATGATATGATAATATATTTAATACACTTAATGAGGTGAAGGGAAAGAATTGTTAAAGATCCTAACATTAATTTTAAAATATTAAGAATACTTGGCAGACTGTAACATCCTATCCAAGATTCTTAATTCAAATGATTTAATAGCCTCTGATGTTTCTATTCAAGAAACTCAAGTTAGTTACAGATTTAACTCAAAAAGATTACCCCTATTAGAGACACTGTGGCATCAATGTTGCCAATTATTTTCAAGGTTCACCAGTTGTCAGGGCAAATTCGTCGGTATTATTTTAGCGGAAAAAGATTGCCAGTAACTAACATCTTATCTAACACCAAGTATCGTCATCACAGTGGGACATAGGTGGAAGAAAACGTTGGCGCGTCTCTACTTCTTCCTTTAGAGGCACACCACAAGCTGTAGCCTTACTTGCCAAATGTGCCAGATTTCCTTTATTTCTACATTTTCTCTTGAGAAGTATTTGTTGTATAAATATTCGAAATGACCAATGGAGAGCTCATGAAGTTTTCTTTCTGGGTAAGTTTGTAAAAGGAACTGGCCCTAAGCAAACTTTTGATCTATATTTCTGAGAATGGATTTTTTTTTTTTTCTTTTATACAGAGGAGAAACTTAGTCATACTCTCAGTCTATTTTTCTTTTTATTTTATATCACTGAGCACATATTTAGGGTGCCAGTGAGGTATATATCAATAAAACATATCTGTGGTGGAGACCGTCATCCGCTTTTATGATGTAGTGCTCCCTACTTCTTCCTAAAGTTACTCATCACTGAGGGACAAACCCAATTGTTTCCTGTAACCCATGAAAACACCAGCAACCCTGGGTGGTAACGCTGCAACCAAACAACGGGATAATGTGGGGCCTGCTGTGATGCCCCTGTTAACTTAGTGGAGAGTTGGGAATGAGTTCATCCCGGAACCAAACCTCCACATTTTTCCCCATGCTTCCCTGTGGCTAGGCGCTGCCAACAGCAATGGAATATCGCTTCACTGCACGGGACGGCTCTGCAGGGGCGATTGTTTGCCTACGGTTGATGGGTCTGCTCGGCCAGACAGACTGTGAGCCCTTCCTGATCTACCAGTCGACCGGCCGACATGTCGTAAAAATACCTCCACTAATACCAATACACCAGTCCTGTACGAGACAGCCCTAGCATGTATTCAATATGGATCGTGGGTGTTAGTGACGAAGTGGTAACATGCGGAGGCGTTGGAGGACTACTGGGCCTTGGGATAGGTCACTGCCCCCGAGAAATAGGCCCTGAAGCCTTTGCCCAGAGTCAGACACGTCTATCTATCTATCTATTGCCAGATGCCTCAATCCCGTTCGGGGTGGCCACAAACAAATTGCCTCCACGTCGCTCTGTCCCCCGCCATTTCACTGCCCCGCTCCCAACTCACACCTCCCTCTCTCATATACCTCTCCACCCCATCCCTCCATCTCATCCTCGGCCTCCCCCTCCCTCTTCACCCCTCCACCTCACTCACATACACTCTCTTCGTCAGTCTTTCACCCTCCATCCTCTCCACATGACCAAACCACCTCAGTGTATTCCTCCTAACGCTTCCTATCACATCCACATCCACACCACAATGCTCCTTTATATCCTCATTTGTCAGCCTGTCTCTCCATGTGACTTCACAGGCTTCTCTTAATTGACTCATTTCCACTGCTCTCACTCTTGACTTGTACAAGTCCTTTCAGCAACGTCCAAGCTTCACTTCCGTACGTTAGAGTTGGTATCACAATACTGTCATGTAGTAACTTTTTCACTTCCATGCTCACTTCCCTGCTTCTTATCATTGCTTTCAAGGAACCAGCAACCTTTCTTCCCTGCTGTACCCTTTCAAGCACTTCACCCTCCAAACCTCCATCCTTACTCATCACACTACCCAAGTACATAAAAGTACTCACATTTTCCAATTCCTCACAATCTAATCTCGCTGTACATTCACTGACTTCACCTCATTCAAAGACCATGACTTTACTCTTCCCTACATTCACATTTAGATTCTGTTTCTTACACACTCTCCCAAACTCATCCACCAAGCCTTGCAGCTCCCCTTCGTCTTCACTCAACAACACAGTATCATCTGCAAACAACAGTACAGGGAGTTTCCAAACACTACCCTCTCTCATCAGGTCCACTCCAACATCCACCACCATACCTTGTACCACTTTTATTACTCCATCCATGTACAGATTGAACAACCGTGGAGACATGACACATCCCTGTTTCAACCCAACCTTCAAAGAGAAAAATTCACTCAGTTCACCATCCACACGCACTGCAGCCTTAGCACCATCATACATACTCTTCACAGTATTCAACAACTTCCCATCTACTCCATGTATTCTTAATACTTTCCACAATCCTTGTCTATCCACCCTGTCATATGCTTTCTCCAAATCCATGAAAGCTGCATACAATTTCTTTCCCTTCTCTAGAAACTTTTCCACTAAAGATCTAAGAATGAATATCTTTTTTTTTTTTTTTTTTTTTTATAACAGAAAGGAGGAAGGAAAAACAAATGGGAAAAAAAAAAAATCCATACACCAGATTACTGGTGTCCTCTATTCATAAAATATCTGTAACAGTTAGACTTGAACAGTTGTGGGTTGAAATTTGGAGGAAAACAACTCTGGGGAAGCGAGTTCCAGAGAGATGCAGTTCGGGGAATGAAAGAATTCTGATCGGCAGAAGTTCTGCAATATGGTTGAGTGACATTCCAGTCATGAGCGCTACCAGATGCCCGTGTAGCACGAGGGAAGGCATGGAGAGGTGGCACCATGGACGCAACTTCGTCTGAGCATTTGCCAAAAAAAATCTGTAAAATAATGCAAGGGAGGCAACATTCCTTCTTACTTGCAGGGGAGGTAGTTTATATGTAATGGCAGGGTTGTTAATGATTCTAACAGCTTTATTCTGAATTTTGTCTAGTTGTCTTAATGCAACCTCTCCACAACCATTCCACAAGGGTGAGAGCGCACATGACTCTTGTAAATTATAGCTAACTGCTCATCGGCGAAGAACTTACGGACTCTGTACAATAATCCAAGTTTCTTTCAGGCGGTTTTAGCAAGTGAAGTGACATGAGAGGTCCAGCTGAGTGTACTGTTAAGCGAGACACCAAGAATTTCAATACTTTTGGAAATGGGAATATTAGTAGCACTGAAGGTAGTGTACGAATCTGGCAATATCTGTCTATTAGTAAACTGTATATATTTAGTTTTACTAGCATTAAAAGAGACAAGGTTGTTTTGTCCCCATTCACTGATTGTAGCTAGATCTTGATTTATGGAGATGGCTGTACTGAGTTGAGAGGTAGAGATATTAGACTTTGTAAATGGATGTCTGAGTGTGAATGAACTATTTAGTGTTGAGTCATCTGCATATGAGTGAACGGGATTGTGAGTGACAGATAAGAGATCATTAATATGAACCAGAAATAGGGTTGGCGCCAGAACTGATCCTTGCGGCACGCCGGCGTTAATTGAGTGGAAATTCGAATATAGATCATCTACTTTTACTCTTATTTTCCTGTCACTAAGATAAGAAGAAATCAAAGGAACACAAGACGTTAGTCCATAGCAAGAGAGTTTGGACAGCAGGGAACGGTGCCATACTCTGTCGAAAGCTTTAGAGATATCAAGAGCTACTGCATGAGTTTCTCCATAAAGATCAATTGATTGATGGATGATATGAGTTCAGAGATTGAGTATGTCAATGGTGGATCTTTCGTGGCGAAAACCTTATGTCTATCACTAATTAAGTTGTTGGATTCAAGATGTTTAACAATATGCTTACTAATTAAAGTTTCAAATACCTTACCAAGAGAAGATGTGACAGCTATTGGTCTGTAATTCGAGGGGTCTGACGAACTTCCTTTCTTTGGTACTGGGTGGATAATGGCTTCTTTCCATGAATTTGGGAATAAAGAAGTACGTATGCATAGTCTGAATAATTGGCTAGGACAGAGGCAAGTTCAGGGGAACACTTTTTCAAAACAATTGGCGGAATTCCATCTGGGCCTGGAGCTTTGTTGGTAGGTAAATTGTCTAGGATGGATTTTACGAATCTTGTCTGTATTTTAAGTGGGGCAATTTCTGGAGAATCAAGTTCCAGTACTGAGACATTCTGGCTGGTATCATCTATGGTAAAGTTTCTTGCAAAGGTACTAGCAAAGATATCTGCTTTCCCACGTGGGTCTTTTGTAATATTGCCATCTACACAGCCTCTTCCCTTCCTAAAGCCTCCCTGTTCTTCAACTAATTCCTCTGTTCTTTCTCTAACTCTGTCAATAAGTATCCTACCATACACTTTTGCTATTATACTAAGAAGTCAAATACCCCCATGATTACCACACACTTCCTTTTCCCCTTTTCCTTTGAACAAGGGAATAATTATACCTGACTTCCAATCCTCCGGGACTCTACCTTCCTCCCAGGCCAATTTGCACATTTTCCACATCCATTCTACTACTATCTCTCCCCCATACTTCAGCATTTCACCACACACTCCATCAATTCCTGGGGCTTTCCCCAATTTTACTTTCTTCATTGCTTCCACAACTTCTATCCTACTGACTTCTTCCTGTCGTCTCACCTCCCTCCTTCTCCCAGTCATTCCGCAGCCACTTATACTCGCATTACTTCCATCCCCTATGTTCAACAATTCCTTAAAGTGTTCTTTCCATCTGCCCACTTTTTCTCCCTTCTCCACTAGTAATATACCATTTTTATCTTTCACTCCCCTGCTAACTTCACTTCCACCCTGTCTTACTCTTTTCACCTCTTTCCAGAACATTTTCTTACAGTCCCTCCAATTTACACTCAAGTTCCTTCCAAATTCCTCATCTGCTCTCTTCTTACTCTCTCTTACTAGTCTTTTCACCTCTCACTTTCTTTCTACATATAACTCTCTCTTCTGCCTCTCAACTTCTTCCACGCCCCTATTTCTCATCCATCCATTGTATGCTTTCTTCTTTGGTGCCACAGCCTGTCTCACCTCTTCATTCCACCACACTGTTCCTTGCACATCCCTCCGTCTTCTCTTCATCCCACACACCACATCATATGCTGCACATATTTCTTCTGTAAATATCCTGCACACACCTTCCACGTCTCCCATCTGCTCCATTTCATATTTGCCCAATCGTTCCTCCACTTCTCTCTTATACTCTGCCTTTTTCTCATCCTTTTGTAACCTTTCCACTCTCCTTACAAATACTCCTTCTTCCCAACCTTCCCTTCTTCAATTTCTCCATTCTAATTGGACTTTGATTCTGGCCACCACCAAGTAGTGGTCAGAAAGTCCTCTCCCTCAACCTCTATAAGCTCTTGCATCCATTACACATTTTTGCATCCTTTCATCCACACACACATAATCAATTATTGCCTTCCTTTCATTCAGTTCACCACCCACCCTTCTCATCACTCGCCATATATACCTGTGGATCATTTTGTGCTTGAAGAGGGTATTGGCTATCACCAACCCCCTCCCAGCACAAATATCTACTAATGCACTGCCATTCTCATCTATCTCAGCAGGCACCCCCCACTCACCAACGATTCCATCCACCTTCACATTCCCTACTTTACCATTCATATCACCGATCAAAAACACTCTCCCATTCCTTCCAAACTTTTCCATGAACACTTCCACAGTTGTCCAGAACTCTTCTCTCACTCTGCTTTCACGATCTTGCGGTGGCGCATACACATACGCAATCGCCCACATTTGTATTCCAACTTTCAATCTTACCCACACAACCCTTGACCCAAGTGATCCATACTCTCTTATGCTCTTCTTCCATCTTTTACTCACAACTATACATACTCCTTCTTTTGCCCTCTTGTTCTCACTTACTCCTGCTCATATACCCCATCCATAATCCCATTCTCTCACACTCTCACCTCTCCATTTCATTTCAGTTATTCTGCATACATCAACTTTCGCACCCTCAAGCACCTGGACAATCTCTCTCTCTTTCACCTCATCATTCGCTCCCCTTACATTCCAAGTTCCGATTACCGTGTCCTTTGTCAGGTCCTTGGTCGTCGTCTTTTGGTCAGTCCTTGTCCGAGGCTTACTGTTTGTCTTTTTAGTTAGTTGTTTTCCCGGGAGGGGCACTAACCCTGTGGTTATCAACATGACCACATAACACTTTCATGGTCATGGACACACTCCAATGATTTATTGCAATTAACCTAAGATTATTTAACTCAGGTTATATGAAATTCAAATAGCCCGTAAGTCAAGTGAGAAATTTTCCGGGTTATTGACTATCAAACTAAAGAATTTTCTTGGCAAAAGGATTTCTTGGTACTGAGAACATGTTAGCCCTTTACGTCAGGGGGAGTTTTTATTGTTATACTCTTGCCATTTTCTGAGGAATTTATTCAAGTTAGGAGAGAGTTTTCGAACTGGAGAGGTCAGATATGACAATGATGAACCCCTTCAATACGAGAGGCATTTCTGAAGTTAAGTGAAATCATCTGGCAGCGGCAAAAATATAATACCAAGGACGTCACTGGGATTCAAAGGCGCGTATTTTCATCGTTTGAGGAAGTTCCCTAATACCTCTTCCTAAGTGACTGATTTTGTTAATTTCTCTTTATCTTCGTCTGTGCTATGCAATGAATTTAACATCGGCACACTCTATATAAATAGCAGTTATTAACCAACCATATCCGGAAAAAAAATCACAGAGAAAAAGTTGGTAGGGAGTTTACTTGACGGACGAGAATACAAACCGAAATGTTAAATTAGCTTGAAATCTTCAGTGAAAGTCCTTGTGAGAGCACAGGTGTGAGACACGATCAGCGAACATTTCTGAGGCGAGCAGAAGCAGGCTGAGTGTATGGCCCCCAACCAATACCATGAACATACCCTGCAGGATGGTGGCTCTTAGTATGGCTATGGTATATTGCAACTCTATGCCTGAAAAAAGGAAGTATTGCATCTTATAAACCCGGAGCCATCACCCTCACTACTACTACTTGTGCTACTACTGCTACTACTTATAACCATTACTACTACTACTTGTGCTACTACTGCTACTACTTATTACCATTACTACTACTAGTACCACTGAAACTACTACTACTACTACTACAATTGCTGCTGCTGGTGGTAGTAGTAGTAGTAGTAGCAGCAGTATCTGAATTATTCTTTTCTTACCTCTGCCAAGGAAGTTATGTTTTAGCCTACGTTGGTCTGTTTAATTGTTTGCCTGTTAGTAGGATTACTCAGAAAGTTAAAAACATAGTTTGATGAAACTTTGTGGAAAGGTGGGCCATGAGCCAAGGAAGAAATAATTACATTTTGGGGTGGATCCAGATCTAGATCAAGAGTATTGTGCACACAGTATCTCCAAAAGCCCTCAATGAATTTCACTGAAATTTTTTGGAAAGGTGGGCCATGGAACAAGAAAAAAAAAAAATATTGAATTATTGGGCCGATCAGGATCCGGATCAGGATCCTATATCCACGGATGCGGGTCCATGATAACTCGAGAAGTTATGAACGGATTTTAATGAAATTTTGTGGAAGGGTGGGCTACGAGCAGTGGAAGAAATTACTACATTATGGGGCGGATCTGGATCCGTATCCTAAGTATTCTGCACAATATCTCCATAAGTTCTCTATGAATTTCAATGAAATTTTGTGGAAAGGTGGGCCATGGACAAAGCAAGAACTAAGTAAATTGGGAGGCGGATCCGGATACGGATCCTTTTTAACGGCATTGGAGGAGGTATGCACTCTGTTAGTGCATTCCAATTATAAAAAACAACAACAACAACTACTACTACTACTACTACTACTACTACTACTACCACCACCACCACCACCACCACACCTGCCATTATTATTATTATTATTATTATTATTATTATTATTATTATTAATATATCTATCTATCTATATACCTAGACTGCTTCCCCCAAGGAAAGGGAGGTAGCCGAGACAGGATGACACACTCCCCATTTACTCATTCATTCAAACACATTCATTCGCATCCTAGCCCCAAAAGGAAGAAGGGACAGATCCTCACCGCACCACACAGCACAAGGGTCAACTGCGCAGTGCAATCAGTGACATCCGCAGCAGGGCTCGACAGCAGAGCTGGTTTACCCCTGCCACATCATAACAGACCCATCCCCTTACCCGCACCTGACCTGACAAGCTGATCAGACCAAACACGGAAGAATATCCCCTCAGGGCTGCGTCATCATTTATTCATTCACAGTTTCTCTCCTTACCACTCTTCCTTGCTCAACAGACATCCCTCTCACATCCAGTGCTTTCTTCACACTGTCCATCCATCCTATTCGTGGTCTCCCTCTCAGCCTTACACCTCTCACATCAGATCTGTTATCTTTTTCACCAATCACTCATTATCCATGCTCTCCAAATGCCCAAACCATTGTAACATCCTCTGCTCAAATATATCAGCCATCTCCCGAACAACTCCAGTTCTCCTTCGCACTTCATCATTTCGCACTCGATCCATATGCGTCACTCCACACATACTCCTCAGACATCTGATCTCCATTACATTCAAACCTTTCCTTTCTGGTACACCCATATTCCATGTTTCAGCCCCATATAACACAGTCGGTACCATAACACCCTCATACAGCCTTCTCTTTACATCCATTCTAAGCAAACGACATCTAAACACCTTCTTCATTCCACCCAGCACCTTTCCTACTTCATTCATTTAAACTTCACTTCTGCATCTATTCTTCCATCCATAGCAACATGTGACCCTATATATTTAAAACACTCTACCTCCTCAAGCAACTCACCATTCAAAACTATATTCATCCCCCTACCATCTACCAACCTTGTACACTTCATCACTTTACTCTTATTCTCATTTACTTTCAATTTCCTCCTTTCACACACCCTTCCAAACTCCTCTACCAACTGTCTCAATCTTTCCTCTGAATCAGCCACCAGTGCTGTATCATCTGCAAACAGCAGCTGCTTCAGATTCCACTCTCCACAGTCAACATTCATCAGACTCAGACCTCCACCTAAAACTCTTACATTCACCTCCCTTACAACACAATCCATATAAATATTAGACAACCAAGGCGACATCACACATCCCTGTTGCAGCCCCACTCTCACAGGAAACCAATCACTCACAGTATTTCCTGCTCTTACACACGCTCTACTATTTACATAAACACTCTTCACCCCTTTTAGTAACCTACCATCTAGTCCATACAATCTTAAAACAGTCCACAAAGCCTCCCTATCAATTCTATCATATGCTTTCTATAAATCCATGAATGCCCAAAACACATCCTTGCCTTTCACTAAATACTTTTCACACACTTGTCTCACAGCAAACACCTGATCCATGCATCCTCTCCCTCTCCTAAAGCCACACTGCTCATCACCAATCACTTCCTGTGTACCCTCTCTAACTCTCATAAATAACACTCTACCATACAACTTACCTACAACACTTAAGAGACTTATACCCCTAAAGCTAGTACATTCATACTTATCACCCTTGCCTTTACACAACGGGACCACACAAGCACTTGTCCAGTCAATTGGCACCATACCTTTCACAAAGCACACATTCAACAATCATACTAACCAGTCAACAATAGTCACTCCAACACCCTTCAGGCATTCCACAGCACACCCATCCATACCTGCAGTTTTCCCTGTTTTCATCTCCTTTACTGCCTTCTCCACTTCCTCCTTCATGATCAAAGAATCATTAAACTCTCCCAATACATTTATTCCTTGCACCCTTCCATCCACCACAATCTCAGTCTCCCTTTCCTCCTCTACATTTAACATTATTTCTAAATACTCTGCTCATCTCTTCCTTACTGCATCCATCTCAACATCCTTCCATCCTCTGCTTTTACTCGCTCTTCCTTCCCAGACTCTACCTTTTGCACCCTTTTCACCTCCCTCCAGAACATTTTCTTATTCTGCTGATAATTCTTAGTCAGCAGCCTACCCCACCTCTCATCTGCTGGCACTTTAGCATCACACACCGCCCTTCTCGCCATATTCCTCTCTTCCTTATACCTCTCATATGACACCTCATACTTCCTCTGCAGCCACACTTCATATGCACGTCTCTTCTCAGCTACAGTCATACTTACTTTCTCACACCACCATTCACTTCCTTTTCTTACACCACCACCAACACGTCTCACACTACACACCTCTTCTGCATGCCCCACCACAGCACTCTTAAACAACTGCCATTCCTCCTCCACACTGCCATTTTCCTGAGCTGTCATTGTGTTCCTCTCATCTTTCAATTTCTCCTGATACTCTATCATGTTCTCTCTTTTATCCAACTCACTCACTTTCAAAACCTCCCTGTCACACCTAACCCTGCTAGCTCTCACCCATCTCTTACGTACTCTTAACTTTCCCTCCACCAGGTAGTGGTCAGACATACAGTACCTCCACCCTCCCCTCTCAGAACTCTCACATCCAACAATCTTCCTATTACATTCCTAAACATAACCACATAGTCCATCAAAGGTCTATCAATAACCCTTCCACCCTCCTGTCTCACCCATGTATACTTATAAATATCTTTCTTCTCAAACAGCGTATTTCCATTCACCATCTCTCGCTCAACGCACATCCCTATCATTCGTTCCCCATTTCCATTTCTTCCAGGCACACAATGCATACCAACTACACCTTCAAATGTTACATTTCCCACTCTAGCATTCAGATCTCCCATCATTACCACATTCACATTCGCTCCAAAACTCTGCAGACACTCATCAACATTATTCGAGAAAGACTCCCTCTCTTCCTCATCCCTTTCACTACCAGGCCCATATGCACTCACAAACACCCACAACTCACGTTCAAATTTTGCTTTCACCCACATCAGTCTCGATGACACCTTCCATTCAGTCACACACTGCTGTACTTCCGGACTCACTAACAAGGCCACACCTTCTCTTGCCCTTCCTCTATCAACATCTGACAATCTTCCATTCACACTTCCAAACATAGACTCACCCTTCCCTTTCATCTTCGTTTCACTCAAAGCTAACACATCCAGCTTTCTTCTCACAAACATTCTCCAAATCTCCTCCCTTTTAGCCTCAATCGTACTGCATCCACACACATTCATAGACTCAATCTTCAGGGTACGGGGATAACTCATTCACCCATCCCTTTCTCTGGCTTGTCTCTTTTTAGGAACTAAAAAACAGAGGAGGGGGTCCCTAGTCCCCTCACCCCGCCCCTTTTAGTCGCCTTTTACGACACGCAGGGAATACGGTGGCAGTATTCTTCCTAACACAACCCGGCCACAGAGTAGTAGTACCACTTCATAGTGCAGCCAGATTGTGTCCCCCCCCCACAGGGGATAAATAATAATAATAATAACAATAATAATAATTATTATTATTATTATTATTATTATTATTATTATTATTGTTAACATTATTATAATTATTAATATTATTATTATAATAGCCATACCACGTTGAGTAACACCGCTTCCCGTCCGATCAGCGAAGTTAAGCAACGGTGGGTCTGGTTAGTACTTGTATGGGTGACCGCTTGGGAACACCAGATGCTGTTGGCATCCCTACGTGCCAAGTGGGGTTGGTGGAGGATTAGTGCCCCTCCCTGTAAAACAATTAACTCTAAGCCATTGGTCACCCCGTTTGGGATACATGGCGTCTGGCAATGAATGATGAAATATATATATAAATATATATAAATAAATATATATATAAATAAATATATATATATATAAATATAAATATATAAAGATATATATATATATACAGGTATTTATGTTACCCCCTGGGGGTAGGGGGGTTTCAAGAATACTCCCCCAGTATCCCTGCTTGTCGTACGAGGCGACTAAAAGGGTAGGTGGTGGGTTAGTGCCCCACCCCGTAAAAAGAACTAACTAAAAAAGCGAACAAAGCGCCTCGGACCCAGACGGACCATACGTTGATGACTAAGGAACGGACGAAGGACATTCTTAGGGTGGGAACGTGGAATGTGAGAGGAGTGAATGATGAAGTGAAAGAGAGAGAGATTGTTCAGGCGCTTGAGGATGCAAAAGTGGATATATGTGGACTGACTGAAACTAAATGGTAAAGGTGAAAGGGTGAGAGAATGAGAATATGGTTTAGGTATATGTGCAGGAGTCAATGAAAATGAGAGGGCAAGAGAGGGAGTATGTCTGATGATAAGCAAGAAGTGGAAGGAGAATATAAGAGAGTATAGAACAGTGGGTGCAAGGATTGTATGGGTGAGGATGAAAGTAGATATACAAGCGTGGGCGATTGTATGTGTGTATGCCCCGACAGAGGATCGAGTGGCAAGAGTGAAAGATGAGTTCTGGGCGAGTGTAGAAGCGTGTATGGACAAGTTTGAGAGGAGAGAGAGAGTGCTGTTGATTGGAGACATGAATGGCAAAGTTGGGAATGTACGAGTGGATGGAGTGGTTGGTCAGTGGCGTGTGCCAGCTGATGTAGATGGGAATGGAAGTGCTTTGGTGGACATCTGTGCTTGTAAGGGGTTGGCAATAGCCAACACCTTTTTTCAGCATAAGATGATCCACCGGTATACATGGAGAGTAATGAGGAGGATGGATGGTGAACTTGTTGAACGAAAGGCAATGATAGACTACGTGTGTGTGGATGAGCGAATGAGAAGACAAGTGTTGGATGCAAGAGTGTGGAGAGGGTGGGGGAATGGAGTCTCGAACCATCACTTAGTGATGGCCAAGGTAGAGCTGCAAAGAAAGTGGTTGAGGAGACGAAGGGGAAGACAGGAGGAAGCAACTCCTGTGAGAAGAGTGGAGAAATTGCAAGATAGTGAGAAAATGACAGAGTATAAGAGCATAGTGGAAGAAAGACTGGGAAGGTATGAGCTAGAGCAGATGGAAGGGGTGGAAGACGTATGTAAGATATTCACGGAAGAGATAGGCGCAGCGTGTGAGGCGGTTTGTGGAGTGAGGAGGAGATGCAAGGGTGTGCAAGGGACAGCATGGTGGAATGATGAGGTGAAACGAGCTGTGGAACAAAAGAAGAAGGCATATAGTGAATGGTTAGCGAGTAGAGGTAGGGGAGAAGATGAGAGAGAGAAGAGAGAGGTATATGTGAGCAGGAGAAGGGAGGTTAAGAGACTGGTGAAGGAGGGTAAAAAGAAAGTGGATGAGGAGTTTGGGAGGAATCTGAGTGTGAAATGGAGGGAGAGTAAGAAATTGTTTTGGAAGGAGGTAAAGAAAGTAAGGCAGTGTGAAAGGGGAAATAGTAGGGGAGTGAAAGATAGGAATAATAGATTGTTGGTGGAGAAGAGTGAGAAACTGAGGAGATGGAAGGAGCACTTTGAGGATTTGTTGATTGTGGAGAGTGAGAGCAATGTGAGTATAAGTGGTTGGGGAATGGCTGGGAGAAGAAGAGATGAGAGGAGGGAGGAAGAGATCAGTAGGGCGGAAGTAGTGGAAGCGATGAAGAATATTAAGTTGGGAAAGGCCCCAGGAATTGATGGAGTGTGTGGTGGAATGCTTAGGTATGGGGGTGAGATTGTTGTGGAGTGGATATGGAAGTTGTGTAGATTGGCTTGGGAAGAGGGAAGGGTTCCAGAGGACTGGAAATCAGGTATAATTGTTCCTCTATACAAAGGAAAAGGAGAGAGAGAAGTATGTGGTAACCATAGGGGTATTTGCCTACTTAGTGTGACTGGTAAAATATATGGTAGAATACTCATTGATAGGGTTAGGCATATGACAGAGGAGCTAGTTGGAGAAGAACAAGGGTGATTTAGGAGGGGAAAAGGGTGTGTAGATCAGATATTTGTTCTAAGATGTTTAGTGGAGAAGTATCTAGAGACGGGAAGGAAAGTGTATGCTGCCTTCATGGACTTGGAGAAAGCTTATGACAGAATAGATAGGCAAGGTATGTGGAAGGTATTAAGAATATATGGAGTGGAGGGGAAATTGTTGAGTGCTGTGAAGAGTATGTACGAAGGAGCTAGGGTTACGGTGCGAGTGGATGGTGAGCTGAGTGAGTTCTTTGATCTCAATGTGGGACTGAAACAGGGTTGTGTGATGTCTCTATGGCTGTTTAATATATACATGGATGGGGTGGTAAAGGAGGTGCAGGGTAGGGCAGTAGATGTGGGGGTGGCTCTAATGAATGATGGTGAGATTTGGAAGCTTCCGGTGTTGCTGTTTGCTGATGATACAGTACTGTTGAGTGAAGATGAATGGGAGTTGCAAGGTTTGGTGAATGAATTTTAGGACAGTGTGTAGGAGGAGGAATCTGAAAGTTAATGTAAACAAAAGTAAGGTTATGGTGTTTGAGAGGAATGAAGTCACAGAATGTGCAGTGAGGTTGGATGGTGAGGATATGGAGAATGTGAGTGCATTCAAGTACTTGGGTAGTGTGATGAGTAAGGATGGAACTTTGGGGGATGAAGTGCGTGAAAGGGTACATCAGGGAAGGAAGGTTGCTGGTACACTGAAAGCAGTGATGAGAAATAGGGAGGTGAGTATGGAAGTTAAGAAGTCACTGCATGATAGTATTGTGATCCCTACCCTGACGTATGGAAGCGAGGCATGGACCTTGCAAGAGGGGACCAAGTCAGGAGTGAGAGCAGTGGAAATGAGTTACTTGAGAGTAGCATGTGGAGTGACGTGGAGGGGCAGGTTGACGAATGAAGAAGTGAAGGAACGCTGTGGGGTGGATGTGGATGTGGTTGAGAAGATTAGGAGAAACACACTGAGGTGGTTTGGACATGTGAAGAGAATGGAGATTGAAAGACTGACTAAGAGGGTGTATGTAGGTGAGGTGGAGGGAGGGAGAGGGAGAGGTAGACCGAGGATGAGGTGGAGTGGAGTTGAGAGATATATGAGGGAGGTGGGGGTGAGTTGGGGGGAGGGTAGTCAAATGGTGGGTGACAGAGTGACTTGGAGGCTTTTTGTCTGCGGCCACCCTTTGCGGGATTAGGGCGTCGGGCTATAGATAGATAGATAGATAATTATTATTATTATTATTATTACCTCAGCTGAGGAAGATCTTATATCCACAGATTCGGGTCCGAGATTACTAAAACAGTTAACAAGAGATTTTGATGAAATTTTTTGAAATGGTGGACCAAGAGCCAGGGGAAAAAAATGCTTCAATTTTGTGGCGGATCCGAATGTGGATCAGGAGTATCCCGAATAATGTCTCCAAAAGTCCATAATGAATTTCACTGAAATTCTGTGAAAAGTTGAACGTGGACCAAGAAAGGATTGATTAAATTTGGGGGCGGATCAGGTTCTGAATCCTGATCCTGTATCCACTGTCTGGATCCTGATCCTGTTTATTGGCAATGGCGTTGGCGGAGGTATGCGCTCTATGGGTGCTTCCTAGTTGTTGTTGTTGTTATTATTATTATTATTATTATTATTATTATTATTATTATTATTATCATCATCATTATCATTACTATTATTGTTTTAGTTGTTATTATCACCATTGTTATAATTATTGCTATTATTATTATTATTATTATTATATTATTATTATTATTATTATTATTATTATCATCATCATCATCATCATCATTACTATTATTGTTGTTGTTGTTGTTATTATCACCGTTGTTATAATAATTACTATTATTATTATTATTATTATTATTATTACCAATACCTCCGCCAAGGATTTTATGCTTTCCGTGAGTTTGTTTGTCTGTCTGTCTGTTAGCACGATTACTTAAGTAGTTATAAATAAATTGTGATGGCATTCTATGGAAGGGTGGGCCATGGGCAAAGGAAGAAATTATTGAATTATCGGGAGATCTGGATCCGGATCCGAAGTATCCCACACAGTATCGCCAAAAGTTCTCAAATGAAATTCAATGAAATTTTTAGGAAAGGTGGGCCATGGACCAAGAAAGAATTGATCAAATTTGGGGGCGGATTTTGTTGAAGATCCGGATCCGGATCATTTGTAATGGCATTGGGGGAGGTATGCACTCTGTGAGTGCTTTCTAGCTATATACTGCTATCACTACTACTACTACTACTACTGCTACAAATGCTACTACTACAAACCATCACCACTACTACTGTTATTATTATTATTATTATTATTATTATTATTATTGTTATATATTAATTATTATTATTATTATTATTATTATTATTATTATTATTACTATTATTACCTCCGCCAAGGAGGTTATGTTTTACCCTGCTTTGGTTTGTTCGTCTGATTATTTATCTGGCTGTCAGAAGGCATACTCGAAAAGTTATAAACGGATTTTGATGAAATTCTGTGAAGGGGTAGGTCATGAGCCTAGGAAAAACAATTAAATTTTGGAGCAGATCCGGACCTGGAGTATCCCTACAATATCTCCAAAAGTTCTCTTAATATCAATTTGATTTGGTAGCAAGGTGGGCCATGGACCAAAAAAGAATTGATTAAATTTTGGGGCAGATCCTGATCTTGCTCTGGATCCTGTGTCCACGGATCCGGATCCTTTTTAATGGCACTGGCGGAGGTATGCGCCCTCTGAGTGCTTTCTGATTATTATTATTATTAGTAACTCCGCCAAGGAACTTATGTTTTGTCAGCGTTGGTTTGTTTGTTTGCCTGTTAGAAGGATTACTCAAAAAACTGTTAATGGATTTTTCTGAAATATTCTGGAGGGGTCGGCTATGGCCAAAGGACCAATCCATTAGATTTTGGTGGCGATCCCGATGGTCACCCGGATCCAGGAATTTTTTGTTTGTTTCTCCACACGGTATCTCCAAAAGTTCTCGGTGAATTTTAATGAATTTTTATGGAAGAGTGGGCCATGGACCAAGAAAGATTTTTTTTTTTCTTAAATTTTGGGGCGGATCCGGATCAGGATCCTGCAATGGCATTGGTGGAGGTATGTGCTCTCTGAGCTCTTTCTAGTTGTTGTTGTTGTTGTTCATGTTAGGGTAAATTGATGAGAGTGAATAAAGAGGCTGCTATAAAACAAGCAGAGCTGAGAGCAATCATTAGGTGCCCTAGGTTGACGCATGCAAGAGTGTTGGAGTCTTCAGAAACGAAACATACCAAAACCTACTACAACTACATCCAGTACTGGTCTTCTTCTTCTTCTTCTTCTTTTTCTTATTCTTATTCTTATTATTCTTATTATTATTATTTCTATTATTATTATTATTATTATTATTATTATTTATTTATTTATTTATGTATATAATTATGTGATGGTTAATGAGTACCCAAGAGGTGGCAAGTGAGAATGAAGTGCTGACGGTGATCCTAGTAGGTGGCTGCACACACGACGTTGAGTTTGGTACGGCTCCAGTGTACCAGAAGTCATAAAGGCCAGCCTCATTCATGTTCATTATCCTGCAAATTCACCAACAGCAACAAAGGTAGTATAATGGTTAAACAAACACATCACAGGTGTTTTGTATGTCTTGATTGGTTGACATTGAATTCCATGTATAGCTGGCTGAAAGTGTTTCATTCCTTTTGCTTCCCCTCAGTTGTTCATATCACATATATATATATATATATATATATATATATATATATATATATATATATATATATATATATATGGTTGTTCAATCTGTACATGGATGGGGTAATAAAAGAGGTACAAGGTAGGGTAGTGGATGTTGGAGTGGCCCTGATGAGAGAGGATAGCGTTTGGAAACTCCCTGTACTCTTGTTTGCAGATGATACTGTGTTGTTGAGTGAAGACGAAGGGGAGCTGCAAGGCTTGGTGGATGAGTTTGAGAGAGTGTGTAAGAAACGGAATCTAAAGGTGAATGTAGGGAAGAGTAAAGTGATGGTCTTTGAGAGAGGTGAAGTCAGTGAATGTACAGCGAGGTTGGATGGTGAGGAATTGGAAAATGTGAGTACGTTTAAGTACTTGGGTAGTGTGATGAGTAAGGATGGAGGTTTGGAGGGTGAAGTGCTTGAAAGGTACAGCAGGGAAGAAAGGTTGCTGGTTCTTTGAAAGCAGTGATAAGAAACAGGGAAGTGAGCATGGAAGTGAAAAAAGTTACTACATGACAGTATTGTGATACCAACTCTAACGTACGGAAGTGAAGCTTGGACGTTGTTGGAAGGACACAAGTCAAGAGTGAGAGCCGTGGAAATGAGTTATTTAAGAGGAGCCTGTGGAGTCACATGGAGAGACAGGCTGACGAATGAGGATATAAAGGAGCGTTGTGGTGTTGATGTGGATGTGATAGGAAGCGTTATGAGGAACACACTGAGGTGGTTTGGCCATGTGGAGAGGATGGAGGGTCAAAGACTGACGAAGAGAGTGTATGTGAGTGAGGTGGAGGGGGAAAGAGGGAGGGGGAGGCCGAGGATGAGATGGAGAGATGGGGTGGAGAGGTATATGAGAGAGGGGGGTGTGAGTTGGGAGCAGGGGAGTGAAATGGCGGGGGACAGGGCGACTTGGAGGCGATTTGTTTGTGGCCACCCCAAACGGGATGGAGGCGTCTGGCAATAGATAGATAGATAGATATATATGTACATTTTAGCTGAATGAATTGTTGAACTAACCAATCGGATTATAATAACTAGATGCAGCATTACCCTGATAATGAGATATAAGTTACTTAAGATCAGGAGGAGGAACGGAATTTTCGCAGGGTGTAGTATAGTCACCCAAAAAAGTCATGTCTTCGTTCCGAACCCCGTAAATATTCGAACAGATAAGTCGGAACAACAGGGATAGCTTCACAAGTCTGGCAACTGTGTCAGACCAGACGGTGATGGAGGTGAGTGGTTTGGGGTGCCATGTATTACTGTCGGGTGGAAATTGTTGGGAATATCATACTGGGTAATTGGGTTTATTCAACATTTATCAGTACTGTGTCACTAATTGTCTATATACGTATGCATCATCATGAGTTTACATGTAATCAAAATATACTGCAGTTTCACATACATGGGTTGTCATGGCTAATTCATCTTTGATATTTGGACTACTACAGAGGACGGAATAACGGTGGAATACGTTTCATAACAAGTGTTTGGAATTTAATGAAACGTCACGAATATGATAATATAAAACAGCCTTTATTAATGATAACTAGAATCTCCCCTCTATTTCCCGTCTTCCAGTATAGATAACTGAATGACATTGAAGATATGACTATATGCTGGTGGGTGTATATCTTGGCTTCATCACCTTGCGTAACACCTATGGCTGGGTTTCCCCATAGATATAAATAAGACTAGATGCCGCATCGCCCATTCTTCAGTACAGCAGCGGTGCGTCTGTGAGGCCGCCATCTTGGAGCGGTCAAGCATGTAATAGTGGCGCTTGTTTTAGAGTGAATTCAGACTATGAGAATGAATGTTGTTGTGGAGGAGGTGGTGATGGTGGTTATTGTTGTGGTGATAGTGGGTATTTTTGTGGTGATGGTGATGGTGGTTATTGTTGTGGTGATGGTGGGTATTTTTGTGGTGATGGTGATGGTGGTTATTGTTGTGGTGGTGATGATGGTGAATTTGCCGTGGTGATGGCGATGGTTGTTTTTGTTGTGGTGGTGGTGATGGTGGTTATTGTTGTGGTGATGGTGGGTATTTTTGTGGTGATGGTGATGGTGGTTATTGTTGTGGTGGTGATGATGGTGAATTTGCCGTGGTGATGGCGATGGTTGTTTTTGTTGTGGTGGTGGTGATGGTGGTTATTGTATTGGTAGTGGTGGTTGTTGCTGTTATGGTGTTGGTGGTGATGGTGGTTTTTGTTGTTGTGGTGGTGGTGGTGATGATGATGGTGATTTTTGTTGTTATGGTTGTGATGGTGATGGTGGTTTTTGTTGTTGTGGTGGTGGTGATGGTAACTGTTGTGTTGGTGGTCATTGTTGCGTTGGTGGTCATTGTTGAGGTGGTTGCTGTTGTGGTGGTGGTTTTAATGGTGATTGTTGTGGTGGTGGTTGTTGGGGTAGTTGTTCTGGTGGTGGTGGTTGTTGTGGTGATGGTTGTTGTGGTGATGGTTGTTGTAGTGGTTGTTGTTGTAGTGATGGTGGTAGTTGTGATGGTGGTGGTTGCTTTTGTGGTGGTTGTTGTGGTGGTTATTGTGATGGTAATAGTTGATGTGATGGTGGTTGTGGTGATGTTGGTGGCTGTTGTTGTGGTGGTGGTGATTGTTGTTGTCGTGGTGATTGTTGTGATGGTTGTGGTTGTTGTTGCTGTTGTGGTGGTTGTGGTGGTGAATGTGGTGGTGGTGGTTGTGGTGGTGGTGGTGGTTGTTGTGGTTGTTGTTGTGGTGGTGGTAGTTGTTGTTGTTGTTGTGGTTGTTGTTGTTGTTGTGGTGGTGGTGGTGGTGTTGTTGTTGTTGTGGTGGTGGTGGTTGTGGTGGTGGTGGTGGTGTTGTTGTTGTGGTGGTGGTGGTGGTGTTGTGGTGGTGGTGGTGTTGTTGTTGTGGTGGTGGTTGTTGCTGTTGTGGTGGTGTTGTTGTTGTTGTGGTGGTGGTGGTGGTGGTGGTGGTGGTGATGTTGTTGTTGTGGTGGTGGTGGTGTTGTTGTTGTGGTGGTGGTTGTTGCTGTTGTGGTGGTGTTGTTGTTGTTGTTGTTGTGGTGGTGGTGGTGGTGGTGGTGTTGTTGTGGTGGTGGTGGTGGTGGTGTTGTTGTGGTGGTGGTGGTGGTGGTGTTGTTGTTGTGGTGGTGGTGGTTGTTTTGGTGGTGGTGGTGGTGGTGGTTGTTGTTGAGATGGTGACTGTTGTGGTGGAGGTTGTTATGGTGGTGGTGGCGGTTGTTGCTGTTGTTGTGGTGGAAATTGTCATGGTGGTGGTGGTGGTTGCTGTTGTTGTGGTGGAGGTTGTTATGGTAGTTGTGGCGGTTGTTGCTGCTGTTGTTGTTGTGGTGGTGGTTGTTGTTACGGTTGTTGTTGTTGTTGTTGTTATGGTGGTGGTGGTTGTGGTGGTGGTGGTTGTTGTTGTTGTTGTTGTGGTGGTGGTGGTGGTTGTGGAGGTGGTTGTTGTTATGGTGGTTGTTATGGTAGTGGTAGTTGTTGTTGTTATTACGGTGGTGGTGGTGGTTGTTATGGTGGTGATGGTTGTTGTTGTTGTGGTGGTGGTGATTTTTGTTGTTGTGGTTGTGGGGTTTTTGTTGTTGCTGTTGTGGTGGTGGTGATGGTGGTTGTTGTTTTATGGTTGTTGTTGTTGTTGTTGTGGTGGTGGTGGTGGTGTTGTGGTGGTGATGGTTGTTGTTGTTATTCTTCTTCTTGTTGTGGTGGTGGTGATCTTTTTTGTTATGGTGGTGGTGGTTGTTGCTGTGGTGGTGGTGGTGGTGGTGGTGGTGGTG
The DNA here is from genome assembly GCF_032717465.1 of Coenobita brevimanus. Classification (NCBI taxonomy): domain Eukaryota; kingdom Metazoa; phylum Arthropoda; class Malacostraca; order Decapoda; family Coenobitidae; genus Coenobita; species Coenobita brevimanus. The sequence continues at coordinate 21,936,739 of NC_137003.1, read as the reverse complement.
GTGGTTGTTGTGGTGGTAATGGTTGTGGTTCCTGGTTCATCTGAAACGTGAACTCGGTGGACTGCAGGTTTAAATTCCCTTCTTCATCCACCATCCTCCTTTCGGGGAAAAGGGATGCAGATGAGGAACGTTTGCATAACCAGACAGTCGAGCTGCTCATGCTATCGGTGTCACTCTTGATTATATTCCGACGCTTTCTGCACCCAAAAGCAGCACAGTGTTGCAGTATTTCTAGGTAAATGGTGGTCAACTTTGCCCATTGTCAGGAACACGACATAGTCTGCCTCGTCCGTTCCAAGATGGCGGCCGGGCAGACGCATCTCAAGCAATGTCATGCGGCATATAGACTTATTAAATCTATGGGTTTCTCTCACCTCTTTACCAAAACACTAACCACTTGTGGAATGATTTCTCGTTATTACTGTGAAGGCACCGCATGCATCTGCCACACCACACATGGTATAATTATATACAATAAATCCTGCCATGTTCAGAAGGTAAACATACTGTAAAAACACAGCTTTTTGTCCTTTATTCCGATGTCATGTGGCTTGTTGATATCCGACAGAGGGGGTGTGGCAAGAAAGTGTAGAGGTGGCGGGGTTGCACCTCATCGTTTCATTTAACGTTTGGTTGGCCACACGATCTAGGCATTATTTCTGGTTGACAATACATTTCATTATTTACAGGTATTAAATCAGGTGTAATATCACATTTAGCACCTTTACTGTGCGGTGTAATGCTAGACTACATTGCCAACAACAACTACAGCACACACATCCTTCATTACCCCACCTCCACCCCCAAACCACTCACCCCCACCACCGTCTGGTCTGACACTGTTGCCAGAATTCTGAAGCTATCCCTTCTACTTCGACTTATCTGTTCGAGTATTGCGGGGTTCGGAAAGAAGACACGACTTTTTTGGCTGACTATACAGTACAGTCGCCGAAAGAGGCGATTGTAGTGTTTCAGATTGCTTCGATCACTCTGCACTGCCATACGTTCAACGATAACTTAGCGAATATGAGGTACAAATTATATGCCTTCATCACGTCATATCAGAAAAGAATATATAGTTTATCATGCTAAGAATTATGTAAGGTGAATAACTTGAGACAATGATATATTTGAGGTCAACACTTGATACGTTTCCCGATTTGAATGAATGTGATTGAATGTGTAATGTATTACTCTGTACGCACTGCTTAGCATTACCCTGTATTCATGATGTATTTGTCTCAAAGGGTTTCAAATACAGATGCTCTAGTTTCAAAGACAAGTACAGGAAAATTCTTGTGACTGCAATACATTACCTTATTTTCAAATGCTATCATGGTGATATAACAACAATAAGGATGCCACAACAATGAAATTATTCTTAGCAGGGATACCCGACCCAAGGTACCAGCTAGACCTTTCTGCCCTTTCTACCTTGTCTTCCACTCGTTTATAATTATTATAATTAGCTACTTTATTCCCAATTGATGCAAAATCATTTTCGGTTGTAATGAGATATGACAGATTTTACCCTTATCTCTTAGACTTGGTTTAATGAGGACAAAAACATGAATTTATAAACCCTTGCAATGCAAAAGCACGTATTGTTAAGATGAGGGATTTGCCAGTTATGAATTGCTAGAGAATTCCCGATGTACTTCCATTAGAAGTCAGAGTTGCCAGTTAGCCTGCTGCTTGTGATGGTAGTTATTTTGTGTGCTGTACATTAATATTTTAGCCCTTTTTGTCAATAATGTTTTATATATGTGACTTTTTGTTATATTATGTAATTCAGTTTAAGTTTGTATGGCAAATAATTTGGAGTGTTATGTAGTGTAAGAAAACTCTGGCATGTTTTGGATGTCTCTGGGTTGGTAACTGTTATAACTGTCGTTCTTTCGGGAGTACATGAGAACTGTGCAAATGTGAAGAATACTCTAGAATATAGGAAGCTTATATAAAGGTGAGGAAGAGACTAGAGCAAGGTCAGTCGGTTTTCAGTTCAGTTTGAGTGTAGTGTAGTGTCATTGCAGTTAGGTTTGTATATCATCGGTACCTGTGAAAATAGCAAAGTGTTGTCGGCAAACATTGAAGTGTAAGTGCAGTTAGTAAGTTTGTATATCGTCGGTATTTGTGAAAATAGTGAAGTGAAGTTGGCAAGTATTAAGTGTAATTATTTGGAAAATAAAGACAGTGAACTTAACCCACCGCATGCCAGTGCCCTTTCAAACGGTCTTACATAATTCCGTGGCCAGTGCCAGTGCCGTTTGAAATTGGTTTAAAACAAAAAAATTCACTGTGACTAAATTTTTCAAGATTCGCGGATAAAAATAGGCAGGCATGTATAGTAACTGTTCCTCTACCATTCCCCCGGCTGTCAAGGCCATACACTCACTCGCTTCCCCCCTCACGCTCACTCTGCCTCACTCTGCCTGTGTGCCTCACCTAGTGCTGTACATGTAAGTTATAAATATTTTTTTGTAAGTGTAAGGATTATATAGTGAAGTCAAGTTGTAAATACCTTCTTGTCCCAGGACTGTACATAATGAAGTCAGGTTGTACCTATCTTGAAGTAAGTGTAAGATAATGCATTCACAGTGAGAAAGAGAAGCAAATTGTGATAGATTTTGAAATAATAAGTAATCAGAAAAGTGTACTGAACATTGCTATACCTTCCCAGCATAAATACCTGAGTATACCTTACACAGAAAACAGCTTTCTCTCACCTATGTGGCGAGTGTGAGCGAGAGGATATACCTGTACACGAGTATGCAGGACTCAGTAAAACCCATTTCCGAGCTTCAGTTAGCATTTTAATGGCAAAATTCGTTGTTGTCACATCAAAATCTATAATTTTAACTAAAAAAAAAAAAAGGTACTAAAATGGCCAGCGTGGAGGCAACCCATAGGGCTAAAAACAGCTGGCACACGGCGGGTTAAGAAGCCAGTGTTTATTTTCAGTTCAACTGATGTGTGCTGTACACCAAAAGGCCGACCATAGGAAGAACACCTCACTGTACACTGCTGTTGGAGCCTGTGGCAGTGTGGAATGCTGATGTAAAACTGGTGTCAGGAGTATGGACAATTTAATTGTTGCAGTGAACCTAGCCTTCGAGATGAAACCAGAAGTTGTACAAACCAGAGGCCAGGTTAGACAAGAAGCTGTTAGAAGCACAGACTGAAAGACAGAAAGCACTCAAAGAACAATTACAAACTCAGAATGAATGATAGAAAGAACTCAGGGGACTATTACAGGTACAAAATGAAGAAATCAAAGAACTATTGCAAACACAGAGTGAACAACTAGAGGCACAACGTGAAGAAGAAACAAAACAATATGAACAAATTCAGGAGCTATTACAGGAGCAACAGAGGGAAGTAGAACTGAAGATGCAAAGACAGCTGGATTGATTCATGGGGGAAATGAAAGAAGAACAGAACAGCTTAAGGAAGAAGTTGATGCCAAGCTAGAGCAGCAGAAGTATGAGGTAAACAATAAATGTGATGGAATGCAGACAGCATGCAGATGACCAGATGAAGCATGCAGATTACCAGTTCAAGCATGTAGACGTCCATTGGAAGATAATTTATGAGAGAAATGAGGCTGTAGAGAATTATTACACTGCTGGGCCTCAGGTCAGTGTACAGGGAGCATATGAAAAGAATGGACAGTGAATGGTAAATCTTGATCGATTACAAGCATCTAAAGTAGCATTACAGGGTTGAATAATCAGAATGTAGCAGATTTAAATCCTGGACTTATTTATGATGCCGCAATTGTTAGGCCCCAAACCAGTGAAGTGAATGGCTATAATGGAGTCCATTTCAAAAGAAACCTCAGGAATTTGATGGTAGAGTATCTTGGGAAGCTTACCATGCTCAGTCTGAGTTACAGATCAGAGTGGTTGGGATGACTAGCAGAGGGCTGTGCAGCTGGCTACTAGCCTTAAGGGTGCCGCAAAGGAAATTCTGGGCCAGATGTCAGTGATGGAGAGGAACAGTTATCAGTCCCTAGTAGAAGTGTGGGAGCACAGATATGGCACCATGTACCACACTGAGTTTTACAGAGCAAAATTCTGGAGCTGTGTATGGGCTCGAGGAGAATCCCTACAGCAGCTTGCTCATGATCTGGAGAGAAGGCTATAGCATACAAGGCATACCCTGGAGCAGCACCTAACCTGTTGGCTATTCTTATGAGGGATCAGTTCAAGATGCTCTTGACAGTGCAGAGTTGAAAGTGCAAGTGAAGCAGGCACAACCCAGAAGTATTCAAGAAGCACTAGTCAGGGTTCTAGAATTTGATTCTTACATCAGGTCCAGTACATCCACTTTTCAGGCAGGCCATAGTGCAAGAATCAAGGCAAGAACGGTGCAGGTAGTGAAATGAAAAATTTTGAAAGAAGGTGCTGGTACTGTAAAAAAACAGACATAAAAAAAGATTATTGTTATAAGTGGAAAAGGGAACAGGAAAAGACCAAAGGGAGTTGCTGGTATTGTAAGTAGGCAGGACATTGGAAAGTGGATTGCAACTAGTGGAAGAGAGAACAGAAGACCGGCAGAGACTGCTGGTTCTGCAGGAATCTGTGACATTAGAAGATGGATTGTTACAAATGAAAGAAGGAGCAAGAACAGAACAGTACAAGGAAATCCCTGATTGCAACAAGTGGATGATGGACATGTGGTGAGGTGGGACACTTCAGTTATGAGTGTCCAGATAAGAAGGATGGGGGTAAATTGGTAAAGGCTGGTGATGAGAGGCAACAACTAGCCAATTTTTCCAAAGAAGCCCCACCACTGAGGAAATGCAGAACCTTCATGAATAGTGTGCAAGAAGACGGAAGAACAGATGGCAAGCAGTGTAGTAGGAATGACAATCTTGGCAAGAAATGCCACCATACTATTATGACAGGGCCAGTGTCAGATGAAGACGACCTGAGGAGGATGCAGATGGAGGATGCAGATTTATGACCAGAGCTGGAGTGGCTGCAGCAGAGTACAGTGCAACCATCTTGGGAAGAGGTTTCTAGATTCAGCTCTGCAACCAAGAGCTACTGGAGTCAGTGAGACCTTCTTCGTTTGAACAACAGACTACTGGAGCATCAGTGAGAGACACCTAATGGTCTCAGCAAGTACTGGCAACTGGTGGTTCTGAAGAAGATGAGGTCTGGGATCTTGGATGAGTCTCATAACCAGATCACTAATGGGCACCTGGGAGTGAAGAAAACTCTAGGCTGGCTGTGACAGAGGTTCTACTGGATTGGCATGCACCAGGACGTTGAAGAGTGGTGTCAGGCTTGTGATGTATGCTGTGCCAAGAAGGGACCCAAGAAATGTGGTTGTGTCCCTCTTCAGCTGTACCAAGTGGGTGCTCTGATGAAAAGAAGCGCGGTGGACATTGCTGCACCTCTGCCACTCACTGAAAGAGGAAATCAATATATATGTGTTGACATGGATTACTTCACAAAGTGGTCAGAAGCCTATGCTATCCTCGATCAAGAGGCTGCAATTGTTGCTCAGGTGTTGGTTGACCAGTTTTTCTGTCATTTTGGGATGCCACAAGAGCTACATTCAGACTAGGGTAGAAACTTCGAGTCTGCTGTGTTCCATGAGTGCTGCAAGTTACTGGATATCCAGAAGACCAGGACGACCCCACTAAGGCCACAGTCAGATGGGATGGTGGAGAAATTCAGCTGGAGTGCAGGACAAGAACTGGCCAAGTACTGCATAGATGGATAAATGGAATGAGACCAGAAAGTATGTGCATTGCTCAGTGGCGTACCTGAGGTGGGGTGGGGGTGGTCTGTTTGAAACTGCCCCCCAGGCCCCCAATTGAGGGGAGGGTGAGATATTAGATAGTTTTCAGAATTAGATAGTTTTGAGAATTAGGAGGGCTAGGTTCTTTGCGGGGACCCCCTCCAGGAGGGGGGCCCCACAAAGAACCTAGCCTCCAGGGCCCCAAAATCTCTAGGTATGTCCCTGGCGTTGCTGATGGCATATCGGTCTGCATCCCATGAGTCTACAGGCTACACCCATGCAAAACTGATGTTGGATCATGAGGTATGCTTACCTGTTGACTTGTTAATGGGAAGACCACCTGGTGAAGAGCTGCCTACGGACCCCTCCAGCAATGCATAGCATCGTCAGGAATGGCTGGCTACATCATCAAGTGCTAGGAGCCCTTAAGATTTCAGGAGAGGTGATGAAGTGCAAGTATGATGCCAAAGCAAGTGAGGTGAGATTCAAGGATGGTGATCAAGTTTGGTTATACAGTCCTCAGCGGAAGAAGGAACAGTCACCAAAGCTGCAGAGCCCATGGGACGGGCCTTACACTGTGTTGGATAGTCTATCAGATGTAATGTACAAGATTTGGGGAGGCAAGATATCTCGCCCATAGGTGGTACACGTGAATCGTCTGTGGCAGTACCATGGGCCAGGACAGTACAGGAGGGACATCTCCAAGGAATCGTGCTCATCCACAGCCGAGGATGTCAAGGAGGACCAAGGAGCTGAAATATGAGAGGATGTTGACAGTTTCCTAAGAGAAGACCTACATCAGGAAGAGGACCAAGATATTCCAGGAAGAGAGGACTGTGTGGAGGAGCAGGGACATCGTCAGAAGTGGCTTAGAAGAAGACCTGATAAGTTAATGGATTATTTGTGTATAGTTAGATGTTTCATCAGGATTAATTATGTTTGTATAAAGCGTGTAGTTTCGTCGGGACGACAAAGGATGAGGGAGGGGGTAGTCTTGAAATAGGGATTTGTCAGTTAGGTATTGCAAGAGAATTCCCGATGTTTCCTGTAATTCCGTACTTCCGTTACGACTCAGAGTTGCCAGTTAGCCTGCTGTTTATGATTGTAGTTATTTTGTAAGTTTACATTAATTTTTATGCTCTTTTTCTAAAAAATGTTTTATGTGCTTTATTCTTATATTATGTAATTGAATTTAAGTTTGTATGCTAAATAATTTTGAATGTTATGAAGTTTATGCAGTGTAAAAAAACTGGCATGTTTTGGATGTCTCTTGATGAGGTAACTGTTGTAATTGTCGCTCTTTTGGGAATACATGAGAACAATGGAAAAGTGTGGAATACTCTAGAATACAGGGGACTTATATAGGGATGGGGAAGAGACTAAAGCAAGGTCAGTCGGTTTTCAGTTCAGTTTGAGCGTAGTGCAGTGTCAGTGTAATGAGTTTGTATATCATTGGTACTTGTGGAAATAGCAAAATGTTGTTGGCAGTGAAGTGTTAGTGCAGTTAGTAAGTTTGTATATTGTCGGTATTTGTGAGGACAGTGAAGTGAAGTTGGCAAGCATTATGTGTAATTATATGGAAAATAAAAAGTGAACTTAAGAAGGCTCAGCTGATCTTGTGTGCTATACACCGAGATGCTGATCATAAGAAAAACAACTCACTGGGGAAAGTCCTTCCTATACTGTACACTGCTGTTGGAGCCAGTGGCAGTGTAGAACGTGGATTTTTTTTTAAATACAAGAACACACACACACACATATATATATATATATATATATATATATATATATATATATGCATAGGAGTCACAGCCTGCTCTCAAGGCCCAGTAGTCCTACATAGGCTACCATGCACCCCTACAAGTCACCACTTCGGCACTAACACCCTCTGTCCATATTGAATACATGGTAGGGCTGTCTCATACAGGACTGGTGTAGTGGTATTAGCGGGGATACTATTACGCCATGTCGGCGGGTCCTCTGGTAGATCAGTGGAGTCCGATTTTATGAAATTCAAATCCTTTAAACTATTCCCTGCCCCAGCCGGGATTTGAACCTAGGTCCAGTAGGACTGCAGGCCACCTCTCTACCGACTGAGCCACCGCCTCCCCCATGGCAATACTTTTGCTCTGTGTTTTATTCTGTAATATCTTTATGCTCAAATAAACCACTATGCCATGCCTAAGTGAAAATGCTGTTTTGGAAGTTTTGAACTCATTGATTTGTTTATGAAGCTCTGTATTTTATTACTCTTACCAACACTTATGCACTGAGGATACTAGGCTATTTCACAAGTCGACATTCTCCAAGGAGCTCTGACTCTCGGCAAGTTTTCTAGGTTCTTTATTTAAATTCCATTCACTGATAGTCCTCTGGCATGTCTGAAATCTTTTAGAGACTTTTCCTAAGGGAAAACTGGCCAGATGTACTGTATTAACAGCATGTCTTTGAGTGAAAGTTTTCTCCCGTCGTGCTTGTTGATCGAATTATTTAAAATAGCCTGCTGTCTTCCGTCGCTTTCCCGTTTTTTTGTCGTCGTCCATTGAGATGACAAAAACCAAAATAAATGAATGTAAACTACTCAACACAATTGTAACGAAAACCATTAAACAAGTAGTAATGACTAGTTTTAATTGTTTGTTGCAGCTCTGTTATTTTCAGTCTTACTCTACGAAATATATATATATATATATATATATATATATATATATATATATATATATATATATATATATATATTACATGTTACCATACTAGATATGAGTAATGCTTAATTTTCAGGATTGTCCCTGAGCGATACTTCTGAAAATTCAGTTAGTTCCGTTCAGGATTTCCTGTTATCGTAATCAAAGAACTTAGTCCTACGATTTTGAAATGTACCTGACTTTGGCGTTTACTTATTGTTTTCTGTAACAATTTTGCATAATAGGTTTCACCTTTAAAACATATAAACATGAGTATGTGCATACAGTATACACCGAAATCTTCTAGATACTCTGCCGTCATTCTTAGGGCGACTGTACAGCTGTGTATGTTTTTAAATATACTGTATATTTCAAGAACTACACTTTTTAAAAAAATATTTCACAAGATATTAACTACGATAATACGAGGTGTGTCAGAAAAGTTCCAGGACTGAGTGTGTTGTGTGAGCTATGAGTGGGAGAGGGATTAGCGGGTTGCGTCACTGTGTGACGTAATGTCCAGGGAGTATATGACTGTGATCTCAGCTCTCTGCAGCCAATGATTTTTTTTTCACATGCTTTTGTATACATGTGTTCTGTTTCAGGTTGTCAAGCAATGAGCACAGAGCAACGAACCAACCTGAAGTTTCTGGTCCGGTTGGGGAAAATTCCGTCTGAAGCACTGGGAATGCTGCAGCAAGTATACGGAGATGAGATGATGTCACGCTCATGTGTTTTTGAGTGGTACAAGAGGTTCAAAGAGGGACGCGAGGACATGGAAGACGATCCCAGGAGCGGAAGGTCTTCAACAAGCAGGACTGAGGCCAACGTTGAGCGTGTCAGGCAGATAGTGCGTGGCAATCGTCGGTTGACTGTTCGACTGATCGCAAATGAGCTGGGCATGAACCGGGACAGCGTCTGGAAGATTATCACTGAAGATTTGGGTATGTGGAAAGTCTGCGCAAAGATGGTACCGAAGCTGCTGAATGATGACCAGAAGGATCGGTGCATGCAGGTGTGTCAGGACATCCTCGCGCATCTTGAAACCAAACCAGACTTGCTAGGGAGAGTCATCACCGGTGATGAGTCATGGATCTTTGAGTACAACCCGGAGACCAAACACCAGAACCTTCAGTGGAAGAGTCCGACGTCACCAAGGCCGAAGAAAGCAAGACAGTCGAAGTCCAAAGTCAAAGTCACGTTGATCGCATTCTTCGATGTGAAGGGCATCGTCCACATCGAGTTCTTGCCACAGGGCCAGACGATTAACCAGCACGCCTACAAAGAGATCCTGCGGCGTTTACTTCGTTCAGTGCGCGAGAAGAGGCGAGAGTTGTGGCAGGACAACTCGTGGCTGCTTCACCATGACAACGCGCCTGCTCACAGTGCCCTGAGCATCCGACAGTTCCTGGCCGAGAGGAACATCACCGTGCTGAAGCAACCTCCCTACTCATCCGACCTGGCTCCGTGTGATTTTTTCCTCTTCCCCAAGCTCAAGGGGGTCATCAAGGGGATCCATTTTGAAGACGTGGAAGACATCAAGATGGCCGTGACGACAGAGGTGCGGAGGATCCCGGAAGAATCCTTCCAGGAGTGCATGGAGGCGTGGCAGAGAAGGGTGGGAAAGTGCATTAGACTCCAGGGGGATTACTTCGAAGGGAACAACTCGTAGTTTGTAGTCTGGATTTGAAATATATCTTTTGTGACATCAGTTCTGGAAGTTTTCTGACACACCTCGTATGAGACATTGTATGAAAGTCAAATTAATTCTGAAAAGAAGACGCGTTTGTCTTTATCAATGGACGATTTTACTTTTTATTCATTTAGATCTGCATTTTTGCATTGTTTAAATGCACGCTTGCAAGACAGATTTCAGCCAAATCATTTTAAAACTTCCTGTGTTATACCTATTGTAAGATTTGCTAACAATTAATTAAAAACTATAATTGTAAAAGCTATGATTCCGATTATATGTTATTCATATTTGCAACTAAGTGTAAATATCGTGGATATATACTAATAATGAACCTTTCACGTGTGATATTCAAAATCATTTGCTTGGAGAATAAACATCATCCCCAAACACATGTGTAATGTACGGTTAGTTTGCCATAAATTAAGATTTCAGATGAAAATAGGTTTGTGTTTAGTTACTACAAAGTCTTTTAAAGCAAGCAGTCATCGTGAAAAGTCAGATTTCTTTTACTCTACAAGAATAAAAAACGTAAGAAATCTGCCTTTTAAGTTTTGTGATATCCAGTTTCCATTATCACCTACATGAAATAATTTTTCAATATTCCAGGCTCTATGCATTACTTAAGAGAACATACGGGTATAAGGGTGCCAGTATTAAGACATGATTAACTAGAATTACAATTCTAAGGCCAATGCCACCATTTTTTCCCTATTTTAGAGGTAACAGGCAAATTAAAAAAAAAAAAAATATTTGCACTGCTTACCTTCTGCTCAATGATGGCACGATGGGGCTGTCTTTGTACCCAATCATTCCAACAGATCTGGGAAGAAGCGCCTCCCGTAAAGAGTAGTAATCGCAGCTTCCTGGATCATAAAATGTTAAGTTTCTTCGGCTCATTGCTACAAGAGGTAGCACTTTAAATGTTTAACCTAGGCAGAGTAGTTAAGTAGAATGATCGAGCTACTGGATATATTAAAAATAAAAATGTATGTCTTTTCTGTTATTATTAGTATTTTTGTCGACATAATGTGTAATTAGCGAAGTTGTAATTGTAGAAACGGACAAATGATGAAGTAAAGAAGTCTTGTGGTGTTGATGTGGATGTGAGTAAGTGTTAAGAGAAGTACTTTGAAATTGTTTGGCCATGCGAAAGGAAGGAATAAATAATGAAGAAGTAGCACCAAGGCATAGATCCTATATGGCACTGCAGGAGTAGAGGAAAATAAAGGCAGAAAGGAACAAGGAAATATGAAGAAGAGAGGTAGGACAGAAGAGCAGAAGTGAGCAGTAAAGAGAGAGAGAGAGAGAGACTGAAGACAAAAATGCTCCTTTAAGGCTCGTCCACTCGAGCGGGCAGTGTCCGACGGGCAAACACTGATACCAGATCACATTCCAATTCACACATTTAGAAGGTGACTGGCGGGCACGAGCGTAGATGACGTCATAAGCAGGGAAACCACTGGCAAAGTATCTATTACACCCTTGCCCGTTGTTGAGGCAATGCTTGCCGTGTGGACAACTAAACAAGTGTGCTCGGTAGTGACCAATGGCCGCCAGAAAGTGCTTGATCTGGAAACACTGCTAAAGAAGTGAGGGATATACGCTCAGCGGGCAGTGCCCGTCAGGCATTGCCCGCTCGTGTGGACAGGACCTTAGTCGCCTCTTACGACAAACAGAGATATTGGGAAGTGTTCTCCTCCCCCCCATCCTCACGGGGTTGGCCATGTGGACAGGATGAAATATGAGAGACTGGCTATATGATGTAAAAGGGGAGAAAAGTAAGGGGCGACTAAGGATGAGATTTGTTGGATGGATTGCAGGGAGATGTGAGAGAGGGAGGTGTGAGGCAACCAATGAGCACGGAACAGGGCGATCTGAAGGTGATGTGTTTGTTCTTACCCCTTTCAGGAATAAGGCGCATGACAATAAGTAGACATATAGATGCTTTCTGATCATTTTAGAATAGTTCCAGTTCATAAAAACTATTGCCTCCCAAAATGGTTTATTGTTCATTACATTTTTCTTTATGAACTTACCTGTTTTTGAAAATTCCTGTCCCTTGATAATGAAGGTGACTGTATCACCATCAAAAATCACCTTGCGTCCACTCTTAACCTCACTGTTGAGTACATGTTCAGAGGTATATTGGCTCATTGTATGGAACTCCACTCTGCCGTCTGCCTCACTCTCCCTCACCTCTTTAAACGTTCCGGATTCGGCTGCCTGTTGGTGAGGATGACAAAGTAAAGTATTAAGGGATGAGTAAAGCTGTTGAAGAATTATCTACTTCTTCCTTAGGTGACTAAACTGAGAGACAAGCCTAATGGTTTCCTGTAATCCAGGAAACCATTTACATCTTTGGGTGCTAACCATATAACCATAATATTGGGGTGAAGTGGAGCTTACTGCGATGCCTTTGTTAACTGGTTGGAGAGTCGTAAATGTGATGTCCCATTACTTCGTGGGAGAGTCCTGGTGGGGCAACAGATTACCTGTGGTTCATGAGTTTGCTTGTCTAAACAGACCGGATTTGCTCTTCTATTACTTATGTGCATTATCTCAGAGATGACTGAGCTCTTTTACATACATGGATTGCCTCAAGAGTTTTTTGTTTTTTTGTGCATGGAAGAAGCATCCAAAGGCCAGGAGCCCGCAAACCATTCCTTCCAAGAAAAAAAAAAAACATCACAAAAGAGAGCCAAATTCAAGATCCATTCATTTCGAAATGCCTGGACACACTGCGTTTGGAAGACTGGAGATCACATGAAGTAGGAAATACAGACAGAGGGAGACAGTACCAGAGCTGACCTGTTGCATAAGTGAAGGACTGGGAGAAATGATTAACTCTTGTACTGGAGAGTCGGACAGAAAAAGAGATGAGAGTTTGTTGCTAGACGGTTGCTACATACCCCTCGTGGAAGTGGAGGGATGCAAGCAGACAGTTCAGAGGAGCAGTGACCATTGAAGTAGCGATAGAAAAAAGATAAAGATGCAACAGTGCAGAGAAGAGACAGATCCTGAAGGGAGCCAGTAAGAGGAAGAAAGCAATGAGACGAAAAGCCTTTGACTCGACGCTATTGAGAAGAGATGTATGTGGGGAGCCTCCCCACGCATGAGAGTTGTACTCTACACAGGGACGAATAAAACCCGTGTATAAAGTCCGCAACTGTGCAAGGTAAAGAAAGTATGGAGTCAGCTTAGCACACCCAATCTCTTGGAACCAGATTCTACAAGAGACGTAATATGATCTTTCCAAGATAATTCCCAAGAGAATGAAACCCAATGTAAATTTAAGGATGATGCAAGATTGAACTGGATTTTATTAAACGCTACTTGATACTCCTGTGGAAGATTTTGTCAGGTTGATAGGTCTAAAAACTGAGTCTTTGATGCATTACAAACAACAAAATTATTTTTACCCCAGTCAGAGATACGAGCCAAGTCAGACATTAGGTGAGCCATAGCCTCATCCTTTGTTTGTTGAAGTAACTGCTGAGATGGACGTTGCAGGAACCGAATGGAAAAGTGAAGGGTGAAATCATCAGCATATGAGTGCATAGAGTTTGATGTAGAGCTTAGGTCATTGAAGAATGAAAGGAAGGGAGCTGGTGATAGGACAGAGCCCTGAGGAACACTACTGTTGCTATATCTAGGAGAAGAACGGTAACCATCTACAAGAGCAGCAATAGAAAGACCAGAAAGAAAGTTATTGATGAAGGCACAGATAGGAGAATAAAAACCCTAAGAGGGCAGTTTGGAAATGAAAGGTTTATGTCAGACTGGATCGAAAGCCTTTGAGATGTCAAGTGCAATGGTAAAGCTTTCGCCAAAGTCTCGAAAGAAGGATGACCAGGAGTCTGAAAGGTAGGTAAGAAGATCGCCGGTGGAGCGTCCCTGACGGAACCCATACTGAAGATCAGAAAGAAAGTTGTGATAGGAAAGATGCTATAAAATTTTTCTGTTAAGAATAGACTTGAAAACTTTTGAGACACAGGATGTTAAAGCAATTGGGCGATAGTTGCTGGAAATGCTTACCCTTCTTTGGGACTGGCTGAATGAGAGCAAACTTCCAGCAAGAAGGAAAAGTACAAGTTGATAGACACAGACGAAAGAGTTTACCCAGGCAGGGCGTAAGCACAGAAGAACAGTTTTTGAGGACAACAGGAGGGACCCCATCAGGCCCATATGCCTTGTTAGTACTGAGACCAGTGATGGCAGAAAATACATGAGCTGAAGAAATTTTAATGTCAGCCATGAAGAAGTCAGAGGGGGAAAGTTATGGAGGAACAGCACTGGAATCGTCTAACGTGGAAATGGAGGAGAAAGTCTGAGCAAAGAGATCTGCATTATCAGTAGAATAAATAGCTACAGTGACATCAGAGTAGAAAAGACGAGGGAAAGATGACGAGGGAAAGTTGTTAGAAAGGTTTTGGCATGGTGCCAGAAGGAGCAAGAAGAATTCGAGTTGGAGAGTTGAAAGTATTTCGTACGGATTAAACTGTTTTTAGGAAGCGAAGAACAGACTTCGTACGATTCTGGACTGAAAAATAAAAATATGTGATTCAGGGGTGCGTTGGCTCCAGTATCTTTTATAGGCTCTCTCCTTGTTGTGGACAGCATTAGAACAAGCGTGATTAAACCAAGGCTTTCTTTCATTAGTCAAAGGACATAAGAAAGGAATGTATGCTTCCATGCCCGAGAGGATAACCTCCATTATGCACGAGGCATACTCACATGGCTCCTGGCTATGGAAGCAATAATCTCTCCAGGGAAAATCAAAGGAGCACTGCCTGAGGGCCTCCCAATCAGCAGCTCCAAAGTGCCACAACAGACGTTTCTTTTGGAGTGTCCACAGCCGTACTGGAACAATAGGACATGTCAAGGTAATAAGTTTTTGATTGGAGGAGCCCAACGGAGAGGAAAGCTTAATAGTAAAACAGAAGGATTAGTTGTAGGGAAGTGGTCAAGTATGTTGGAGTTCTCTCCAAGATGGTTAGGGATACGGGTAAGGTGCTATACAAGCTGCACAAGGTCTTTAAGAATAGAAAAGATGTAGACTTGCTCATCAAGTGGATCAGTGAAAAGAGAGGAAAGCCAAAGGTGGTGGTGAACATTGAAATCTCCTGGAATGGAGATTTCAGAAAAAGGAAAAATGGATAGGATATGTTCCATTGTAGAAGTACGATACTCAGAGAATTTTACATAGTCGGTAGAATTAAGGGATGGGTAAACAGCACAGATATATTTACTCAGAGAATGACAGGAAAACTGAAGCCAGAGAGTAGAGCATTCAGAAAAATCAAATTCAGGAACACGAGAGCAAGATAAGTAGTTGTGTCCATGTTCACAACAGCCATCTTTGGCTTTAAAATGAGTATAGAGAAAGTAGGAGGATACAGAAAAAGGTTAGCTGTCAAGTGCTTCAGACAGCTGAGTCTTAGTTAAGAAGAGAAGGTGAGATTTATAGGAGGAGAGGTTGAGCTCAACAGAAAGCAAGTTAGAGGAAAGGCCGCAAATGTTGCAGAAATGAAGTAAGAAGTGAGTCAGACAGTGGGTCAAGGCAGCTTGTTGATTTCTGTTACACTGATTACCCCAGGAGTGATTGAGTTCTTTTACATACTTGGATTGCCTCTGCAATGACTGAGTCCTTTTACATACAGGGATTGCCTCAGAGATGATTGAGTTCTTTACATACCTGGATTGCCTCAGAGATCATTGAGTCCTTCTGAAAGATCATGATGACGTTCGGATCATCAAGCACATCTCTGAGAGTTTGGTATGGCTCAGGAATATATCTGACGGCCAGGAGGGACATAAGGTTGCCGGCGTAGCTCTTCGTCAGAACCATTGTCACCAGCATCCACATCCCCACCACCACACGCTGCCACCACCACCATTCTTCATGCACTCTTAACGCTGTTGGTATAATGGTTTGTGTACAAAATGTCTCATAAATAGCAGGCTACTATACCCACTGTCAGGTAACTTGTTTTTAAGTCCCACCTCCTTCCTAAAATCCTTGCCTCAGGTCTTAAATCCCACCCCTTTCCTGAAGTCCTGGCCTCAAGTCTTAAATCCTGTCCCCTTCCTGAAATCCTGGCTACAAGTCCAAAGCTCCTTCCTTCCTGAAGTCCTACCCTCAAGTCTTGAGCCCTGTCCCCTCCTGAAATTCTAGCCTCAAGTCAAGACCAATCCCCTTCCTGAAGCCCTGATTTAAGGTTTAAGCCCCGTTCTTCATATTCTGGCCTCAAGTCTTTGGTCTTCCACAATGAGGGTGATGGGCAAGGGGGGTGGGGCTTTAAGAAACAATGTTGCCTGGTGGTTGGAATAGAAACTGACGTGGCAATATTTGTGTTTTGCAAGAACGCTCAGGTGGAGAAAAAAAATGAATTAATGATACAGGCTAGATACTGGTAACGCAATGCGGCCCCACAACATGAGAAATGGTTATGTGGAGTGGAAGCGGAGCATTTTGTGTCATCATCATCATCATCATCATCATTTGCATCCCTTACATTCCATGTAGCTAATTGTACCATGTCCTTTGTTCTGTCCTTAGTTGTCACCTTGTGATCAGTCCTGGTCTGAGGCTTCTTGTTCGAATTTTTAGTTGTTTTTCGGGAAGGGGCACTAACCCTCCACCAACACACTTGTTGTCACATAGGGAACACTTGTTGGTTGGTTATAAGATAACCATCCAGCATTATAAATGCTTTCTTGGTTTATAGGAAATCATTTGGCTTGCCACTCAATGTAGAGCTACCCGAAAATCAATGTTGTTGTTGTTGTTGTTGTAATATTTGCCCCGCACTTGTTGGGACATGGGCAAACAAAGAGCCCGTCAGGGAAGAAGCAGGAAAAAAGCTCTCCAATGAGAGCGTAGCAGGGACAGCAAACTGCCGAACAAGGGAATGGCGGCAGAGGCAGGGGAAGGTGCGATGGTTAGTGGTGAGATCGGCTGCCCGATGATCAACGAGGCAGGGCGGGGCTTGGCGGTGAATGGTGAGGCCGGCAGCACGATGGTCTAAACGAGGGCAGGGCGGGACGAGAGCCAGGTAGACAGCTTGGCGCCGATGGAGGATGCGCCGACGAACTCAGGTGGATGCCGCCCCGACGCTGCCCTCGACCCCCTTGCCCGTGATGGAAAGGACGAAAAAGACTCCCCCCAGCTCTCCAGCAGCAGCAGCTGGAAGCACAGAGGGGAGGTACGGTTCTGGTCGTCAAAGATGGCACAGCCCCGGTCCATGGTCATGGCGGAGGGAGGGTCATCAACCAGGTAGTCTAGGGCGGAGGAGCCTCGACCTCTTGGTGGGCAGACCAGTTCACTCCCTCAGATCGAAACAACGGGTCCGTCCCTCGGCTGATGCAGCTGTTGTGGAGAGCTGGTCCCGTCGGGAGGTCTTGCCGCGACAAGAGATGGGCTGCGAGTCCCGAAAATCAAGAAAGAGAGATTGTCCAGGTGCTAGTGGGTGCGAAAATGGATGTATGTGGATTAACTGAAACTAAATGGAGAGCTCAGAGTGTGAGAGAATGGGAGTATGGATGGAGTATATGTGCAAGAGTAGGTGAGAATGAGAGGACAAAAGGAGGGTGTTCTGTTGTGAGTAACAGATGGAAGGAGAATATAAGAGAGTATGGATCAGTTGGCTCAAGGGTTTTGTGAGTAAGATGGAAAATTGGACTACAAATGTGGGCGATTGTGTGCGTGTATGCACCAATGAAAGATCGTGCAAGCAGAGTGAGAGAATAGTTCTGGACAAATGTGGAAGTATGCATGGAAAAGTTTGAAAGGAATGAGAGAGTTATTTGGATTGGATATATGAATGGAGCAGTAGGGAATGTGAAGGTTGGATGGAGTAGTTGGTGAGTGAGGTGTGCCTGCAGAGATGGATGAGAATGGCAGTGCTTTAGTGGATATTTGAGCCAGGAGGGGGTTGGTGATAGCTAATACCCTCTTCATGCACAAAATAATCCATACATATACATGACTAGTGATGAGGAGGGTGGATGGTGAACTGAATGAATGGGAGGCAATGATTGATTATGTCTATGTGCTTGAAAGGATAAGAAGGTGTGTAATGGATGCAAGAGTATATAGAAGTTGTGGGAGTGGACTTTCTGACCACGATTTGGTCAGATTTGGAGTTAGACAGGGTGCCAAAGAAGGTAGGTGGGGAGTGAAAGATATAAATGGTAGATTACTAGTGGAGAAGGGAGAAAAAGTGAACAGATGGAGAGAACACTTTAAGGAATTGTTAAACATAAAGAATGAAAGTAATGCAAGTATAAGTGGCTGGGAAATGGCTGGGAGAATGAGGGATGTGAGAAGAGAGGAAGAAATCAGTAGGATGGAAGTTGTGGAAGCAATAAAGAAAGTTAAAATGGGGAAAGCCCCAGGAATTGATGGAGTGTGTGGTGAAATGCTGAAGCATGGGGGAGAAATAGTAGTAGAATGGATATGGAAGATGTGCAGATTTGCCTGGGAGGAAGGTAGAGTCCCGGAGGATTGGAAGTCAGGTATAATTATTCCCCTGTACAAAGGAAAAAGGGAGAAAGAAGTGTGTGGTAATCATAGGGGTTTTTGTCTTCTTAGTGTAATAGGAAAAGTATATGGCAGGATACTTATTGACAAAGTTAGGGAAACAACAGAGGATTTAGTTGGAGAAGAACAGGGGGGTTTTACGAAGGGAATAGGTTGTGTAGATCAGATACAATATTTTATTCTTAGATCTATAGTGAAAAAGTTTCTAGGGAAGGGAAAGAAGTTGTATGCGGCCTTCATGGATTTGGAGAAAGCCTATGACAGGGTGGATAGACAAGAATTGAGGAAATTACTAAAAATATATGGAGTAGATGGGAAGTTGCTGGAGGCAATGAAGAGTATGTATGAGGGTGCTAATGCTGCAGTACGTGTGGATGGTGAACTGAGTGAATATTCCTAGTTGAAGGTTGGATTGAGACAAAGCTGCATCCTGTCTCCATGGTTGTTCAATCTGTATATGGATTGGGTTACAAAAGAGACACAAGGTAGGGCAGCGGGTGTTGGAGGGGCCCTAGTGAGAGAGGGCAGTTTTTGGAAACTCCCTGTACTGTTGTTTGCAGATGATACTGTGTTGTTAAGTGAAG